>NW_027532842.1:6576654-6745718 GCF_008692635.1 Crocuta crocuta | reverse complement strand
GGGGTGGAGGGGGGGTCGGGGGGGGGGGGTATTTTGAAGGAAGAGCCTGAGGGATTTGCCGGTGGGTTGGAGTGGGACACGAGGCACCTAGGAAGTTGTGACCTGAGCAAGTAGAAGTCACAGAAATAGGAAAGACTGTGCAGGAACCGGCGCCTGCCTCTTAGATCCGCAAGATGGATGCCGAGAAGGCAGGTAGGTACCCAGGTGTGGGGGTCAAGGGCCAGACCTTGAGCCGAAAGTATACACGGGGGAGTCACTAGCTTATAGAAAAGATTAGTGCCCATAAAATAAAAATAAAATGAAGTCACCTAAGGAAATAAGTACAGACCAAGAAGAGAAACTGGAGGCTAGAGCCTTACGATATCCGCCGCTCTGATGCTAGGAGGTGCCGAGGAGCCGACAAAGAAGCCGGAGAGCCACCAGAGTGGTAGAAGAAACCAGAAAGAATGCCTGGATGACGACTGGACAAATGCTGAAAGGAAGAGCAAGGAATTCTCTTCACCAAATGCTGTGGGCGGAGTAAAATGTAGATGAAATAATGACTGAGCATTCGCCACTGAATTGAGTAACATAAGTCATTAAGTTAAACTACAAGTCTGCGCACTGGGTGTTATACGGAGGGGATGCATCCCTCGAATCTACTCCTGAAACCACTGCTGCACTCTCTGCTATCTAACTTGGATGTAAATCAAAAGCTACATAAATTCATCCATTGAGAATGCTGTAATTAATTTCCTGCACGTTGACCACCATAATTGCATGTGTTGGCATCTGTGACATAAAACGTAGAAGGAGAAAAGGAAAGAAAAGTAAGTGAGGACAGAGCTGCCGTGTTCGCTCTGGTTTTGTGTGGCAGCTTTCTAATTCCGTGGCTTTCAGTTCTGGGTTAGAACAGTTACCCATGGAGTGTGTATTCTGCCACCTGGGGGGGAAACTAAAGAATGGGATTTCAAATATATACGAGTTCACAGACGTTCCTTTAAAGGTACAGAAACTACCATTATGTAGTTCTATTTTATTCTGAAAGGAGTCCTACAAAGGTTTTCTGCTGACTCCGCTGAACTGAAAAAACAGTTCTGAGCCAGCATGTCGTTTCCCTACAGTCTCCTGCACAGTCTCCCTTTACATTCCACCCGTGAGCATCACCGATAAAACAAGTGCAATGGGACAGGTAGAAACCCATTATTCCCTAATGCGCTTAATCAAGATCAACAGTTGTGTGAGCTCAGATTTGGCAGAAATCGATGCAGGTGGAGAATTCTGTTGCTGCGCTCCCTTAACTGGGGAGCAGGGCTTTTCATCTGGGCCTACCCTGAGTCATGGTTCCCCAAAGGTTTAATGAGGGAGCCCCATGCCAAATAACAGACCGTGGGTTTTCCCATTTTCTTCAGTCTTAAACAAACAATAGACGGTTGGAAATAGAATGACTGCAGCTAATTTAATGTTCTTTTAATGTCAGGCATGCTTAGCACAGGGACTCACACCGTGGAAGGGAAATGTCTTCAGAGGAATTTCATCTGGAAAAGGAATGTGCACATGGGCCTTTTGGCTTGCCTTAAAATTGACGCACTTCTCTGTCTTGCAAATGCTTTTTTTTCTTGAGCTCAACGATATAAAGCCACTGAGTCAGAGTTAAGTCTAAGGGGCTCAACCCCCCTTTTTGGAGGCCAGATCAGAGATGATGAGCACTTACTCTGAACTAGGACATGGGAAGTTCTGGGAAGTATATGTGTATTCCTTATAGAAATCTCTTCTAATGAGCCTGGATGCAGAGACCCCTGTTAGGTTTAACTGAAATTAAAACCTACAAAGACTAAAAGCCATCTAATCTATTGATGACTGTTGCCACTTTAAGGATTATGGCTTTAAGTGAAGAAATAAGAGCTTCATTTACACTAAATATCTTAGGATGCCTAGCCTGATGTGTGTGCATTTGTGTATGTGTGTGTGTATGCAAATGTGCTCAGAATTGGATTGGATAAAGGAGAGTTAGGGCACCTTTTATTTCACTTTAAACCAATAAAGCTCTAATACAGTGTCCCTAGTAGCTTGGGAAAAAAGATTCTTCACTCATCAGGGTAGAATATCCAGATGCTTCAACAATATGAATTCTTTTGTTGAGCAAATCCATGCATACAAGCCACACATATATTTCAGGATATCTGCTGCAGAGCTGAAGGTCACAATTCTTCTCCAGAAATTGCATGCTGTCAATGATATCTTTAGATCGTGCAGTGATGTAACTCTAATCTCTGCTTCTATCCTCACATAGTCTTCCTGTGTGTCCTTCTTCTTATGAGGAGACTTGCCGTTGGATGTAGAGCCCACATGGATAATCCAAGATGATCTCACCTTGAGGTCTGTAATTATATCTGCAAAGATTCTTTTTCCATATAAGGCCACATTCACAGGTTGTGACTGTTAACATTTGGACCCATCTGTTTGGGGGCCACCACTGAACCTAGTACAGATGGCTAGGACTTCTGTAAGAACTAGCCAAGGACAATTTAACCCAGTTGTAGACTGATTCATATAGTACCAGTCTGATGTGCAACAAAGTTCAGCTCCTTCATTTCCAAACTTACCTTTTTCATGAGACCCAACAGGTACTAGAGGAAGCAAAAGGAAATCTACACATGGCAGTTCATCTTATTCGAGCTTCTAAAATGTCTACTCTGCTAAGTGGAGACAAATCAAGGAGGGTACCTTAAACCCTGTCTTTTCTGCAAGCTGTCTTCTCTTTCTCACACTCAGTGACCGAGGAAGGGGTAAACCTTCCACTTCCATTTTGTTCTGGAAGGAACTTTCTGTCTGTTATATCCTCTCACCCACAAGATGATATCCACTCTAATCTAAGAATAAAATACTTGGGAATAAATTTAACAAAAGTGCAAAAAAGTACACTAAAAATTCTAAACTATTACTGAAAGAAAATTAAAGAAGATACAAATAAATGGAATATTTATGGGTTAGGATACTTAATATTCTTACAATGGAAATATTCCTTCAAGTCTATCTATGAATCAATGCATTTCATCCCTAAGTCCCACATATTTAATTTTGTTGCAAATTTTGACAAGATGTTACTAAACTTCAGAACAGCCAAAATCTTGAAAAAGAAGAACAAAATTGGAGGACACACTATTCCTGGTTCTGAAACTTACTGTAAAGCTACAGTATTAAAGACAGTGTGGTACTGGTATAATGACAGGCAGAACAATAAAACATAATTCAAAGTCCAGCAATAATCCCTTCCATTCATGATTAATTGCTTTTCAACAGAATGCCAAGACAATTAAATGAGGCAAAATTGGTCTTTCCGATAAATGGTGCTGGGACAACTAAATCTCTGATGGGAAATAATGATGCTGGATTTTTTTTTTGTCACAACATACACAAGAATTAACTCAAAATAGATAACAAATCTAAATAAAAAGTTTAATTATAAAATTCTTATAAGAAACCAAAAGAAATCTTTGTAATGTCACATTAGGAAATAAAATGATACACCATTTTTAAAGCAAGCAAAGACATAAAGAATACTGTCTTTGTTCACAGATGATATGATTGCTTATGTGTGTGTATAAAAATCTCACACAGTCAACCAAGAAAACCTCCTGGAACTAAGAAGTGCCTATAGCAAGGTGGCAAGATACAAGGTTAATATGCAAAAGTCAATTGTTTTCATATACACCAGCAATGAACAGATGGAACGTGAAATTTAAAACAGTACTGTTTACTTTAACCCTCAAAAGTTAAATATTTAAGTATAAATCTAACAAAACATGTGCAAGATCAATATGAGGGAAACTAAATGTTCTGATGAAAGAAATCAAAGATCTAAATAAATAGAGAAATATTTCACCTTCATAGATAAGAAGAGACAGTGTTGTTAACATATCAGTTTTTACCAATTTGGTCTATAGATTCAAAGACCATCAACATCACAGCAAGTTATTTGCGGATATTGACAAGCTAATTTTAAGGTTTATATGAACAGGAAAAAGACTGAAAACATCCAACACAACAATGATAGAGAAGAACAAAGTCAAAGAATTGACTTCACTTCAATACTTACCATTAAGATACAGCACTCAACACCCCAAAAAAGAAATAATCCAGTAAAGAAACGGGCAGAAGACATGAATAGACACTTTTCCAAAGAAGACATACAGATGGCCAACAGACACATGAAAAGATGCTCAGCATCACTTATCATCAGGGAAATGCAAATTAAAACCACATTGCGATACCACCTCACACCAGGCAGAGTGGCTAAAATGAACAACTCAGGAAAAAAACAGATGCTGTGAGGATGTGGAGAAATGGGAACCCTTTTGCACTGTCTGTGGGAATGTAAACTGGTGCAGCCCCTCTGGAAAACAGTGTGGACGTTCCTCAAAAACTAAACAATAAAACTCCCCTATGACCCAGCAATAGCACTGCTAGGAATTTACCCAAGGGACACAGGAGTGCTGATACATAGGGGCACATGGACCCCAATGTTCATAGCAGCACTTTTAGCAACAGCCAAATTATGGAAAGGGCCTAAATGTCCATCAACTGGTGAATGGATAAAGAAGATGTGGTTTATATATACAACGGAATACTATTCGGCAATGAGAAAAAAATGAAATCCTGCCATTTGCAACAATGTGGATGGAACTGGAGGGTATTATGCTAAGTGAAATAAGTCAGTCAGAGAAAGACAGATACCATATATTTTCACTCATGTGTGGAACTTGAGAAACTTAACAGAAGACCACGGGGGAGGGGGAGGGGGAAAATAGTTTCAAACAGAGAGGGAGGGAGGCAAACCACAAGAGACTCTTAAATACAGAGAACAAACTGAGGGTCAATGGGAAGGACAAAGGAGAATGGGAAATGGGAAATGGGCACGGAGGAGGGCACTTACTGGGATGAGCACTGGGTGTTGTATGTAAGCCATGAATCGTGGGAATCTACCCCCAAAACCAAGAGCACGCTGTATACACTGTATGTTAGCTAACCTAAATTTATACTTAAAAAAAAAAAAGGATACAGGAATCAAGATGGTATGGTATCAGAGAAAGAATAGGAAAATAGATCAATAGAACAAAAGAGAGAGAGCCCAGAAATTGACCCACATAAATATAATAAACTAATCCTTGATAAAGGATCAAAGGCAGCTCAGCAGAAAAAAATAATCACTTCAACAACTGGTGCTGAAGCAACTGGACCCTCCCCCCAACAAAAATTATGATGAAAGAGGGGCGCCTGGGTGGCTTAGTCAGTTGAGCGTCCGACTTTCGCTTAGGTCATGATCTTGTGGTTCGTGGGTTCGAGCCCCGCGTCGGGCTCTGTGCTGACTGCCAGCTCAGAGCCTGGAGCCTGTTTCAGAGTCTGTGACTCCCTCTCTCTCAGAGTCTGTGACCCTCCCCTGCTCATGCTGTCTCTCTCTCTCTCTCTCTCTCTCCTAGAAATAAATAAAACATAAAAAAAAAATTATGAAGAAAGAAAAAGAAAACAAGAAAAGAAAAAGAAAACAAATCTAGCTACAGACTCTACTCCTTTCATAGAACTTAACACAAGATGGATCCTAAGCCTAAATGTAAAATGAAAATTATAAAACTCCTAGAAGATGACATAGGAGAGAATCTAGGTGACCGTGGGTGTGGTGATGACCTTTAGCTAGAACACCAAAAGCAAAATTCATGGAAGAAAAATTAATAAATTGGTCTTCAATCCAATTAAAAAACCTGTTCTCTGCAAAAGACAGCGTTAAGAGAATAAAAAAACAAGCCATGGACTCGCAAAATTTTGTAGAACATATATCAGATAAAGATATACAAAGAACTCTTAAAACTCAACAAAAAGGAAACAAACAACAAAGAACATATAGAGATAGATAAGCACACGAAAATACATGCAACACCACACGACCTTAGGGGGTTGTAAATTAAAACAATGTTGATACACCATCACCCACCTGTTAGAAAGGCTAAAATCCAAAACAGGGTCAACCAAATGCTTGGGAGAATGTGAAGCAACAGGAGCTCTCATCCATTCCTGGTGGGAATGCAAAATGCTGCAAACACTTTGGAAGGTGGCGTGGCAGTTTTTTTAAAACACTAAACTATTCCGATCTTACAATCCAGCTTTCATGCCCTTTGTTATTCACTCAAAAGAATTGAAAACATAGGGGCGCCTGGGTGGCTTAGTCGGTTGAGCGTCCGACTTTCGCTCAGGTCATGATCTCGCAGTTCGTGGGTTCGAGCCCCGCATCGGGCTCTGTGCTGACTGCCAGCTCAGATCCTGGAGCCTGTTTCAGATTCTGTGTCTCCCTCTCTCTCTGACCCTCCCCTGCTCACGCTGTCTCTCTCTCTCTCTCCCGCTCTCCTAGAAATAAATAAAAAACATTAAAAAAAATTAAAAAAAAAAGAATTGAAAACATACACAAGAAAATCTGCACATGAATGTTTGAGGCAGTTTTATTCATAATTGCCAAAACTTGGAAGCAACCAAGATGTCCTTCAGTGGGTAAATGGATGAACTGTGGTCCATCTACACAATGCAATATTATTCCGCGATTAAAAGACAGGAGCTATCAGGCTATGAAAAGATATGGAGAAATATTAAATCCACACTGGTAAGTAGACAAAGAAAACACTCCGGAAAGACTACATAATAAATGTCATGCATATGCACAACTATATGACATTCTAGAAAAAGCAAGATTGTGGAAATAGTAAAGATATCACTAGTTATCAGGGACTCAGGGAGAGATAGGGAAAGGCAAATAGCTATAGCACAGGTAATTGGTAGTGAAGCTATTATGTACGATACTCAAGTGGATACATGTCATTATAAGCCTGTAAAAACACATAGAGTGTAGGACACAAACCTTGAACCTTAATGTAGTTAGGAAATTAATAACAATGTATCTGTATTAGTTCATGGATCATATCAAATATGCCACAATAATGCAATATGTTATTAATTGGGGAAACAATGCGTGTGAGGGGAGAAAAAAAGTTTTCTTTTGAGTACTTTCAATCAGCTTTTCTGTAAATCTAAAATCTCTCTTAAGAAATAAACTATTAATTTTTTTAAGGGCACAGAGATGGATGGACATTTCTCAAAGAAGCAAAATAAGCTAAGAGATAGTCAACACCACTAGACATTAGGGAAATCAAAATCAAAATCACAGTGAGATGTCACTTCCCACCCAGCAGTATTTATTTTTTATTTTTATTTTTTGAGACAGTGTGTGTGTGTCCACACACAAACCGGGGAGGAGCAGAGGCAGAAGGTGGGAGAGAATCTTAAGCAGATTCCACACTCAACACAGAGCCCGATGAAGGGCTCCATCTCATGACTTGGAGAACATGACCTGAGCCAAAATCAAGACAGATGCTTAACTGACTGAACGACCCAGGCACCCCCAGCAGGATGATTTTAATAAATAAGACAGGCAATGGTAAGCAATGGTGAGGTGTGGAACTCTGTATGTTGCCAGTGGAAATAGAAGATGGTATACTTTGGAAAAAAAAAAAAGTTTGGTTATTCTTTAAAATGATAAACATGGAAAACAGTTTAGTAACTCTTCAAAATAATTAGCATAGGAGTTCGAGCCCCTGCGTCAGGAGCCTGGAGCCTGTTTTGGGTTCTGTCTCTCCCTCTCTCTCTGCTCCTACCCCGCTTGCTCACTGTCTCTCTCTATCTCTCTCAAAAATAAATGAACATTAAAAAAATTAAAATAAATTTAAAACAATCAGCATAGAATGACTATGTGACCCAGTAATTTCTTGGTATATTACCAAGAAGAATGAAAATATAGCCCCCCCAAATTCATACATGAAAATTCATAGCTATATTATTTATAATAGCCAAAAAGTGGAAATAACTGAAATTCCCCTTAAGTTATGAACAGATAAACAAAATATGGCATATCCATACAATGAAATTTTATATAGCAATTAAAGGAGAAAGTCATGCTAATATATGCTACAACATGAGAATATCACAGTAAGAGAAAAAAGTCAAACACAAGACCGCGTAGCATATGAGCCCACTTATATGAAAGGTTTAGAATAGGCAAATATATACAGAGTAGAAAGTAAATTATTAATTTCATAGGGTTGGACAGGGGGGAAAAGGGAGCAAGTAACAGTTAATGGGTCCAAGGGTACAGGATTGCTTTCGAGGTGACGAAATCTTCCACCCTTAGACCACGGTGATAGTTACAGCACTCTATGAATATACTAACACTCATTGAATCCACTCAAAAAAGTAAGCTGTTTACATGTATACAATGCATTGTGTGTTGTGCTTTGCACTCTTTATGTTTTCCCCTTTGAGCCTTTCAATACAGTTGCCAATTAATTATCTCAGTTTTTACAGACAAGGGCATGTGACGCCAATTGGTTATGCGAGTTGGTGACAAAGCTCAACATTTTCTCCCAAAACCCTTCCTCCTGTTCTGTGTTCTCCTCGCTACCTCCCCTTGCTAACCTTCCACAGAACGAGAGTGGACTGTGGTACCGTTTTAGAGAGTCGGTCCGATATGTCCAATTACTTTATTTACCGTTTCTTGAATGTACCATGTGACTGTTTGACCAGGTAGAAATGAATTTTATTCCAGCATATTCAAAAGGCTCTTACTGCATTTGGAGGGGATGCATCAACAACTCGCTTTGCCTTTATTTGCAAGTGTTGGAGAAGCTATTCCCATTGGACAATAATCTCAACCTTCTAAAAAAAAAAAACTCTGAAGAACCCGTAAGTTGGAAATACTTCCCTTTCTGAAGGCATTGTTTTAATTTTCCTTTTAGTGTCTTGGCTACATGCATGGACTGCTCAGGGATATCTTGGTTGAAATAACTCATTACCAGCTAGACAATCGTAGGTATTAAAGTCTCCGAAGTGCAGTTTACTAATGAGTAAAATGTGAAGGATGAAGGCGGTTCCTTGTTAGGTTATTGTGAACATTACATGAGATAGAACATGCAAGAGATTATCAGAGCACAGTGGTTCCCATATCATTTCATTAATAAAGTTCAGTCCTACTATTATTACTTTTTGTAATAGTGTACTTTTTGGAGGTTAGCTCCCAGGTAATGAGTCCTTTAAACTAGAGTACTGGGGGCAGAAGTGGAAAGTAGGGAGCAGGTAAGGGAAATATTTTGAATGTCCTGCAAAGAACTGGATAGCATTTTAGAGAGACGGACAAGATGAAGGGAAGAGTCAAAGTTCACCTCAAGATTTTTGAACCAGAATAAGCAAAACATTAATGCTGCCATTAAATAAAAATTAAGCTCAGAAAGTTTTACAGTGAATTTAGTTGAACAAGAATGGAAAAAGGAAATAAACTCAGGAAGGATCTATAATCAAATGGTCTTTGCTTCCAAGTAGAAATAGACTCAATGACTATTTTGTTAAATGAATGAGTAAATCCGCTGTCATCACTAAATGTCTTTGCAACTCATTAGCTCATTTGCAGGTTTTCCCCTAATTTCTACACACAGGCTTTGTCCAAAATAACCTGAGAAAGGAGTTCTCTTAAACCAAAGCATATAATTCTTCTAAACCTGGATGAGTGAGAAAGGCAGGCAATTTGTGCTTTCTGACACTTGTAGAAAGTTTGAATAAGGACTAGATATGACATAATATAAAGATATTATTGTTAATTTTTTAATGTAAGAAAATATCTATAATTTTTAGAGGCATCTAAGTGCCTCAGTGGGTTAGTGTCCAACTCTTGATTTTGGATCATGTCACGATCTCACTGTTCATGAGATTGAGCCCCATGTCAGGCTCCGCACTTAACAGCACAGAGCCTGCTTGGGATTCTCTCACTCCCTCTTTCTCTGACCCTCTTTCTTTCCCTTTCCCTTTCTCTTTTTCTCTCTCTTCTCAAAATAAATAAATACACTTTAAAAAATAAAATATCTATAATTTTTAGTGGTGCATACTGAAGTATTGTATTCACTCTCTGAAATAATTTGGCAAAAGAGAAAGGGGGAAAGGAATATAAGAAGACAATCTTGATTGTTGAATCTGGGAGATGGGATTATATTGGTCCTTTTGACTTTTTTTAATTATAAAAAGAAAAAGAGTATAAAGACCAAAAGTCAAGATACTTTGAGTGGTGGGACAAAACAATTGAAAGACTTTGAGACTGCCCACTTCTGATTACTTGCTAAATAAATAACAAATATCATGTGGTTTGAACAACTTAGTCTGATTTGTTGTTGCCTGCTATTGAACACATAGGTTACCCACCTCTTTCCAGTACATTTCATGCTATTGTGAACAGAATACAGAATTCACAGTTAACACATTACCATCATAAGGTATAACATTTTTTTCATAGTTTAAAAAAAATTTTTTACATTTATTTATTTTTGAGAGACAGAGAGAAACCGAGCACAAATGGGGGAGGGGCAAAGAGAGAGGGAGACATAGAATCCGGAAGCAGGCTCCAGGCCCTGAGCTATCAGCACAGAGCCCGACACGGGGCTTGAACCCACAAACCATGAGATCATAACCTAAGCTGAAGTCGGACGCTCAGCCGACTGAACCACCTAGGCACCCCTTTAATAGTTTTAAGAGCTGACCATTCTATGAATCCTTCACGTTAACAGAGCATGTTTTGTTTTAAAATGTACAGCTCTTTAAAATGGTTAGTTGATTATTCTATACATCTAGCTCATTAGAAAGAGTAAGTAAGATTTTTGCATGTCTCCAATAATGTAAGATTTGGAAAAAGAGGCAAACAGACAAAAATCTGTAGGGAGAGAAGTGATCAGCTTAGGGAAGTAGAATAAATACATATGCACATACACATATATTTTATTTGGCGTGGGTTTTGCTGAGAGACAGTAGCTCACATGTGACAAACCATAATCTATCTACATAGGTAGTGAGGCAATCAGAACAAAAAGAACTGTTGGTGTCTGTTAATTCAAGTAAAGGCATATCCTGTTTTTATTAGCTATTTATAAAATATTGAATGCTACATAGAAAACATTGCTAAATAGAATTTTCTACTAAAATTATATTTCAGCATAGCTAAGAACACACTTCACTTTGTATTATCTTTAGGTAAACATATATTCACATCCATAAATAAACCTGGTTTTTTTTTTCAATATTTTTGGAAAGTGCACGTTTGGTCATGATTTTCTATGGATAAAAATCACTAAATATTTAATGATACTTGGTGGCAAAAAACAGCTACCTTTCTCAGCAGGTTAAGTTTCTAAGAGACTGCATCTGACTTTTAGCTTAAGTGTTACGTGGTGCAGTGAAATGGCCTATGGCCCATCTTTAATTTCCCTAGGCTTAACCAACCAGCACCAGTTCATAAAAGGTAAAGTACCTTCACGTGGAATTCCATCTTCACAGAGTTCCTCTTTTGCCCCCGTTTACAAAAGATCTGTGATCACGTCAGGATTTTTGTCTGTATAACAAACTAAGGTAAATCCGAAACAAATGCACTTGGCTTTAAGGTTGTTTTACAACTTAAATAAATAAATACACTCGAGGAAAGTGTGCTCGAATCCTTTTGACAAAATGGACCTCCAAACCAAGCAGGCGGCCTCTTGGCTTTGGTGAGTGAAGAATAGTAAAATCAAGTCAAATCTAAACCTGAGCTAGGAGATCTGGTTCCACAAAAGGAGTATTTACAAGGCAGTATCTCTATTTCTCCCCGGGGTGCTCTGATCCTACCATTTTATGGGCATAAAAATAATTAATTTGAATGCCTTGAAATATTTGCTTTATTGTGAATCATAAAACCAGATAAGGGAAAGGATGAAACCACACTGACATGACCCTAAATACCTAGGATGTTTTTAGTAAGGTGGGGAACAAAGGATTTATTTCTCTAGCTGAAGAATGATTAGATTAATTTCCCCCGTTCCCCATTAGCAGCTCTGTATCTTTCTCCGTCCTCTCTCACGTCTTGCTCAACCATCTGAGCTCCTCTATCAGTAGACTTGTAATGTATTCCTCGCCCAGGCTTCAAAGCGATCTTCACGTTCGTAGATAAAAGGGTTGGTGCGCTGTCCGCGAAAGGACTGCCACGGTAACCCCGAAATGATGACATGGGTACATGATAAATACCCTGCCACACAAAAAGCTGTTTTTCAGAGGAGACCACCGCACCATAAGCAAACCTTTGTTGCTCTATCTGTGACCTAAAGGATCTGTCCTCCCATTGAAAGGCCCCTGAGTCGACAGACTGACTACTCCAAGTTGCTGACACCACGGGACAGAACAAAGAAGCTGTCTAAGTCTCGATCCCCTTAGTTCAGTGCAGGCCAAGTTCAGCCCAGCCATCTATCAAGGCGATGGAATGTGCAGCAAGCAAATACCCACATTCTGCCAGGGAAAAAGAAAAGCTGGATCTTTGACTCTTCCCAAGGCGAAGGAAATTCTTCTACATCAAAAAGGCCCCGGCAGTCCTCACCCAGGTCTGCACTGTATAATGGGTAGATTTTCAGCAAGTGCTGGGAAGACAAATGACGCTTTTATCTTGCATTCTCCCCCACCCTTGCAATAAGAGTTTATGTTAAAGCCACTTAACTGTCTGGAGTGCAGCCTGGTGGATTACCTGTTTGTATGAATCGAGTACATTACCTGGTCATGTGACTGAGGGAGCCCGCGGAGGAGGGGATGTTTGTAAAATCGGTTTTACTTTGATGAGATCTTGGCACTTTCTGAAGCCTCGCAAAGACTCCTATACATCCTGACCCTCATAACACAAAAGGATTAGAAGTGACCAATATATCAAGTTGAGAAGCTCATCTTGTATTTCTAAGTATCTTATTAGGCTGGCCTTATTATATTGCAGGCTTTCAAATGGGCCACTCACAATGGCAAAGAGTTGTGAAGCGAATCAAAGGCATATCTCTGAGACAGGCTTCACCAGCTTTGGAGGGGAGCATCCAGTGGAATTTTAAGATAAGACCTCATCAGGTAAAGCGAAACAATCCTCTTTTGAACTAAAACTGAAAGCCCTTAAAAGTCACGTTCTTGGAGATCAGCATTTTGAGGACAGGAATCTTAAATGTTAACAAAGTTGAACTAAAATACTTAACAATGATTCATTGGACAAGCTAGCAGGAGGTTAATGCTTTTCTGTTCCTAAAACACATTTTGAACCCAAGAAGGAATTCTTTCTGGCATGCCACCCTGAATGAACCATTAGTTTGGGTTTCAGTGGCTTGCTTTCTTCATATTTGTAATCTCAGCCTCAACTGAGGATAGATGCTTGGTTCTGATGACAATGCCATCAGAGAATTTAATTCCCAGTCTCAGTTCCAGACTCAAGGCCAAATTGCATGTTAAGTCTTGTTAAAACTTCCTACCATCAAAAGTTGACAGTAAATACCTTCGGTGCCTACCACACAGCCTTTTTTAAAATTTTCTTTTCAGGGCCAAAGAAGATAAATGCATGTGAAATCAGTTTGGAAAAGAAATCTGAAATATTATGATGAATTCGTCCTTTAGAGTGAATGTCGCTGAAACAGAATATAAATTTAATCTACAATGTTGGTCCCCATTCTGCTTCTGATTTTCGTCTCTTTGGCAAAGAGATCACTGCAGGATGAACTGCATAAAAGAAAAATGGATTCTTCAGAACTCTCTGCCGTTGATACCAAGGATTTGATATGTAAGCTCTTAATCTGGAGCCATTTCTAAATGAGACCAAAATCCTGTATTTGGTCAAGACAGTGGGCATTTAAATGATTTGAATTTCACATCTAGGCTTCAGTCTCATGTTGGCAGAGACTGATGGATTATTACCTCTTGGAAAACAAATGTGGGGTTTTTTAGGGCTTGATAAATGCTCTAACTTAAGAAATCTAGATATCTCCAAACACATACTTTGTAAAAATTATTAGATAGTTATTAATGTTACTAAAGGTTTGTTGATGTTAGCAAAATACCACAGCTTTGGTCATCCGAAGGGTAGTTATGTTTTCACAGATTTTTTTAAGTTTATTTATTTATTTTGAGAGACAGAGAGAGAGAGAGAGACTGCAAGCAGGGTAAGGGCAGAGAGAGTAAGAGAGAGAGAGAGAATCCCAAGCAGGGGCTTGAACTCATGAACCATGAGATCATGACCTGAGCCAAAAGCAGGAATCAAATGCTCAACTGACTGAGCCACCCAGGTGCCCCTTCATAGCTATTAGATATAATTGTACATACCATGAAGTTCACTCTTTTAAATGTACAATTTAATGAGGTTTCGTATATTTGTAAGGTTGGGCAACCACCACCATAAATTAATCTAAGAACATTTCCATTATCTCAAAACCAGAATTTTGCACCTATTAGCAATTCTTTCCATATTCTCTGACCCCAGCCCTAGGCAACAGTTCGTTTACTTTCTTTCTCTAAAGAGTTGCCTATTCTGCACATTTCCCATAAATGAGTTCATACAATGTGTGATCTTTTTTGCCTGGCTTCTGTCACTGAGAATAATGTCTTTCAATCTCATTCTTGTTGCAGACTGAATCAGTACTTCATTTCTTTTCACTGCCAAATAATATTCCATTGTATGGATATACCGTATTTATTTTTCCACTCATCTCTTGGTGGAAATTGTAGTCATTTCAGAAATGCCAATCAAAGCCACAATGAGATAGCACATAATATCCCCTAGATGGTTACATTAAAAGAGACAGACAATAGAAAGCGCTGGGAAGATATGGGAAAATTAGAACCCTTATACTTTGCTGGTAGGAATGTAAAATTGTACATCCACTTTCTAAAACAGTTTGATACTTCTTCGAAATATTAACTAGTGCGCTGCCATTTCACCTCAATTCCATTCATAGTAGATACTCAAGAGAAATGAAAACATGTATATGGGGGCGCCTGGGTGGCTCAGTCAGTTAAGCGTCCGACTTCACCACAGGTCATGATCTCACAGTTTGTGGGTTCGAGCCCCGCGTCGGGCTCTGTGCTGACAGCTAGCTCAGAGCCTGGAGGCTGTCTTCAGATTCTGTGTCCCCCTCTCTCAATGACCCTCCCCTGATCATGCTGTCTCTATCTCTCTCTCAAAAATAAATAAAACATTAAAAAAAAAGAAAACATATGTATATGAATGTTTATACAAGTAACGTTTATACATTATGCAGAATAGCCAGAATTTCTTGTATACACGATTTTCACAAGCATATTTCAGATATAAAAGTTGATATGTCTAAATTCTATAGAACTTATGGAACGTCTGGTATGACAGAACACGCTTAGGGGAAGCTTTGAGGGGACACTGTGATAGCACACCCCAGTTTAGGTTGTCAATCTTCTGAGGAACAGACGGGTTTTCCTCTTGTGTGTTCTGTTTTGACTTGGATATTTACATACAACCTTAGAATGCATGGTTCACTCCTTCCTTGTGCCTATACAAGCCTAGACTAGTGCCAGGTACATAGCAGTTTCTCAATAAATATTAATGACCTATGGAAGGGAAGAGAAGAGCTGAAGCTGGATCCAGGGATAAAATCATCAAGACGTTGGATTAAAATAGGTGAGTAAAACGGTTGGAGTTGAGTTTTGGAAAGATTTCCCTGGTCTCAGTGTTGACGATGGATTAGAGAAGGACAAAGACCAGAAGTAGGGAATCTATTTATGTAGAGAAAATGAGGAAGAGAATGAAGCATAGGAATTAAAGCAAAGAGGCAGACTGGATCTGTGAAGTTGAATGGCTTATTGGACCTAGAAGCATCAAAAGGAAGGACCGAAGGTGTCACCCAGGTGATAGGGTCAGATGATGGCCCAATGGAGGCACCTTTCAACTGGGATCGGAACTTCCTCGGGTTGGGATTTGAGAAGAATCGAATGGGTTGGTGCCCATAAAGGTTTCTGTGCCTGGATGACACCCAGTGATATGCCAGCTGACAGTGGGTTAAATAGATCCAGACTTTAGGAGAGGTACATGGCCCCATCCATGGGGACTGGGGAATCATCAATGTGGAGATAGCAGTTCAAGCCTTGGGAGTGGATGCTCTTTCCAGAAAAAGGACATAGGATGGGAAAAAAGATAAGAAGTAAGCCCTAGGGAATAAGAAAATGTAAGGTGTAGACAAAACCCCCTCACCATAACTACAAAGCCTGGGTTATTCAAAGAATCCACCATTAATAATCCATCATTATTGATAAGCATTCAACTACTCCCTGTGGGTTAAATTGTATGCCTCCAAACTAGCTATGTTGAAGTCCTAAATGTGGAACTTCAGACTGTGAGATTCTATGGAAATAGGATCATTGGATGTAACCAATTAGGATGAGGTCGTAGTAGAGTAGTGTGAGCCTCTGATCCAAAGTGATTGGTGTCCTTATAAAAAGAATGCCGCATGAAGAAACACACACACAGAAGGAGAAGACCATGTAAAGACTGGAGATACTTGCCAAAAGCCAAGGAAATACCAGAAACTGGGAGAGACACCTGGTGCAGAACCTTCCCCAGTACCTTCGGCGGTAACATGGCTTCACTGACATCTTGATCTCAAACTTCTAGCCTCTAAAATTATGAGACAACACATTTCTACTTTCTAACCCATGGCAGTCTGAGCAAACTAAAACAAACCAAAACAAACAAACAAAACCCAGCCAATGCAAAGTAAGTGAAATTCTTTACATTACATTCTGAACTTGGGTAGCATACCCTCTCATTTAATGCCTGACATTCCTCTTTTGATCTTTTCTTCCTGACTCTCAGAGGCTCCTGGATGAGTGGCTCTCAGACTGATCACACATTTCTCCCCCCTCGCTCCAAGCTCCAAGCCCTGAAAACCAAATTATCCTGGCCCATCTCAACTACTTCAGATAACTTAGGCTTTCCCCCTGCTTGAAATAAGCCAGGAAACATCACTGTATCTCAAAGTTATTCACTTTAAAATAAGGTGATTAGATTGCAAGCCCATTGCCAGCTCTAGGTTTCTAAAGATACTTGAATAGAAAATAATTTGCAGGAAGGTGAGGGCGAGAGTACAAATCCTTCCCTCCCTCCTCTTCTCTCACTCACCAAACATCCTGGGCTTCTATCTGAGCAAAGGCAGAGACCTTCCTTCGGACGTAGGCAAACAAATCTTCATGATTTGCTTTCTTATAATCCTTTGAAACAGGAAGGTCCCATAAGTGTAATACACAGTATGTTAACATTATTTTTCCCTTTGTCCTAAAATTGTCACCTAAAAGCTTCAAACTTTATATGTTAAACTTGATGATTTATAAAACCATATTTAAAAGACCACAACTCAAATCACCCTCAGACCTCATCCCTCTAGACTGTAATTATGAGTTGTTTTATTAATTTCGCCACCCACAAAGGCTGATTTACTTCACCTCCTTATCCTCTAATCTCCCAGGAAGATTAGATTATTCATCCCCTGCCTCTGTATCCTTTCCTTCCCTAACTGTGGTACTCTGACTTACAATTTCGAGTTCAATTTCTTTGGTAAAACCAAAACCACCTAATCAAACAAAGGGAACCCCTTCACGCCATTCTGGCTTTAGAAACTATAGCTCACGCTGGTGAATCCATAGCCCTCGCCATCCCAGTGGTGTTATCAGCCTGTCTTACTTACATACTGTTATCTAAATGTTATTGAAACTTTATCACATGCCAACTTGAGAAAAAATGTTGTGCATATTTTTGAGATAACACAGCAATCACAGAGTTGGCCCAGGAACATTTCTGGGAGTACTGGTTTTTTCTTGTTTTTACGATAGCTGTGAAACACAAAATTCATAAAAATAGTAATAGCATTTCATGAAGTCAAACTATATTTTTATTTTAGGCTTGCTAGTAACTGACAAGAAAAAAAGAAAACAGGAAGAATTATGTTCTTTCTGGTCTTAGCTTTGGTAAGAATTTTAAATATTTTATCATAAAACCAAAGCAAATAAAATCTTTGCTCTTTTATCCACCAAGTGCAATATTGTTTCCTAAAGAAAATAGGATATTTTAATTGATGATTCAAAACCCTGGTTTATAGTGTAGAATTTTTCTTTTAACTAATTATTTTTTGTAGCTAGATATGTAGTTTATAGGAATTTGGTGGCACGGGACTCTTGCGGTATATGACAATGATCTATTCCTCCAACTAGTAGCTGCCAGGGGCAGTAACGAGAGTCCTTCTCAGTGGGAATGTAATGAGGATAATTTTCTCAAAACAACTCTCTGTGAGTTATGTCGTTTTACGTGTTTTCTAGATAAATGAACCCAGTGTCATATCCCAAAGCTAGGAAGTCGAAATTAGGACCATCCATATTTAAGTTAACCACATCATCCTATTTATGCTGATCAGAAAAGAAGGCTTTAGCAAACCATTTATATCAATGCCAAGAACAACTTCCTTTCCGAAGAATCGGAATTCAAATTTAATAGACTCCAAACTAATTGGGTTTTGCTTTACTTTTTCTGTGATTCTGCCTTATTATTGGCTGGATTTTTTTTTTTAACTCTGATTTCCAAGGAGATCTATTCTGAGAAAAACTCTCTCTCTGTCTCTCTCAGTCTCTGTCTCTTGGTATCTCTTTCACACACATATGCATGCACACATACCTTATTACCCATGTTTAGGAAACTAGATATTTTGCTGACTTCTACATAGATCACTAGACTATAATGCATATCCTTTCCACCACCCAACTACTAAGGAAAGATAGGGCTATTAGTGGATTTATGGTGCCATCGTGTGGTAATATGTAGATACTCATTTTATTTTTACATCATTTTTAATTTATGAAAGATTTCAAATGTATTAAAAAGGACAGAAATAATACAAGTACTCGTGTACCCAATATTTGATTCTACTTACTTCTGATCCCTCTCTTAATTAAAGAAGTAATCTTTACAAATGCAATCACATTAACTCCCCCCTCCCTTATCCCTCCCTCCTCACCTGTAACTGCAGATTTCTGAGTATTTATCATATCATCTATGTATATCTATCTTCATAATGGCTAAAAACTATTATTTTGTAATTTGAACTGTATACACATACACATAGACACATGTGATCATTCTAAATATATTGTCTTGCAATTTTGCTTCTCACTCCATGTTAGGGCTTTCAAAACTTTATGTTCTTACTAGTTAGTTGTTGCTATTGTTTTCCCTTACTGTGCTGGCTAATACTTCAACCATGATTTTCTATAGCAGTGGTGACAACAGACAGCTTCCTAGTGTTTCTCACATTAAGTGATTGTTTCTGCTATTTTGCCATTATGCATAATATTTGCTGTAGGTTCTGATAGATGGCATCGAGCAGATGAAGAAAATTCCATTCTGCTTCACGTTGTTTTTATCATAAACACATACTATTTTTAAAAATGCTTTTTCATATCTTTTGAAACAAAGTTCGATGTGTTTCCTTTTTGCAAATAAAGGTATATTTAACAATAATCAGTCGAAGAGAATATTTAAGACATAACTTCCTAGTCATCCATAAAACAGATTTCTTACTCCAAATACTTGTTAGACTCCATTTATAACTTGAGAATCATTTTGTACCGGCTCTGAAAACAACCACTTTCATTAACGGCTGCCACAGTGGACTATATAAGTTTCTGTCCACTTAACTCTTTATTTCTACATAAAAGATGTTGCAAAGAAAATGCCCTTGAGACGACTCCCTCAGCAACCAGCTTCTCCAGCTTTTTGGGACATCACACATAGAGACTTCAGTTTCACCTCACCCCACCTTCACCCAGGCAAAGCTGACATATAGAGAGATAAACAAGCAAGCAAAGCAAGGGTTACCAATAGCAATCATGCTTCATAGAGACCTGCTCTGCAGACAGACCCATCAGATTTTGCCATTAATGAAACCAATGGCTGTCTTCGCCGTCACAGATCTCCCGCATATTTCATTGGCCTTGACACCCACAGATATTTGTGTTTGTGGATGTCAGCTCCCTGGGTCCCTCCCTACCCCTGACAGCCCTGGAACTACACTGGCAGCCATCTCCAACCCCTAGAGCTGTACAAGACACCAGCCACCGAGTCCCCTCTTAACCCCACCGGATCCCAGACACCATACCAGCAGCCAGCCCAGCTCTTAGCAACAACATGAGTACAGCACACCAGCCTAGATGCCTGTCCCACAATCTGGCCCCCACCAGCGGGTGCACACTCGCGGCGGGCCACTCCAGCCATGCACCTGCACCCACCAATCTGCCTCCACTGCCCTGTGCCTGCCCCCAGGGAGGGAGCCGGCCCCTGAGAACAGATAGCCGGGGCCCTCCAGCTGCTTGGGGGCCCAGATCAGGCCCCGTCTTCTGTCCCTTGTCTATACCACTTCACGGAGGAGAAGTTGTCCCCTTTGGGGAGGTACATAAGAAAGGGGCATGGGGCTATGGACCAGGACTCAGCTCCAGGAGTAGAGCACGAGCAGGATTGCCAGCCCCGTCGCTCTCTCCGTAAGTGGGAACTGCATCTGTGGAAGCTGTCCTGAGGCTCAGAAGGACGAGGCAGAAGGCGAGGGGAAGAAGGGGAGTCCTTTAGCAGACCAAACTGGATGCCGATGTGAGTCTGACAAGCGCAATTTTGTTTTCTTAAAAATTAAAAAGCCAATAACGCTATCAGAGTACAAGCCAGGCATCTCCTGGAACATAAACACTTGCATTTCTTAAAAGAAATTAGAATTACCGTTAATTTGAGAACATCGTTACCGTGACACATGGACTCAGAGAACCAGATCAGAGGAGGGGCTCAAGACCCTTCCTGAATACCTTGTGTTTGTGTAAGTGGCTCTCAGCAGGGCCTACGGATCCTCGGATGGCATTTTTGGAAGAGCTTTCCTGTTGTCACAGTGATGTGACATTCTCCTGGCATTTAACAGAGAACAGAGAGGCTAGACTTCTTCCTGAAATGAACAGCCCTGCAAAATGAAGAATCGTCCTAAGTCCCAGACCAATCTCAAATGTCTAGGAGATATTCGAGAGCTGAAAATCTGCTTATGTCCATCTGAGTTTGGGCACTCTCTCCATTTTATATGTAAATACAAAGTATTTTTACATGGTTTCAATTAAAAGACACAAAATTTTCCAAAAATGTAAGAATCAAGCAAATTGAGGGAAAAGCATATATTTTTTGTAGTTCCTTAGCAAGATTTGTTCACCAAGCATATTTGAGACATTGATATAATTATAATGCAGTATTAGGCTATGCTAGCTTGGCATTCATAGAGCTACTTCATTATGTCACTTCAAATTTATATTACAATACATTTTTTAAAACGTACTTTCCTTGGGACTCCTGGGTGGTTCAGTCAGTTGAGTGTCTGACTCTTGATTTCAGCTCAGATCATGATCCCAGGGCTGTCGGATAGAGCCCTGACGGGGCTCCACACTGAGCAGGGAGCCTGCTTCAGATCGTCTCTCTCCCTCTCCCTCTGCCCCTTTCCCCTATGCGCTCTCACTCTCTCTCTGTCTCAAAAGAAATTACTTTCCTTTACTTCTACTCTAGAGGGCAGTGATGGAATTACATTGATTTTTTTAAAGTTATGTCTATAGGTAGACTGTGTTATCCACAACTTCCATTTAAAATAATAGAGGTTATCATAATGTATTCACATATTAATTATGTTACAGGCTATTGCTAAATAATACTAAATTATTACACAATATTAGCTAGGTTATTTCAAAATTTTATGTTGTTACAAGAAAGGGACTTTGGATCTGATGGGAAAAACCACTTTATGTCATCTAAACATTATCTAGATTCTTTTACTTTAATTTTTTTTAATGTTTATTTTTGATAGAGAGACAGTTAGAGTCAGGGAAGGACAGAGAGAGAGGGGGACACAGAATCCAAAACAGGCTCCAAGCTCTGAGCTGTAAGCACAGAGCCCAACGCGGGGCTCAAACCCATGAAACGTGAGATCGTGAGCTGAGCTGAAGTTGGATGCTTAACTGATTGAACCACCCAGGCTCCCCTTTGTATCTTACTTCTCAAGCAGGGCATTTACCCATTCATTTGCTTTTATTGTGAGAAATTTTCTTATAAAATTAGAATTTGTATAATTAGTTAGGGGTTTTGTGGGGATGGGTACGCTTTACAATCATCTGGTCTCATTTCCTCATCCACTTCAGAGAGGTGTCCCCAGTGAGTCCTCACATAGGTGTCATTGACCTACTTGGTGGTGCCCAAATTTAGTTTCTTATAGTTTTACTGATCTCTCGCCCTCTATCCACGGATGCCCTAACCCCCAACATTCACACACATCAAAGGACATAGAAGCACAGACAGAATTCCATCTCCACCCCTGAGCAGAATTGCATTCCCCATACACCGTTGGGTTAAACATGCATGATGGACTCTTATAATGAACTTAAGCTAGAAGAAAAAAATACAACCTAATTACACACAAATATGATTGAATGGAAGTTTTTAAAAATCTTATTCACTGCGTATTTCCCTTCTAGAACTTAGTTGGTTTTTATTTCCTTTTTTTCCAGGAAGATACAAAGATATTACCACCAGAGAGCACCACAATCCTTTGTTAAGCCTTTTACATACAGGTTTATGGATCCCTACTTTTAGAGGTGATGTCAAATAATAGCAACCATAATTTAAACTGAATCTGGAAAATTCTCTTGCTCTATTTTTTGTCGTTGCCTATTAAAATACCCCAAAACATTTCACTTTTCTTAAATGGCATATGAAAACATGTTTAAAGTATGTTTTAGACACCATGATAACATAAAGGGTTTTTTTTTAACTTAATTTATTTAAATTCATGTTAATTAACATACCGTGCAGTATTTGTTTCAGGGGTAGAACCCGGTAGTTCACCACTTTTATTAACACCCAGTGCTCATCCCAGTAAGTGTCCTCCTTAATGCCCCCCACCCATTTAGCCCATCCCCCCCCACCCACCCCCACCAGCAACCCTCAGTATGTGCTCTGTATTTAAGAGTCTCTTATGGTTTGCCTCCCTCTGTGTTTTAACCTTTTTTTTCCTTTCCTTCCCCTGTGTTCATCTGTTGTGTTTCTTAAATTCCACATTTGAGTAAAATCATATGAGACTTGCCTTCGTTTTGCTTTAAATAGATCCTGGTCTCATTCAATGTTAATTATGTTCTTTAAGTTCATATAGCAACGATTTCCTGATTCTCATCAGTGTTTGTGCTAATGATTTTTAGGCCTGGTTAATATGAAAATATAGATTTATTCTATTTGTGAATCTTGAGCACTGTTGACGTGTCTTTGATCATCATTTTAGAATTGGGCCAATCTTCTGGCGCCTGGGGAGCTCAGTTAGTTAAGCATCTGACTTTGGCTCAGGTCATGATCTCAAGGTTTGTTGGTTTGATCCCCACATCGGGCTTTCTGCTTTCAGCACAGAGCCTGCTTTGGATCCTCTGTCCCCTTCTCTCTTCCCCTCTACACTCACACTTTTTCTCTCAAAAAAAAAAAATTTAAAAAGCAGTTTTATTGAAATTGGTCCACTCCTTTATTGAATAAGCATTTGTGCTCATCCTTTTCCCTGTCATCTGCACACTCAAGAGTTATATCTAAGGCCACTTTTAGCCATAATGTTTTGTGACTTCATACAAACATACTCAGAATTTACCAGCCTGAGGATATCACTTCTGTGATACAAAACATGAACAATGTCTGCTATGAGTCAAATTCGACTAGATAATTATGGGCTCTTTCATAATTCTGATGTTGTTTTTAGAATAAAGTGTATGTGGTTGGGTTCCCATAAAGAGGAACTTTCTTTTTCTCTGGCTGGCTTCAGAAGCCAACTTGTGGGAATGTTGCATTTTGATCTCTTGGGGGATGGTTTTACTTTCTTCGGGCACAGACCGCCTTGCCCTCGGGAAATCACAGGAGGAGGCCCTGTGACCCACAGATACAAGCGGGTCTCCATGCTGGTCATGAGTTATGCCTGGGCGAGTCGGGCTTCTGAGAACCAAAAAGACTGATGGAAGATTTCTAAGAAGTGAAGTCCAGGAACATCTGTAATGGGGTGCCCCTGTCAGAACACGAAACCAGGGGCGCCTGGGGGCTCAGTCGGTTAAGCGTCTGACTTCGGCTCAGGTCATGATCTCGGTTCATGGGTTCGAGCCCTGCGTCGGGCTCTGTGCTGACAGCTCAGAGCCTGGAGCTGCTTCCGATTCTGTATCTCCCCCTCTCTCTGCCCCTCCCCTGCTCATGCTGTCTCTCTCTCTCTCTCAGAAATAAATCAAACATTAAAGAAAACAAACAAACAAACAAACAAAAAACACAAAACCAGCCTGGGTGAGTCCGGGGACAGAGCAATTCCATAAAAGGACTGTCCTGAGTTTAGTAACCAGGCAGACCTTTTCTATTTGTGGAAGAAGAAGTTGGAGAAAAATAAATGCCTTCAATGTTCAAAAGTTCAACATCATGTTAAGTTGGATCATTAAAAGGAATATGACCGTATCTGTACCCTAACCAGGTGCATAATGTTTATAACAAAAGTTTAGAGAAACTTACAAGACCACATTTTTAGTTAATATACGAGTTCCTTCATCCTGTGAATGTTCACACTGAGATGAAATGTGTTTGAGTCAATGATTCCATTGTTGAGTACGTGCTTTGTGTTTTCTTTTCTGAAAAGGCCAACACAATAGTGTGTCTTTATAATAAGACTTTATGTTTAGCCAAGAATGGTATGACAAGTATGCTAATCAAACTTATTCAGAAGACACTGCCCAAAGAACATTCTATTATATCCGAAAGAAAAGCATAGCCTCATATTATGAATGTAAGGCATCTCTGAAGACAGACAAAACAGTGCTAGTTTTGAAAATTGCAACTTGAAATATAAATACTTGGAAAATATCCCTTATTATAATTCTTCTAGATCAAGCTCTGAAAATAATCCAAATAATCTATTGGTTGTTTCTCCTTATAGAATTTCCTTTAAAAATTCACCATTTTTCTGTATCTGATTTTGGTGAGGGAAGCAAACTTATTAAGGAGTACAAGAAAATGCGGATTTGATATGACAGAATTGCAAATGGTTTCATTTAAAATAAAAGAAGGTATGATATAACCATGGAGTGGCCATCTACCACTATAGCCTTAAGTTACACGTTTGTGATTTTAAATTCCATTAGATATTTATGATTTAGAAAGCTGTAATGAGGGGAAAACAGTGGGCATATTATTAACACATATAAGCCTCAATTTTCTTATTTGATTCTGCTGGTGATTAAACCCAAAGGAGGGAGGGGTGCTTGGGTGGCTCAGTTGGTTAAATGTCCAATTTCGACTCAGGTCATGATCTTGGAGTCTGTGGGTTTGAGCCCCTCATCGGGCTATGTGCTGACAGCTCAGAGCCTGGAGCCTGCTTCAGATTCTGTGTCCCCCTCTCTCTGCCCCTGCCCCGCCCACACTCTGTCTTTCTGTCTCAAAAATAAATAGGGGTGCCTGGGTGGCTCAGTCTGTTAAGCGTCCAACTTTGGCTCAGGTCATGATCTCACGGTTCCCGGGTTCGAGCCCCGCATCAGCTCTGTGCTGACAGCTCAGAGGCTGGAGCCTGCTTCAGATTCTGTATCTCTCTCTCTCTCTCTCTGACCCTCCCCTACTCACACTATCTCTCTCTCTTCCTCTCTCTCAGAAATAAATTTTAAAAAACATAAAATTTTTTTTAAAAAATAATAAACATTAAAAATTAAGTGAGACTGAGAGGAGACAGCTCTTTCCTCCTATAGTTAAACTATTGTCTCACAAACTGTTTTTCTGAGCAAGACTCCAGGTGAAGAGAGTGGGTTTCTTATTAAAAAATAAAAATCTGTTTTGTGAGGGGAGGGAGGGTGATTTGCATTTCTTTTTTATTTTATTTCACAAAGTGTAAAGGTTTTGCATCCTTTCTTTCTTTTCTTTCTTTTTTGTTTTTCGAGAGTAAAACTCAGTGATTCATCACTTACATACAACACCCAATACTTATCACAAGTGCCCTCCTTTGTACCCATCACCCATCTAGCCCGTCTCCATGTGCTCACATAAGTTTGGAAATGCCTGCATAACATATCTCCTTTCTATAGATGCACAATGAACATTATAATTTAAGGACTCTGAGAAATTCTGGGGCAAAGGGAACTAATAGAACTTTTAAAAAAAATTTTTTTTCTTAATGTTTTATTTCTGAGAGAGAGAGAGAGGCAGCGTGAGCAGGGGAGGATCAGAGAGAGAATCCGAAGCAGGCTCCAGGCTCTGAGCTAGCCATCAGCACAGAGCCCAACGCGGGGCTCAAGCCCACGAACTGGGAGATCATGACCTGAGCTGAAGTCAGACGCTTAACCGACTGAGCCACCCAGGCGCCCCACTTCTGAACTTTTTAATGTAATTTCTCAAGCCTGTCTGACCATACCTCTGAGCATGGTAAAGAATAAGCATTCCTGGGGCGTCTGAGTGGCTTAGTTGGTTAAGCAACTGACTTTGGACTTTGGCTGCGGTCATGATCTCACAGTCATGGGATCGAGCCCCGTGTTGCATCGGGCTGGCGCTGGCAGTGGGGAGCCCCCTTGGGGTTCTCTCTCTACCCCTCCTCTCTCTTTCTCTCTCTCAAAATAAATAAACAAACATTAAAAAAATTTAAAAAAAGAACAAGCATTCCACAGAACACAGTTGGGAAATGCTATTCTATAAACAAGAATACGATAGAATGATTATCACTTCAACTCCACCAACCAACATTTTAGTGGAGTTGCAGAAAGAGTGGTGGATTTGTAGAACAAGCCTCCGCTGCATTTGTGTAATCACAATTAATGTACTTCTAAAAATTTTGTACAATAATAAAAGTTTTTCCTTTCTAATGTACTCAGGAACTCCTAAAGAGTTTTAAACATCCTCTCAACTGGAAAGTAGGAGAAATTAAAAGTAAGGTCTGAAAATTTTACATTAAAAAAAAGACAATGGTAAAATGGACCTCCAGATTTGCCACCTACCAGCCAAGTCATTTGTATAAATCATTTCAATAATGATTGTATGAATATCAAATTGTATAATACACATAATGCTAAAGACACATGAGATACTGACCAAATATGAGTTCTTTCTTTCATCTCTCATGAACATGCTTTTAAATCCTATAGCTGTGTCCACAGCATTGTATGACAGTCATTGTAAATGAGATTTTAAAAAATCGATGTTTCTATTCATTGAAATCATTTACTTCCATGCACTGAGTTAAATGGTGGACAAATGATTGCCCGGCATTCATTCCTATCCTCCTTCTAAAAGTACTCTGATTTATTATTCAGGCCTTACCCTGAATGTTATAGTTTATGCAGTTCCAGGGAAATTTATCCCACATGAAGTTCAGGGGTTGGCCATAAGGATTTATTTTTTAAAAAATGATTGAAATGAGATCAATAAGACTCAGAAGAAAGCTACTAAAGGCTACGCCTAGGAAGAGATCATCTCCCGTGTTGGATGGTCTGTTTTCCCCATTTTCACCCCTCTCGACCCAGATCCTCCCAGCTTTATGCCTTGAAAAATCTGTTTTCAATGGATGGTCTCATGTAGATTCTCAGCTGCTATTGGCTAAAGGGAGATAGAAACAACAGAATGTAGAGCGAGAGAAAAATGAAAGAACAGAGTATTTATTAGCCCCACACCAGTCTGCTGCTTGGTGATGCCCATCTTTCATCATTCTGTCCCCTCCAGTGTCTCTTGGTGTGCTATGTCACCTATACAGCTCGCCTCCTTCTCAAACCTCAAGAATCTTCAAGGAGGTAGTGGAAGAATTGGCATGGCCCTTTCAAAATTCCCTTTCTAAAATTTTTTTAATGTTTTATTTATTCCGAGAGAGACAGAGACAGCATGAGCAGGGGAGGGTCAGAGAGGGAGGGAGACACAGAATCTGAAACAGGCTCCAGGGCGCGGGGCTCAAACCCATGAACCGTGAGATCATGACCTGAGCCAAAGTCAGACACTTAACCGACTGAGCCACCCAGGCGCCCCTCAAAATTCCCTTTTGTATTCTGGAAAGAAAGAAACATCGGCAAACCCTTTCATAGTAATGCTTTGATTTCATCACACAACTAAATGAATAACGCTGGAATAAAATAATAGCAATAAATACATACACAAACAAAGAAGAACATAAAAATGGAGAATTACGGGTGCTATGATCACAGTCTAGTTGTGGAAGGACACATACAGACAAGATGTAGAGAGTTTTAAAGTATGAATACAAAATTGGGGGCGCCTGGGTGGCTCAGTCAGCTGAGCGTCTGACTTCAGCTCAGGTCATGATTTCATGATTTCAGGTTCATAAGTTCGAGCTCCTCATGGGGCTCTGTGCTGACAGCCCGGAGCTTGGAGACAGCCCGGAGCTTTGGATTCTGTGTCTCCATCTTTCTCTGCCCCTCCCCCCCCAAAACAAATAAACATTTAAAAAATTAAATCATAGAAGACAAAAATGCCCAGGAAAGCAGCATTATGGAGGTGATTTTAATTAAGCTGAATTTTTAAAGACAAAAACCTTCAATGAAGGCAAGGAGGAAAAGGAAATTATAGACAAAGTCCAGCAGGATAATAAACATTCAGGGTTCTGAAACAGACAGATGTGTTTGAAAAACTGTAAGCAGCTCATTAAGGTTAAAATACTGAGTTTAGACATGAGTTACATAGCCTGACGTGAGTTTAGAGACAGACAAGGGCTTGTACAGCATGGGCTGAACTCCACTCAAGGAAAACGGGGTTTTATTCTTCTGTCAAAGGGTACCTACTTAGGGGTTGTAAGCAAAAGAACAGCCTGGCCAATGCTGTGTTTTAGGAAGAGCCCATGGGTAACATAATAATAAATGGAGACAATGAGACTATTGCAAGAACTGGGAGAGAGGAGCCTTAGAATCACACAGGTGAGAGATTCTAATTCAGGATTCTGGCAGTGTGATGGAGGACTCAGGTTTTAGACAGGCAGGTTGTAAGGCAATAACATTTTAAAAAAATGATTTCTGATCCGGATGGATAAGAGCGAGAGGAAAGGATGAGTCCCGTATTTCTGGCCCGGGCACGTGGAAGGTGTCGTCTGCTCGGGCTGCCGTAATAAACACCATGGACTTGTATCGAGCAATAGAGCTTTGGTTTCTCACAGTTCTGGAAGCAGGAAGTCCAAGATCAGGATGGCAGCAGGGTTGGTGTCTGGTGAGGGCTCTCCCTTGGGTGGCAGGTGCCTCCTTGCTAGGCGCTCATGTGACCTACGGCCTGTGCAAGTGCAACAGTCTGAAAGAGAACGAGCGAGCTCTCCAACGCCTCTTCTTCTAAGAACATGAATATTATCAGGGCTTCGCTCTTAGGGCTCTTCCTAATTTTTATTACCCCCTTATGGCCCTGCCTTCAAATACAGTCATATTGGGACTTAGGGCTTCACCATAGCTGGGGAGACACAATTCAGTCCATAGCAGAAGAATATCCTATCAATTGAAAAGTTTGATTCCTTCATTATGTTTTTACATAGCAGTCAGTACCGGTGTTTTGCGCATCCTTTCCATATTGTTACTCATGTACTGTTCCTCATATTGTTTCTCATAGTTCATATTGTTACTAGGACTAGGCAGTCATAATGTATCTGCATTTTTAGGGCCCCTTTTCTTTCTCATTTATGTAGAATCTTTTTATAAAACCACACAGGTACCTGATAAGAAAAAAAAGATCTCTTAGAAATAATTCTCGATGTTAACACTATTCATGTGATCAGTAATGCATTTCACGTATTTCTGGAACCTGAACAAGTCATCCAAAGCTTTTTCAAACCATAATATGTGTTCAATGCCCATCAAAGTCAGAGAAGACAGATAACATCATTTGAACATTTCTAGTTTTTAGTGCTTTTGTGAGTCAGCCTCACGAGAAGAACTAGTGGTCTCAGATGTTGATAGTTATGGTTATTCTTTGAACATCAGAGGTGTGAAGAATCCAGCCTCTATGGGGTAAATCAGGGAAGGGCCAGCAACTGAGAAATGAATTCCTGGTGCTATTCAGATACCATATCAAAGTAGATAGATGGTGAATGGATGGATAGATGATAGACAGATAGATAGACAGACAGACAGACAGGCAGGCAGGCAGACAGATAAAGACAGATGCTTAGATAGACTGAGATGATCAATAATGTGGAAGATACCAAGCCAGTTACCGAGGATATAGAGATTAATAAAACACATCCTGATATGAAGAAGAATCACTCACTTATTCAATAAGCATTTATTGAGCATCTATTTATGGCCAAATATGGGATGTAAGAAAAAAGAAGTAGGAACGGTCCTAACCATCACTGATCTTTACACCATAGAAAAAGCAGTGGCGATGAATGCCTGAGTACAAACAATTCTAAAATCCTGCTTTGACAGGTGACATCAAGGAAAATGGCATCCAAATAATGATTCTGACACCGATTTCAAGTATTTGTAACACAAATAATTAATGTTCTCTAAAGAAACCTCCTCTATATAAGCAGAACGGAAGCTACATGAGGGTTCAGAAGATATTCAAACACTTGGGCAACAGCAGTAGCCCATCAAAGCGTTATAATACACCTTCTGGTATGAGCCTGACCATAGATTCAATGTTTCATACAATCAAAGGCTTAAAGATCCACTCCTGAACTGTGTAACGTTGATACTTTCAAAGCTACAAAATAGGCTAACTTTGACTTGGTGAAGTTTCATTAGAACCCCCTGACCTTTTTGCAACCTATCATTTTAGACTTGGGAATTTCTCTGCACCTTTCAAAACACAGTTTCTAACAATAACCATAAATGACTTCATATTGTTATCATTGGGAGGTTACAATGAATATATATTTTCAAGCAGGACACTTTTTACCTTATTTGCGTTACTGTAGGATTCAACTTCTCCTGTTGAATCTAAGCATTCTTCATCTCAGTAACACAAAATTCTCACAGTTGTCTCTGCTTTTCGGCATTTTATGAATGGAATAAAAAAAATGAATGGAAGAAGTCACACTTTGTTGTGCTGTTCCTTGCCACACCTGGCTCTTCAGGCATTTTTAATCCCACTTGGGGTTTGTTTAACCCTGTGTGTCTCTTACAAAATTACAGCAAGAAACAGCAAGTCTTAATGAAAGCCTAGCAGTTACTTAGAACCAATTATATAGCAGAAAATGTTAGATATTTTTAAATGCATTATCGCTTTAAATGGTCACAGCGTTTCAGAGGAGCATGTACTGTTGTTCTCATTCTACCAAAAAGGAGCTTGGTCTTGGAGAGATTAACTGGCTCCAGACATAACAGCGTGGAAAGCCAACTGATGTCTCTGATATTAATGCCAATGCCTTTTACACAACAATATCTACAATTACCTTGAACTAGGCAACAGCACTAACTATTCAGTGCTTTAATAACCCATGGAAAGAATTATTTCCCTCATCTGAAAATGAAGATCTGAATCGGGTGAAGCCTAAGGCCCATTCATTCATTGAAGTACCTGATTACAGAGCGTCTATCGGTATATGTGTATATATGCATATATATACACACATACATACATATATTTATATACATAATTTCTTATTCTAAATAGACTACATATAATTATTTTATATATATATAATATTTCATATAATCTTATTTATGTGTGTACACATATGGTATGAATATATAAGATATATATACAGGTATATCCGGGTATAGATTATCACTGAGATGAACTGAGATTGTTAATGGTCGCATTACAGCTACACCACATTAACAGGTCAGAGGACAAATGTCCTTTCCTGTAGGGATTCGGCATCAGAACACGCTGCCATCATCCTACCCAGTCAGAACATCCTGCCCAATCTCTCCCCAACCCAAATCTCCAGACCATCCCCAGACTCTTAAAGCAAAACGTCATTAGAGTCAGCCATAGAAAGACAGCTTTGGTTTTTATTTTGGTTTTCGCACATTGGTGCCTTTACTAATATTACAGCTGAGGCCTAATGGAACCATAGCTCAGGACTCCCACCCCAACAAGAGCTCATTCTTCATGAAATAAACTTCAGGTTAGATTCCATTAAGTGTGTCAGGAGTAGATGTTTCCTCGCTGGATGCCACATCATTCTTCCATGTGACATAGTCAAGGACAGAGCTTGGGAATGACATCTTCCGCAGTGAAATCTGCTCAGAGGTCAGAACAGATATATTGCCCCTTGTGTGCGGCAGCTCAATAACTCATTGTTCGAAGATAGGACTCTCAGCCTAAACCTGAGGACCCATTTCGATTCAGGCACATTTTTCATATCTCCCCGTCAATAAATCCTAAGTGATATAACATTGAGGGTCCTGAGATTGAGCATTCTCATCAAATCTATTTAGAAATCTACTTTAACCCCCTGTTCTAGCATATTGTTTTTGTAAAATTAACTAGTGGAGAAAAATTCCAGATTGGGAGGAGGGAATTTGCTTTAACAAAGCTGGGGGGAGTCTGGGGGCAGAACCACGGGGGACTTGATGTTGGTCTGTGAGCACCCTTTTCCCTCCTCCAGATCAAAGGTACTTTCCAGAAGGAGCTGACTTAAGGTTCACAAGCCGTCAAGTATAGCCCCAAATGTATTATTTGCTAGACATATAATCCTAGAAAACATAGCTTCCTTACCCATTACCTACCCCATTTTGAAAATGAGCACAGTACGGAGTGCCTGGGGGGCTCAGTCGGTTAAGCATCTGACTTCGGCTCAGGTCATGATCTCACGGTTTGTGGGTTCAAGCCCCTGCATAGGGCTCTGGGCTGACAGCTCGGAACCTGAATCCTGCTTCAGATTCTGTGTCTCCCTCTCTCTCTGCCCCCCCCTGCTCACACTCTGTCTCTGTCACTCAAAAATAAATAAATGTTGATTTTTTAAAAAGAAAGAAAAGAAAATGAGCACAATACGTCAACCTGTCATGAGTCTGAGCATATTTTGAAAACGTTAGGAATGCACTTACATGTAAAATACTATAGGCTGCAATATATTTTCATCAGCCTAATCGTATTATTTGATTTTTCCACTAAGAAAGTTAGTCTGAGTTTCATGCATCATATCTCTGGCAGCTAGAACGACCTTGTTAACTGTGGCGCTCAGGGTGATCAACTGCCTGCAATGGGAAATGGCACAGAGACGCCCTCGAGGCTGTTCAAGGGTCAGTAGGCAGAAGGCAGCTGCAGTGCACAGTGATGAGCCCTAACGCAGTGATTCCGGGGGCATCGACCAGGCACCGCTCTGAGTAGCAAAGCTGAACCCGGAGGTAGGAGAAAGATCACATCCACGACCCACACAGAAACTGAAATCACACAGAAGCAAAACGCGAGGGCCGTTACGTGGTAGGATATTCGGAGAGAGTTTTCACCAGGCCCCGGAGGTGCCAGCGGCTCGGTTCACTGCCAAGGGTGGAGCGTGACTGGGTGGTCCGGGGTTAGTAGCGGAGCAGAGCCGGATGTGTATTTGCAGAGCCCGGTCTACACACATGGCTTCATCTGTTGTCCCCTCCACTGTGACACACACACACCCCTTACTACCTTAAGTCAACCCTGGAAGCACAGCTGTAGAGCCTCTTGCTGGCATGCATTTCTCACGGTCAGACTCCAGAGATGGTCCGGGTCTTTCGACAGCCTAACTGCAACTTACCTTAATAAAAAGCTTCAGCGTCAACTTATCTTAATAAAAAAGTTCTACACAGGGGTGTCTGGGTTGAGTGTCCAACTTCAGCTCAGGTCATGATCTCACGGTTCGTCGGTCCAAGCCCCACGTCGGGCTCTGTGCTGACCGCTCTGAGCCTGGAGCCTGCTTCGGATTCTGTGTCTCCCTCTGTCTCGGCCCCTCCCCTGCTCTCTCTCTCTCTCTCTCTCTCTTCCCAAAATAAACATAAAAAAATTTTTTAAGAGAAACATGCCACATAAATGTTTTGAGTTTAATCCACAGGCCATTCTCCAGCGAAAACATAGTTCTAAAGTATGTGCCTTCCTGATCTGCATAGTTCGCAAATAGGCTTATTCTGATCTGGACTCCGGAACGTTGGGCACTATAACTCCCATTCTAGACCAGAAGACACATGGTCCTCGTCCGGGCCCCTTGCTCATGCCACTGACCAGTGTGTGCCCTTTGTCCTCAGTCACCAGGAGGGGTCGCAATCCTCCCAGGACAACGTTCCAGGCTGGTGCTGTAAGGCCACAAGTCTAAACGTCCAAACCAAACTGACTCCAGGACAGGCTCTAAGTTTCCCCTCTAAACTAGAAGGCCTGAGTGTCAGCTTCCCTGAAACCATCAGGCAGTGACACATTGCCCAAGGCAGGAGAAACCAGCCTTGCAACACCCAGTCAGTAAAGACCAGCGACCACCCTCCACACTACTAAGGGAGAGGCCTGGAGATGGAAACTATAGATAGGACCCTGGTACCTAATGTTAAAGTTAACCTGTTAGTCGCCGAACAAGACCCTAGGCTCGCTCTGTGATTGGGTGAATTTAAAGGTACTCTAAACGTTGTAATTGGATCCCGCCAAAAGTAACGAACACTCTAGACAATGTGTGTGGTCAAACCCGCTGTCAATGATGTTGAATAATTATGACTGGATCACTGTTCCCCTGCCACAACTTCTGTACCTCCCCCGTCTCAAACCCCATAAAAACCCTACTCTGCCCTTGTTCGGGGCTCTCAGCACGGACCCATAGGCTGGTGAAGTCTGTGAGCCCGAGCTCGAGCCCATAATAAAGCCCTTTGCCTTTGCACGCGTGACGCGGTCTCCCTGGTGGTCTCTGGTCGGTGAGGATACTGCGATCTGGGTACAACAGTGCCAACAACATATTCGTGAGTGACGTGCGTTCACCATGTCAGCTCTAGGCCTTTGGTCTCTTAATCGAGGCACAGAGTAGATTTTAACAAATTCAAATCAGCAAAACTTATCAAACAAATAATTTTTAAGCATCATGGATACAAGGCAGAGCACGATACAGTCTCACTAAAGTGTACAGTGCAATGGGAGCGAAAACACAACTACGACTTCCGTGTTGGGCTATACTGGCTCCGTTACGTGTGGCCCGGGCCTGATGCAGTGATTCCATTCTTTGTATTCCACATGCAACACTGAGAAATGAATGAAACCTCTCTTCAACTCAATTTGCTCACTTGTAAAATGGGAATACGACTGGTACTCAAGAGATCTGTCATCAGTTTTCTATTGTTCCAGAAAGGAATTACTGCACACTTAGTTCCTTAAAATAACACAAGTTTATCTTACAGTTATTGTTTCAGCTAGAAGTCTGACACAGGGCTCACGGGGCTAATACCGAGGCTGTGTTCCTTCCCAGAGGTCTTGAGGGAGAAACTCTCCAGGTCCTTTCCAGGCTCTAGAGGCATCCACATTCATTCCTTGGTTCATGGGCCTCTTCCTCCATTTTTTTAAAAAATATTTTTAATGCTTTTATTTATTTTTGAGAGAGAGAGAGAGAGAGAGAGACAGAACACGAGTGGGGGAGGCACAGAGACAGAGGGGGACACAGAATCCAAAGCAGGCTCCAGGCTCTGAGCTGTCAGCACAGAGCCCAACGTGGGGCTTGAACTCGTGAACCATGGGATCATGACCTGAGCCCAAGTTGGAAGCTTAACCCACTAAGCCACCCAGGCACCCTAAAGCTGTCATAGGCAAATTAAATCCCTCCCACTTAGGATCTCTCTGACGCTGGCTCTCCTGCCTCCCTCTTCCTCTTGCGACTGCATTAGGCTCCCCTGAATAATCCAGGACTCCCCTTACTTTAAAGTCAGCTCGTTAACAGCCCGAAATTCATCTGCAATTTTAATTATTTCTCTACCGTACAAGGAAACATATTTATAGGTTCCAGGGGTTAGGGCATGGACATCTTTTAGGGGAGGGGATGCATTTTTCTGTCCACCACAAATGTTAAACACAGTTCAGCAGGTGGGTTAAGGTGGGGGATATATGATGTCAGCAAGCCAATAAGGGACACTTTATTAAACCACATAACCCACTGGACCTGATCTTATTAAGTTTCCCCCACTTTTTCCAAGAAAGGCATCTTGGTTTTATCCCTGACTCCAATCTAAAGGACAATTTGATATATGAATGCAGGTGTTAAGGGAAGTGAATGACTGAGTGGGTAACATATCTTTTATTTGCAGAACATGTAATATTCTTTACCTTTATCAAATTGGAAAAAAGATCCATAGAGATTTTTTATGTTTACTTATTTTTGAGAGAGAGAGAGAGAGAGCATGAATGGGGGGTGGGGGGCAGAGAGAGAGGAAGAGAGAGGATCCAAAGCATGTGCTGACATTGCATGCAGGGCTCAAACTCACGAACCGCGAGATCATGACCTGAGCCGAAGCCAGACACTTAGCCAACTGAGCCACTCAGGTGTCCCATTTTTTAAGTCATTAAAAATTATTTTTGGTGATAGATCACTATGCAATTTGGGGCATATAACTAAGAAGGAACTCAAGGAATTGGACAATATTACCATGACAAAATAATTTTTTCCATCCATTCAAAGTTTATCCACTAAAAATGAAAAATAAGCACAGAACGAATGCTGATCTGTTTATTCTACCAATAATTATTATTTATTTTTAATAATATGAAAAAATTGTCAAAAGTTCCATCCAGCTTCAGAAGAGATAGTTTTCTGGGGCACCTGGATGGCTCAGTCAGTTAAGCATTTGACTTCAGCTCAGGTCATGCTCTTAGGGTTGTGGGTTCAAGCCCCACATCAGGCTCTGTGCTGACAGCTCAGATTCTGTGTCTCCCTCTCTCTCTGCCTTTCCCCTCCTAGTACTCTCTCTCTCTCAAAATTAAACATTAAAAAAGTTATTTAAAAAGAAGAGATAGTTTTCTAATTAAAGAAACACTTTTAGTTTTTACTAATGGCTTATTCAAATATATATAATATGTTGACTACTCTTTTGTTGTCAATAATTATAATAACAATTCAATCTACAAAAAATACTTATAGCTTCATGACAACTTGAAATAAAATAGAAATTATTTTTAATTTATATACAGAAATGTTTTGCAGAATACTGATAGGCTGAGTAAAAGATTATCAAGAAAAAAAATAAGTAATTAGTTGCCTTATGATAAAAACTTCTATAGGAAAAATGGAATGAAAATAGTTTTGTATTGCTGTTTTTGCCTGTTGTTTTTTAATGTTAATTTATTTTTGACAGAGAGAGACAGTGTGCACAGGGGAGGAGCAGAGAGAGAGAGGGAGACACAGAATCCTTAGGAATGTATCTCTTTTCTATTAATCTTGCCCCCTCAGTGCAAGGTAAGGAATTAATCCCTGCTACTTGGTTAAAAAAGGTTTAATAGGTTATACCTTCCAAAGGTATTTGCATTTCACTGAGAATCCAAAAATGTTCCCAGACTTAAAGGATTACCTCAAAGATTTTTTTAAAAAGTGAAGGTAAGGACATAATAGATAAAGCCCAGGACTTTATTCTAAAAGATCTAAGATCTCAGACCCAAAATATATTATCAATATCCATGAATATTCTTCACTTTCTGATTGAAGACATTCTAACAGGAATAATTTGGAAATAGAGCCCTCTGGCACCCCTTCAAGTCCTTTACAACTGTCTCTCTTTATGGCCAGCTTTGCCAGCATTTCTCTATTTCTGTGTTTCTGTAATCCAGAATAGATAATACCATCCTGGGCACCAATAGAAGCCTGCACACATGCAGACATAAACATTTCTATCAGGCACTTCTTATTTGTCGTCTTTAAAAACCAAAGGTTATTATAATTGGCGCCCAGAACTGTAGAAGCAGGAGAAGTTACCCCAAACCAAAAGATCATGTTACAAAGGGTACTATCAGACTGACTTACAAGAGGCAGAAGGGAACACTCAAAAGGCAAATCCCTTCCAAAAAAAAAAAAAAAAACCTTTAGTGAACTACAGATTAACAACTGAAGAAAAAATCTGGGCATGATTCTGTTCCTCTAACTTCTGGGTCTTTTCTCACTAAAGGGTCTGTGCAACTGCTGCTTCCTGACTCAACAATTTTTCCTAAAATACATATCTCTTTCTCACCTTTCAAAGATCAGCTTACACAGAAACTCCTTTAAAAGCCTACCTTGATTCTACCTATCCACACCACCCTGAATTTCCTTCATGTTGATCTTTTATTCTTTATAGAATTTTTTCACCTCCTTACTTGTCTTGTCCACTTGTTTTCTTGTTTGTTATCGACAAAGAATAAGCTCTATGAGAGATGGAGTTTGGCCATTTTGCCCAACTCTATATCTCCGTAATCTTAGCAGTGTTTGACATGGTAAATGTGTGTGTAATTAATGAATAAGAAATTAATAAAGTAATTAATATAAAATAATATAACAGAGACTCTTCCAGCAACAGGAAAATAAATGGCACAGTACATGTACTCTTGGTAAAAATCTGTAAAAGTAGGCACAATATATAAGATAACATTGTTCATGTTTTGAACAGCAAGAAGCCCAGGACTGTAATCCTAGAGAAAAACAAGACACATCAGTGAAGCTCCAGATTCACTCCATGGTCACTCCAACTTTCTGCCTGCATGCATTTTCTGCTGCTGAGTAAGAAGTAGAACCCCACTCCCACCCCCACAGCCAAAAATAAAATACTTGGGTATAAATCTAACAAAATACACTCGAGATCAAATATATAAAAAGAAAGCTACAAAAGTCTGACGGCAGAAATCAAAGATTAAATAAATGAAGAGGTATTCCATGTTCATGGATAGGATACACACACACACACACACACACACACACACACACTGGAGTATAATTTGCCATAAAGAAGAAGGCAGTCTTGCCACTTGCAACATAATGTATGGAATTTGAGGGCATTATACTAAGTAAAATAAGTCATACACAGCAAGATAAATACCGCATGATCTCACCGTATGTGGAATCTAAAAAACAGAAGACAAAAACCAAGAAAACAAGCAAAACACACACACACACACACACACACACACACACCCCTGAGCTCATGCAAGAACTCTTGGATATAGACAACAGATGGGTAGTTACCAGAAGAAAAAAGGTGGGGTGATAGATAAAATGGGGGTAGGGTATTAAAAAATACAAACTTCCAGCTATAAAATAAACCCTGGGGTTATAATGTACAATATGGGGACTACAGTTAATAATTCTCTATTGTATATTTGTACATTGCTGTAAGAGTAGCTCTTCAAAGTTTTCATTTCAAGAAAAGAAATTATAACTATGTATGGTAATGGATATTAACTAGATTTATTGTGGTGATCATTTCACAACCTATACAAATATTGGATCAGTATGTTGTGTACTTGAAACTAATATAATCCTATGTGTCAATTACATCTAAATTAATAAAAATGAAGCGTAAAAATAGTCTAACTATATAATGCCTACAGAAGAAGCATTTTAAAAATACATATTTGACAAAATGCAACACCTATTTCTAGATAAAAAGGTATTTTCTAAGCTGGATAAAGAATATCTACAAAAATGTACAGCTAATACACTTAATGGTGAGAAGCTAAAGGCTTTTTCAATTAAATCAGGAAAAAGACAATGATGTCCCCTCTCAGTACTGCTTTCAGTATCTTACTGGAAGTCCTAGCTGATGCACTAGGACAAGAAAGGGGAATTAAAGATATACAGATTAGAAAGAAAGAACTAAAACTGTTCACAGATGAAATGATGTTCTATCATATTGACCCTCCTGGATCAATATGCAATCATAACAAGGTTGCAAGATACAAGGTTAATATACAAAAGTCAACTGCTTTTCTGTACATCAGCAATGAACAAGTGGAATTTTAAATTAAGAACACAATACCATTTTACATTAGCACCCCCCCCAAAGAAATACTTTGGTACACATCTAACAAAATATATTCAAGATCTATATGAAGAAAACTATAAAAGTCTGATGAAAGAAATCAAAGAATGATGAAATAAATATTTCTACAATATTGTCAAGATGTAAGTTCCTTGCAATTCAACATGCAAGATTCAATACAACCCAAATCAAAACCCCAGTAAGTTATTCATTGAATGTTGACAAACTGATTCTAAGGTTGAGGTAGAGAGGCCAAAGACCCAGCACAGCCAATGCCACAGTGAAAAGGAAAAACAAAGTCAAACAACTGATACTACCAGCTTCAAGACTTATTATAAAGCTACAATAATCAAGACAGTGTGGTATTGATGAAAGATCGACAAATAGGTCAGTGAAACAGAATACGCAGCCCAGATATAGACCCACAAAAATATAGCTGACTTATCTTTAACAAAGGATCAAATGCTATTCAATGCAAGACAGTCTTTTTAACAAATGCTGCTAGAACATCCATGTTCCAAACAATGAACCTAGAGACAGACCTCATACTTTTCATAAACTTTAATTCAAAAGCGATTACAGACACAAATGTGAAACACAAAACTATAAAATGCCATAGAAAAAGTCTAGATGATTGTGGGTTTGGTGATGACTTTTTAGCTACTATGCCAAGAGCATGATGCACAAAAGAAATAACTGAGAAGCTGTACATCATTAAATTAAAATTTTCTGCTCAGTGAAAGACATCATCAAAGGAATGAGAAGATAATCCATATACTGGGAGAAAATATTCTAAAAATGTATCTGATAAAATTTAATCCAGAAATATAAAAAATTGGATACAGCAAAATTAGATGAAGTTATTCAAGAAGTATAATATTTTAACATCAGGAAGTCCTAACAGGTGCACAAGGAAGGAAGGAAAAATAAAAGAGACTAATGTTGGGAAAGTAAGAAGCAAACTTCTTGTATACAGAGATGACATGATTGTTTCCTTAGTAGAAAATACAAAGGGATAGCTAAACTATTAGAACTAGTAAGTGAATTTAGCACATCTACCACATACCAATTGCTTTTCTAAGTATTAGCAACAAAACTTAGAAAAAATTTCAATTCTTCCACAATAATGTAAAATTTAATGGAAACGATTTTTTAATATAATTTATTGTCAAGAGTAAAAGTGAATTTAACAAAGATAAGCAAGACCTCTACACAGAAAACTGCAAATCACTGCTATAAAAAAAAAAAAGCTACAGAAAAGCCAAGTAAATGAAGAGAAATACCATGTTCATGGACTGAAAGTCTCAAAATTATTAGGTGTTAGTTATCTCTGAGTTAACCTACATATTGAATATAATTCTAATCCTAATCATTGTAGGCTTTCTTTAGAATTTAACAAGGTGATTTTAAAATTTATATAGAAATGCAAAGAATTCAGAATACTGATAAGGAACAAAGGATTTACATTACCTGATTTCAAAACCTACTATAAAACTATTCTCATCATTCTAACATTGACATACAGATCAACATCTAGTTCAGCGGTGCAATATATAATACAAAAATAAATTTACATTTCTGAGGCCAACTGATTTTCCACAAAGACACTAAAGCAACTCAACAAGGAAAGGAAAATCTTTCAATGAACAATGCTGGAAAAAATGGATTATCCACTGGAGAAAAGTAAAATAAAATTTGACCTCGACCTCACTGTGTATCCAAAGATTAATTTCAGTTGAATCACAGAATATAAAAGCTAAAACAATAACATCTTTAGGGGGGAAAATAGAAGAAATTCTTTGTGGCCAAATAAATACTTCTTGGACATAACTCAGAAGTTACTAATTATAGAAAAAGAAGAGTGACAAATTGGAACATATTAAAATTTAAAACTTCTGTTAATCAAAAGAGAGTTCCAAGAGAATTGAATAAGCAAATCCTAGAGAAAACAGGAGAAAATATATACAAAACATATGTATAAAGACTTCTATCATCTCATGAATATAGATGCAAAAATCCTCAACAATATATTAGCAAACCAAATCAACAATATATTTTAAAAAATCATACACTATGATCAAGTGAGATTTAGTTTTGGGATACAAGGGGGGTGGTTTAATATTTGCAGAACAATCAATGTCATATGTCACATCAATAAGAGAAAGGATAAAAACCATATGATCATTTCAATAGATGCAGAAAAAGCATTCAACAAAGCCCAGCATCCACTCATGATAAAAACTCTCTGCAAAGTAGGCCTAAAGGGAATATATCTCAACATTATAAAGCCTATCTACAAAAAGCATGCAGCCAATATAATTTCTCAATGGTGAAAAACTGATTATGTTCCCCTAAAGTCAGGAACAAGACAAGAATGTCTATTATTACCACTTTTATTGAACACAGCACTGGAAGTTCTAGCTACAGTAATTAAACAACATAAAGAAATAAAAGGCATCCAGATTGGTAAGGAAGAAGTAAAACCCTCACTATTTGCAGATGACATGATACCATATGTAGAAAACGTGAAAGATTACCAAAAAGCTTCTAGAACTGATAGATGAATTCAGTAAAGTCACTGGATACCAAATCAATGTACAGAAATCTGTTGAATTCTCAAATACTAATAATGAAGCAGCAGAAAGTGAAATTAAAAAAAAAACAAATTCAGGGCCGCCTGGGTGGCTCAGTCGGTTGAGCGTCCAACTTTGGCTCAGGTCATGATCTCACATTTCATGGGTTCATGCCCCTCGTTGGGCTCTGTGCTGACAGCTCAGAGCCTGGAACTTGCTTCAAATTCTCTGTCTCCCTCTCTCTCTCTGCCCCTTCCCTGCTTGCAATCTGTCTATCTCTCTCTCTTTCTCTCTCAAAAATAAATAAACATTAAAAAAAATTTTTTAAAGAAACAACCCCGGTTACAATTGCATCAAAACCAGTAAGATACCTAGGAGTAAACTTAACCAGAGATGAAAGACCTGTACTCTGAAAACTATAAAACACTGATGAAAGAAATTCTAGATGATGCAAAGAAATCAAAACATATTCCATGTTCATGGGTTGAAAGAACAAATATCATTAAAATGTTTATACTACCCAAAGCAATCTGCACATTTAATGTAATCCCTATCAAAATACCCACCAGCATTTTTCAGAGAGCTGAAAGAAACAACCCAAAAATTCGTATGGAACCACAAAAGATCCCAAATATTCAAAGCAACCCTGAAAAAGAAAAACAAAAGTGGAGGCATCACAATTCTGGACTTCAAGCTATATTACAAAGCTGTGGTGATCAAAACAGTATGGTGATGGCATAAAAAATAGGCACATAGGTCAATGGAACAGAATAAAATCCAGAAATTAAGACACAACTATATGGTCATTTGATCTTTGGCAAAGCAAGAAAGAATGTCCAATGCAAAAAAAAAAAGACAGTCTTTTCAACAAATGGTGGTGGGGAAACTAGACAGCAAGTGCAGAAGAATGGAACGACCACTTTCTTATACCATACACAAACATAAATTCAAATGGATTAAAGAGCTAAATGTGAGACCTGAAACCATCAAACTCTCAGAGAAGAACACAGGCAGTAACAACTATAATCTAGTGAGTCGAAATCATTTGTTTTAATTTAAACTGATCATCATACTCGGTTCATTCTAATCCTTTTTGGGTTCATTCGTAAGCTAAACCTGCGGCCAGTGGTGAAATTAGCAGAAGTAAGTATAGTTGACAGTGGCCACAGGAACTTCTTTCTGGATATGTCTTCTGAGGCAAGGGTTAGAAACAAAAGCAAAAATAAACTATTAGGACTACATTAAAATGAAAAGTTTCTGGGGCGCCTGGGTGGCTTAGTCGGTTGAGCATCCGACTTCGGCTCGGGTCATGATCTCATGGTTCGTGGGTTCGAGTCCCACAAGGGGCTCTGTGCTGACTGCCAGCTCAGAGCCTAGAGCCTATTTTGGATTCTCTATCTCCCTCTCTCTCTGACGCTCCCCTGCTCACACTGTCTCTCTCTCTCTCAGAAATTAAAAAAAAAAAAACCATTAAAAAAATGAAAAGTTTCTGCACAGCAAAGGAAACAATCAACAAAACTAAAAAGCAACCTACATAATAGGAGAAGATATTTGTAAATAACATATCTGTAAAAAGTTTTAGTGTCCAAAGTACATAAAGAACTCATTGCGGGCACCGGGATGGTTCACTTAGTTAAGCGTCCAACTTTGGCTCAGGTCATGATCTCACGGGTTTGTGAGTTTGAGCCTGTGTCGGGCTCTGTGCTGACAGCTTGGAGCCTGGAGCCTCCTTCAGATTCTGTGTCTCCCTCTTCCTCTGTCCCCCACTCTGAAAAATAAAAATAAAAATTTTTTAAATGTGCTGAAGGCATGAATAGACATTTTTCCAAAGAAGATATACAGATGGCAGACACATGAAAAGATGCTCAATATCACTCATCGTCAGGAAATACAAATCAAAGCTATGAGATATTACCTCACACCTGTCAGAATGGCTAAAATCAATGACACAAGAAACAAATATAGGCAAGAACGTGAAGAAAGGGGAACTCTCTTGCACTATTGGTGGGAATGCAAATTGGCGTAGCCGCTCTGGAAAACAGTATGGAAATGCCTCAAAAAGTTTAAAATAGAACCACCCTACAATCCAGTAATTGCCCTACTAGGTATTTACCCAAAGAATACAAAAACACTCAATCAAAGGGATATATACACCTTGATGTTTATAGCAGCATTATTTACAATAGCCAAATTATGGGGGGAATAGAACACAGTGTTCATTGACTGATGCATGAATAAAGAAGATGTGGTGTGTGTGTCTATGTGTGTATATATATACTTATATATGTGGAGAACAACCTGATGGTAATCAGAGGGGAGGTGGGTGCGGGGATGGGTGAAATAGGTGATGGGGATTAAGGAGGGCACTTTCGCTGAGCCTGGGGTATGGCATGGATATGTTAAATCACTATACTGTACATCTGAAATTAATATTACACTGTATATTAACTAACTGGAATTTAAATTAAAACTTTAAAAAATTCTTATGGAAAAGAAGTGGCCGAATGTGAAAGACCAAAGCTTTCTCATTTACTTTTTTAAATTACATTTTTATAGTAATTTTAGTATAGTTATATTTTAGTATAGTTAACATACAGTGTTATATCAGTTTCAGGTGTAAAATTTTTCTCCTTTAAAAATAGCAAACATGAGGTGCCTGGGTGGCTCAGTTAGTTAAGCGTCTGACTCTTGCTCAGGTCGTGATCTCACGGTTCGTGAGTTCGAGCCCCGCATCGTGCTCTGTGCTGACAGCTCAGAGCCTGGAGCCTCCTTCGGATTCTGTGTCTCCCTATCTCTCTGACCCTCCCCTGCTCATGCTCTGTCTGTCTCTCTCTCTCTTAAAAATAAATAAACATTAACATTTTTTAAAAAATGGCAAGCATTCTATTGGATAAACTTTCTGCATGGTAAAATGGATTTTAAGTGCCCTAACAGTAAATATTTTCATAAAGAGTGCTCTGGGCCATACAACTGTTACATGGCTGCTAGAGATATAAGAGAATCTACTTATTGTATTTGATAAAATGGCTGGAAATAGCAATTTAGAAACAGAATTGTCATTTTGTTTCAATTTTCAATCCAAGAAAACCCTTGATTTTCACCCCATGGTTATAAATGGCTTTGCAGGCGTGCAGGAAAATGAGTCAAGAATTCACACGAGCACAGTTAGAAGGTAACCTTTTGACTTACATCTTTCCCCCTATTATATGAGATTTCTGTCATAAGTCATTTACTTGAATTCTGCCCGGAGTGAGAGGATGCCCTTGGCAACCTGAAGACCGAGAGACGATAGGCCATAAAACATCAAACCTGGGAAGGGCAGCGTTGGGTAAATACTGCTGCTCCGAGTTTGTGCCTTGGGGCTGAGCCAGACGTGGGGGAAGCCAGTCGACAGCTCAATCAATACTCGTTACATCCAACAGGATGAGAAAACAATGTTCCGTGACCATCAAAGAAGCGGCGGGCACAGCGTAAGTGAAGCTACGTTCCAGCTTTTTTAAAACCTATAGCAGGAACAGCATACAAGATGTAATTCATAAAGAAAAAAAGGTGAGTTTGAAGCCATGTTTCTGGCATTCCTGCAGACAGGACTTTAAACAGCAACAGAAGTGCTTCCTTTTCCTTGTGATTATCATCTCCAATTTCTGGGAACGATTTAGGAACTTTGATGCTTTTGCTATAGTATTACCTACAAACATAACTGTAAATAATTTTGCAAATTATAATAACGTCATTCAGATGTTCAGTAAGTGAGTGTCAATACGGATAGGGAAACACAGACCCCCATTCCAAGGATTCATAGTTTAATAAAGCAATAATACAGGACACGTTTGTCGGTTAATGTCAGATAATTCTCTGAAAATAAAAAGGCAGCATTAAAGAAGCACACCTCCGTGTTGGCAGAAATCACCACGTATCAGGCAAAGATAATGAAAAAAATACTGGTAACGTGGCTGCGAAGTAAAGGACCCAGCAATGTGCCCTATGCTTTATTTTCAGTCAGTGTTTAAGCTCAGAAAAAGCACAATACTTACCTTACGTTTATTTCTATGTGAAAATTACTCTTCAATTATTCGAGTTTTGAATTGTTCAAGATCTTCAGGAGTGATTCCTTTTATAAAAATGGGGTCATTATATTTTGATGCAGGCAGGTGAAAAATCATTCAAGTCGTAAGAAAGAATAACATCCTTTAGACATTAATGTATCTGTGCCTGATTTATATACCTCCTTGTGAGGGCTGATCAACACTTAGAAAACCAAAAGGCAGGGGCGCCTGGGGGGCTCAGTCGGTTAAGCGTCCAACTTCAGCTCAGGTCATGATCTTGCACAGTCAGTGAGTTCAAGCCCCCCATGGGGCTCTGTGCTGACAGCTCGGAGCCTGGAGCCTGCTTCCGATTCTGTGTCTCCCTCTCTCTCTGCCCCTCCCCTGGTCACGCTCTGTCACTCTCAAAAATGAATAAATATTTAATAATTTTAAAAAACAAATAATGAAAGGAAAGAAAACAAAAAAGCAAATGACGTAAAGAGGTGCCACGCTGGAGGACTCAGGGGTGAAAGTCACCTCAATTGAGATGTGAATACTTTCTCTTCGATATGACAGTCCAGGCTGAGACAAGCCAGTGCTATCCTCTTAACAACAAAGATAAGTAAAATTCCCTTTTACTTTAAATTTCCTACTAGTCATTAAGACTATTAGATCACAGAAAAAAAAATATTTCTTTTCAAGTAAACATTACCCCTACGAACCGAAAGAGACAGACTGAAATCGAGTACACGTCCGGAATAGGCATTTGTCTTCCGATGGGAACTTTCTTGTTTAGATGTATGCTCCAAACCTTCCTCTGCTGCCTGGGCTTTACCCTCCAGTCTAACTTGGGTGTCCGGTCGCTGTGAGGAAGGAGATGCTTCGATACGTGTGAGAATAGCACTCAACAGCCCTGCAGGAGATTGCTACCCTTCACTATAAAACCTAAGTACGAATCACAGAAAGTTCCCACGTCTTCTCCTGGTCACTTTGTTTCTACTTTTATGTAAATAAAACATCAGTTAATTTAGCTTCAGAAATAAGAGGTGTGGTTACCTCATTTAAAAGTTGAAGAAGAGGGGCGCCTGGGGGGCTCAGTCGGTTGAGCGTCCGGCTTCGGCTCAGGTCATGATCTCACTGTTTGTGGGTTCGAGCCCCGCGTCGGGCTCTGTGCTGACAGCTCCGAGCCCGGAGCTGCTTCGGATCCTCTGCCTCCCTCTCTCTCGGCCCCTCCCCCACTCTCATTCTGTCTCTCTCCTTACAGTAAATAATAAAACATTTTTAAAAATTAAAAAAAAAAGAAATTTATAAGTAAACATAAAGACTTGTGGACAAAAAACGAATAAATAAATAAAAAGTAATCATGTTAATACCCCTTTTTAAATGTTTTTATTTATTGCTGAGAGTGAGACAGCCAGTGTGAGCAGGAGAGGGTCAGAGAGAGAGGGAGACACAGAATCCGAAGCAGCTCCAGACTCTGAGCTGTCAGCACAGAGCCCGATGTGGGGCTCGAACCCACGAACTGTGAGATCATGACCTGAGCCAAAGTCGGTCGCGTAACCGACTGAGCCACCCAGGCACCCAGTTAATACCTTTTTATACCCATGTTAAAAGCTATCACTTACTTAAAAATAGCCATAGAGTGTTTTATAGTTTAGGATATACTTGTTTGAAAATGGATGTGGTTTTTTTTTAATCATTTCATAACGTGTCTTCTACTAGACATGTTTTTTCCTATAATTTATGAAGAATGTGTGGTAGGTTTAATTTTTGACCTCTGTAGCTCTTCAGATGGTGTTGCAACATTTTGTACTTGGTATTGATGAGAAATACTGATGCTTCACACTCTGCACAGCGGTGTAGGACTGCAGGCCTCAAGTACTCGCTGAAACCCTGCGAACGGAGCTTAAAACCCAGTGGGGAATTATAGTTCCGTGACCTTTAAACATTTTATCAATGTATTGCAGTGTCTCTTACTGTCAGTTACTACATGCACTAGCAACAGGGCACGAAGAAAGTAAAGCTAATTGTATTTAGTACACTGTAATTTTTAAAATTAGAGTGGGTAGGGTCCCCTCCCTAAGAAAGAAAAAAGACATCAAGGCAACCTGGCTGTAAATGATAGCATCACTCATGACCTTGAACCTCACACCACTTAATCAGACTATATGTCTGTGCATTACCGTATATGGGAGGCAAAGAATTAAAAAATGTATTTAAAAAACTATGCCACGTGGCCTTCAGGGCTCAGTTCTTTGGGTACAAACCCAAACGAGCAGGGCAGGCGGGAATAAAGTTGCTTCTTGGAAAGCAAAGCCTCGGTGTCACAACTCTGCGGGAAAATCTTGCTACCAGAAGCCCAGGAGGATTACATTGTTCTTTGGAAAAATTTGTGAAGAAGGGTTAGAATAGTCTTCACCTTGTTTTTCTTGTCGTGTGATTTATGATATGGAATCGAAGAATCTCTTTGTCCTCCCTGTGTCTTGACCAATGGTCTCTCTCCTTTCTAAGTTTGGGTCAGTTTCCCACGTTTGAGCCTCTACACTTTTACGTCATCAAATATCTCTGGGAGCTCTCTGGTCCCAAGGCTTCAACTAGGACCTATTCATCCTTTTCTTCCACATCCATTTTCATTTTTCATGTTGATAATTTGCCTTCACTAAGCTCCTCTGGTCACATATCTAGGATTAGCATCGACATCCACACTGTCAGCTATTTCTGCCATAACTCCATCTAGTTTTTATGCAAATTTCACTTCCAGTGCTACCGCTTTTCATTTATTTGTCATGCTTTCTTCTTTGGTGTCCCGTTCCCACTTTCCATTGTCATACTTCCTTCTACAACCGTATGATAGACAGTCTTTTGGGACTATTTTAAGTTATTTTCTCATTGTTATGAAAATTCTGCATTTATGTTTATAAGTAACATTATGTGTTCATTTTTTCACTAAGTAGTTTTCTTCCCCCTCCTTTCACATAGGATACATATTAGTTAGGTAATTCCATAGTAAATGAAACTCAGTAGCTTCATAATTCCTGTGCTCCTGAACAGGTTATGTGTCTGGAAAATTATTTCTTCCTAATGTTTTTTAAGTAGTCATATGACTCTTTTTACCAATAAATATTGGATTACCTGGCTTAACTGCGCTGTTATTATTAATATTATCACTTGTGATTTCTTTAAGCCAAATTTGCTTGATCATTATTATATGTATTCTGTATTATTGTGTTTTATACCCATTGCACAAAACATACACTTAAATTCTGTGTGTATGTGTGCATTTGTCTGTGTTCTAAAGCGTGTTTCAATCTTAATCCTTTCAGGGTAACTGTCTCCCAATATCTTCTTACTTATGTCATTTTCTTTCATAATTTTGAAATTTACAGCTCCCTTCTGGTCAATTTTTTTTCTATCCAGACTATGCTGTTTGCTATTATTTTATCCAGTGATATGGGTGAAATATAACCTGCTCTTCTTCTGGTGATGGCTAGCTAACAGTTTGCAACTATGTTTGTAATGTGTTTCCGTTAAGTGTGTTCATTTCACCTTTTTCATCATTAATCTGTATTAAAAACTGACAAAGCATTAAATAAAACTTGAACAAATATGTAAGGACACATAATCCTGAAAGTACAGGAGCGAGAGTCTGGTAGTCATGATAAGAGCCTGTAATAATTTTCCACCTGAATGCTCTCTGCAGGCCGGTGTCTCGTTTTCCTGTCTTACTGAAAAAAGGGGGAAAGGAAAGAAACAATTGCACTGATCATAAAGATGTATGATCTTTTCAAAGGCACAGACTCCCTACAAAACAGGGGGGAAATGGAGTTTGCACACGCTCCTTTGCGGGCCCTCAGAGCAGGGAGACATTTCCATACTTAGAAATTTACTTCTGTACATTTCACTCCTTATTGCTGGTTTCAAATTTACTGCAAGGGATCCTTTCAGGGTCTATTGTTTTTCCTTCTTTATTCCTTTCCCTTCTTTCTTTCTCTCATTTCTTTCTGTTCTTTTTTTCTGTTCTCTCTCTCTCTCTTTGTATAGAAGAGTAGAACTAGAGGTATACAAGAGAATGCCTTGTTTTACCTCTTAGAAAGTTTATGTGACTCATCAAAATCACTGACATTCAGTTCTACAAGCAGCATTAAAGCATTTGAATCCAGGATTCCTGCATCTCCACCCAAAGCTGTTCCCACATGACTCCTTGGCCTCCTTGTCTTTCGTATTTTTTGTTTTGTTTTGTTTTCTACCCAGAAAAATATAACTCAGAAATTGCCACTGGAATACCTCGACACAGTTTCAACGGGCTCCAATCTAAGTTGCTTCATTAGAATGTGAATCTAACACAAGCATGTGTGTGTGTGTGCACGCACGTGTGAGCACATGTATGCACGTGTGTGCGTGTGCACGCATACACACACACACACACACACACTGTCATCCCCCATGGTAGGGATTTGATGAGGGACATATTGAAGTAGCAATGAAGGTATTTCCCCTTCTGATCACTCAGTCCAGAGGGTGATAATTATCAGTAAACATTAGTAAAACCAATGTAATTGGGGATGGCAAGAAGCACCCTAGAATCTAAAAATATGAATTTAAGGATACATAGGAAAACATCATTTTCCTCCTTGCTAGTAAGGGTCAGATATTTGCTTGTTTGTGAAAATAATGTCTCTGCCCAACATGGGCTCAGACTCCAGACCCCAAGATCAAGAGTCACGTGATCTTCTGGCTGAGCCATCCAGCTGCCTCAGGTTCAGATATTTTTGTGAAACGTAAGAGCTTCGTTCACAGGAATCCTTTAGAAATCTTCCAAGCCAACGTCATTTTACGTAACACACCTCTGAGGTATAATCAAAGTACAAAAGGAAGAAACCAATTTCTTAACCGTGGTTTCACCGATCTCATTCTACCTGCTCCTTCACTAGCCTATCTGATAATTTGCTCAGAGGGACAGGCCACCAACAAGGTAGTTTCTGTAGCTTGAAATATGATAGGCTAAAGGAAAAATGCCTCAAGAGATAGTCTACGTGAAAAATGAAAAGTGAATATATAATGCAGATCCTGAAGCAAGTGGCATCAAATGTTTGAAGACTTCCTTGTGCCAATGATTTTGCCTTATTTTTTTAATTCTGAAGAGGCATGATTACCCACGAAAGAAATTCATCTGAACCCTGTTAACATTTTCCCGATATAACTGTGCTTTAATTCTTTTTAATTAAGCTCCAGATGAAGAATACGTATCACCTCAAACCTTATTTCCCAGATGCGGAGACTGATGAATATTTGTTTTGTGTTTTGAGATGTCAGATGAAGTTGGTTAGAAGGAAAAACAATTCTGGTTTTGATTATTCCTATATGCCAGCCAGGAACATTTTTATTATAGAAAATCTGCATACACAGCAAGAATGTTCCCTTCTCTCTGGTGTGAGAGCGTAGAACAGCCATAACCCATTCTGATAAAACACAGATGGCGCCTGCCAAGCCTGCTGCAATTAATCAGCTACATTCTCCTGCCTCCTTCCTCCACCAAGATCATCCACCAAGGTCTTCTTCGTCCTTTCATTGACACGTACTTGAACCGTTGGTGTGAAATCTTGGGAGAATTCACCGATAAGAGGGAAGAATTTCAATAGGACCGTGCAATAATTACATTCACTAAAACTTTGCATTCTGAGTTACATTTACTTTAATTTTGAAAACAAAAATATGGACTTGGAATAAAAAATATGACATACAGAATTGTACTGTGGCACAAAATTATTCACTTATAATCCCGCCAGGGAAAAGTGGATGCAATCGATATTTTTACAAATCTCCTTTCAGTCTCCTTTTTGTCCATATAAATGGTATATATTAAAATATATATTTCATTTTTATATGTATTTAAAATATATTTTTTAAAAAACTTAGCATTCTTCCTCTTTGGTTCAATACATGAATAAGTTGCTATATTCTTGCAGAACTTTCTCAAACATCATATTTAATTGCTAATAACGTTCCATTATATTGATCTCAATGTAGTTGGGCAATCCCTAATAGTTTTTTTTGTTTATGTTTAAGCTCTAACTTTACGTATTAATGTTTCCCTATATTTATGATTAAGTTCTTAGAATAATAGTGGAATTAGAATTCATGAATCAAATAAGTAAATGTTCTTAACACTCCTAACAAAAATAACGTTAGAGCCTACATTTCATCAAATCTTCACCACCAATTGCTAATTTGATAAATTAAGTTTGTTTGACATTTCATTCTATATGAAGGGATTGACATTTAAAATTTATCATCCATTTATATTCCTTGTCTTATGGATATCTTTTGTTTTAATATTTTCATATTTATTTATGCTACTATATAGCATGTACACTATAGTATGACTTATGACATGCCATATACTAAATAGTATATATCATATATGAAGGTCTTACCATTTAAAACTTAGCAAGAACTTTATCTCCAGATAATAGGTATTGACTTACCCATGTGTTCATATCTCTTTGTATAAAAACCTTACAAATATTCCCTAAGACCAGGAAGTCTTCCGTCAGAAAATTATAAGAGACTCTACTCCATAAGTGCAGTACACATCCATAATCTTATCCATAATCCAAAATTTTAAAAATACTCTGAAACTAAAATATTTTCATAAGAATTTTATAAAATTATTTGGAAATAAGTTTGACAAGAGCGTATATACTCACAAAATCTGTGGGGGAGGAATTTCCCGAAGTGATCTCATCCTTCTAATGGCTTCAAACTCCCTTGGCTGGGTGAAGTGATAACCCCTGCCCCACATTCTTGGGGGGGGGAGGTGCCCGGGTGGCTTAGTCTATTGAACATCCGAATCTTGATTTTGGCTCAGGTCATGCTTTGCTGGTTTGTGAGATCAAGACCCAGGTCAGCCTCTGCAGTGACAGCATGGGACCGACCTGCTTGGGATTCTCCTCTCTCTCTGTCTCTCTATCCCTCTCAAAATAAATATACTTTAAAAAAAGATGCCACATTCTAATGCCCACCACAAAAGGGACTTTGTAGATGTGGTTAAGTATCTTGAAATGGGAAGGTTATCTAGAATCATCTGGATCAGAATCAAAGAAGGTGATGTAATGGTGAGAGTAAGCTGTTAAACCATAGATATTTGACCTTCCTACCTGGACGGCTTGAAGATGGAGAAGTCCATGAGCTAAGGAATGCAAGCAGCCTCTAGAAGCTCAAAAAGACAAAAACAAAAGAACAACAACAATAACAACACACTCCTCTTGAGCCTCCAGAAGGAACACAGGCCTGAGTTCCACAATCCGTATCCTGCTTTCCATTTGACATCTCCACTTGAGTGCTTCAGAAGGGCTTAAGATTTAGCATGGTCCAAAGTAAACTGATAAACTGCTCATTTTCTTCCCTAAATCTACTTCTGTAGTTTACACATATTAGTAAGTGGCAGGCAAATGCATCTGGTCAACTCATTAGTTAGGAGAGAATCCGAAATGCATAGACGTGACTCCCTCCTTTCCTTCATTCCCCTAATCCAGTGCATCTTTTAGTCATGTTGATTCTGCCCACGCATACTCCATATCCACGTACCGCTGTCTGTCTCCTTTTCCACCAGGCTAGACTAGACCACAGTAGACCACACCACTCATCATTCATGTGCACTCCATTTGTTCCTCTTCGATCTACATGCCCCCCAAGTAGTCTTCCAAATGCATTCCTCTGCCCTGTGCCCTTTAATTCATACCCAGTTTCCTTACCATTTGTATATTGGTATACAAATAACCATATAATCTACTTCCTGTGTACCTTCCCAATCCCATCCAGTGCGACTTTCCCATTCCTTATGAAGAGCCTAAAATTAAGGCCTCCATTAAGAGCAACCTCGGGCTGCACGTAGCCCCGGTCCCAGTTCCAGGAAAAGCCTCAGATTGTTCAAGGCTAAAGCCATCCTCGGACCGCCCTCAGATCAGCTAATCAAAAAACATCCCTATGGTCTGAGTCAAGGCTGGGAATTGCAAACAGTTATTTTATACAAACCAGCCAATCTCTCACTGCTTGCCTGAACCCCACGTGGGCCCTTTGAACTCACCTCATAATTGGTCATTTTCAAAGAATTCTTAAAAGTTATGATTGGGTCTCACCAAAGTAATGAACACCTCACAGATACTGAATGGTCAAAGCTGTTACCATGAGTGCTGTACAATTGTGATTGGTGCTTAGATGATGATGCTATACATACTGTAGCACCCCCATCCCTTACTCCTTAAAAACCCTGTTCGCTATTGTTCTTCGCTTCACCTGCTGCCATGACACCTGTAGGCGGGTGAGCCCCTGCTCGAGCTTGTAATAAAGACCCTTTTGTACTTGCATTGGTGTTGGCTCCTTGGTGGTCTCTGGGGATCGCGAATCAGTCACAACACTTATACTGGGCACTACCCACACTACCCATCTTTGTTCAGTTCCATCATGATGCTATGCTCCCTTACACCACACGATCTTTCCCAATTCATCTCCTATTGCATAAATACCTTCACTCATTTACTGCCTCATAAACCCTCACTCATACCCTAAGTCAGCTTACATATTACAAACCCGTACTGTACTTCCATGGCCTTCTATTGTAATTTAAATTCCTTCTTACTTCTCTTGCAAATAATCTTGTATTTTTCTTTACAACTTTTAGCTTAGCTTACAATTACATTTTGTGGATATTTTGACTTAAGCTATTTTTCCCTTTACTCGATTTTAAGTTCCACAAAGACAGGGGCCATGATTATTTTGGCTGACCGTGGTATCCTTTCCTGTGGCACAGCGGCTGTAGCATAAAATATGATCAATAAATATTTGATAAACAGAAATTGGGGCACCTGGGTGGCTCAGTCAGTTAAGTAACTGACTCTTGACTTTGGCTCCGGTTATTATCTCACAGTTCATGGGTTTGAGCCCCACATCAGGCTCTGCACTGACAGTGTGGAGCCTGCTTAGGATTCTCTCTCTCTCCCTCCCTCTCTGCCCCTCCTGTGCTCTCTCTCTCTCTCCAAATAAGTCAAATAAACTTTAAAAATATAAATAGAAAACAAAAATGGATCAATCAGGAGAAATTAACTTCTAATCTCAAATCAGTAGCTTTCTAGAATTCTCATTAGCCTCCTGAATAAAAATTTTGATATTGGAAAAGTGGGATGCCCAAAGACATTTTAATATCTTTAAGGATTAATTTAAAAATGGACATTCGATGGCACTGGGCTGATGCACTTCTTGCCTGTCTCCTGCTTCCAATATTGCCTTTTGTCTACCCACTCTATCTTCCCTAAACATCTCCAGGCTCATTATCTGTGAATGTCAAATTGACATTGTCATATTACTTGCTTTGATTCAGATAATCCAGCTTTAACAAGCCTTCCTTTAAAAGGAAGACATGTTTCATTCTACAAAGCACTGTTTGTAGAATCATAACTCATAATTAAAGACAAAGAATATAGTGAAACACAGTGAAAAAGGAAGTCAGATTGGTTTCCTTGCCCACATACTCATCACAGCCTTGAAATTGGCTTGAAGCCTTGATATCAGTATTCTGAGGAAAATGTCAATTCTGATACAAATCTGAGAACAGGCTGAACACAAGTTAAATAATTTTTTGCTGACCTTTAGGTGTTGATTAGTGAACATTCTTTCTGCACCCTAAATTAGTATGTTTCTGACAGTGTTTAGATTCCATTTAGCCAGGCATTATAAAATTACATGCATTGCTCTTCATTTTCTACTTCTTATTGTGTAAAATTGACCCCAAATAGGGACTTCTTTCTCCTTCATTTTCCAGAGTATGCTACATTCCAAATTTAGGTGCAATTTTTTTTAAGCCTCAACTGAAAGAAGGTCTCCACTGAGTTTGAATTCATCAAGTTGTGTCTGAAAGATGAATGTGGTTAGCTGAAACACGGGGTAAAATAACTACCTCCTTACAAGACTCGCCCTACAAGTGACCAAGGTGACCAGGGCACAGGTTTGCAGTGGATGATGAAGTGTAGAATTTCAACCGGTATCAACAAGATTCTGATTCCTATCTCCGTTCCTCTACACTAAATTCTAATAATTCACATCATTATACCGATTTGTATACAGACTTTCAAATTTGTTATTTGTTATATCTGTATTTTTAAAAAATTATTTTGAGTTAGATTCCTCCAATTCCCACTTCTTAGTGTTTCTGCTACATGAAAAGCCAGCGTCCAGTCTTTGCACTCTTTGAAGAGTCTCAAAGTTACTATATGGGGTATGAAAAATGATTTAAAAAAATATCACTGACTCAAAAGATTTTACTATCCTAGACATATACACATTGATGGTTTCGCTGCTTGTGTTCGGTCTCCCAATTCATACAAATACAATATCATGCTTTCTATTCTTCGTTGGACCCCAAATAGAATGTATTCTCTTCTAATCCGGAAAAGATGAAGTTTGAGCCTAAGTGATCACAGATTATGCATTCACTCCATGGCTACCATCTTCTAGGGTATATTGGTAGCACCTAGCATTTTACATTAAAACACAGTTATTTTCAACACATACCCACCTTTCAAAATTTCTGATTAGGAGAACATTGAGATACATTACCAGTAGGTATGACCCACTTGAACATTCCCTTTTTTCTTTGCTAGAAATAAAAACAGAAGTCTTTCACAATGACTTGTAAGCAAAGATCTGGTGCTATTTTAATGCAATTTTTATTTTAATGTAAATTTTATTGACTTTTATCTTAATGTAACTTTTACTGAATTACTCAATAATGAAATTTTTGACTGAATGTAATTTTTACTTAATTCTTTTAATATTTGCTAAATTTTTCCTGAAGTAATATAAATTTTACTGAATTTTATTTTAATGTAATTTTCTACTGAATTACTCAACAATGAAATTTTTTACTAAACATAATTTTTTTACTGAACTACTCAGTAATGAAATACCCAGTATTAAAATGTAAATTTTACTGGTGTTTATATACACTTGTGTGGATAAATCATAAATGTATAACTCCATGAACTTTAAATTTTTTTTAATGTTTATTTTTGAGAGAGACAGAGTAGGAGCAGGCCAGGGGCAGAGAGAGAGGGAGACACAGGATCTGAAGGAGGCTTCAGGCTCTAAGCTGTCAGCACAGAGCCCGACACGGGGCTTAACCTCACGAACTGTGAGATCATGACCTTAGCAGAAGTCAGATGCTCGAACAACTGAACCACCCAGGCACCCCTTGAACTTTAAAGGAAAAGTATAGCAGAAAAAGTATATTACCAACACTTTAGAATTCTCTCTTGTGCCTACGCCTAGTCATTATGCATAATCCCCTTCCTAAAAGCAACTATTTTTTTATTACTTATATTGCCACAGATTATTTTTACCTCTTTGGGAACATTTAGATAAATGGAGTTGTACATTGTGTTTTCTTTTTGGGTCTGGCCTCTTTTGATCAACACTATATTTGTGGGATTTATTCATATGCTGTCTGTGGAAACAGTTCACTTATTTTTATTACTATATAGTATTTTCTCCTGTGAATACACCATAGGTTTATTTTGGTGCACATACATATGGATTTCTGCTTCTGGATCATAAGCTATGCATACATTTTTCCACACTAGATATTGTAAAATTATTATCCAAAGTGATTATTTGTCGATAAGTTTTCTTCCTTACAGTGTGAATGAGAAGTCCAGATTTCTACATTCTTATTAATACCTGCTAGGATTTTATTTTGTTTTCTTTTTTCTTTTACCTATAATATGGTGGATGTAGAGTTGAATTACACTGTTACACTGACGATCCCCAATGAAGCCTATCTCCTTATATTCACGCCAATTGTATCCCCTCCCACGTGGACTGGGGTTCTGGCCGTGTGACTGGATTTGGCCGGTTGGTCCTTAACAAGAGTGATATAAAAGAAGACTTTGCCAACACTTGTAAACCCTTGGAATGCTTGATTGTGGAATGTTCCATTTTGGATATAGGTTTCCATTCTGACAGGAACCCAGTAAGCCATGCATGTGGAGGGTCTCTGTGGAGTAGAGCCAAGGCCTTTGGTCACAGTCCCACATGTGCTCCCGGTCAGCCTCAAGTACCAGTTACTAGCACTGTGAGGGACGCCATTTTGGAAATGTCAGAGGTTGCTAAACACAGCCACACCACCTAAAGCAGAACTCTGACCAGTCAAGTCACAGAATTATGAATAATAATAAATTTTTGTTGTATTAACTCGTTAATTGCAGTGTTAGTAATAAGTAGCTTAAACAAAAACTCTTATCTAACTGGTTTTAATGTTAATATATCCATTGATGAAAAATGTTGATCATCTGTTTTCTGTTTTTGGCCAAGTCCCAATTAATCATGTTGCTTAACAAGCTTACCACAGATGACATAAAGTAACAACCATTTCCTTACAGTCACTGATTTTGTGGGTCAAGAAACCAGACAGAACACAACTTCTGCTATTCAATATCTGGGCCTAATTTGGAAAGGCTAGAATGGCTGAAAGCTAAAAACATGTAAAGACTCCTTCCTCACATGTCTGCATATATTCAGATATGACTTTATTCTCCTTTATTTCTTAATTTGTTAAATTGCATTGGTTGACTTTGAATATAAAATCAACCTTACATTCCCTATATAAATCTAACTTGNATGTTCAGGTCCTTTATCCATTTTGAGTTTATTTTTGTATATGGTGTGAGAAATTGATCTAGTTTCATTCTTCTGCATGTTGCTGTCCAGGAGTCTGGCCAGCCAGGAGCACAAAGAAGTGGTCAGCGTGCAGCCCCTCTGGGACGAGTTGGAGCACGGGGACCTGGCGCGCAGGGATTTGGTGTGCACAGTCCTTCTGTGCCCCAGTGGAGGTTTTTCTGTTTCCCAGCGACAGGGACTGTGTTCTAAGCGGTTTCAGACTCACTTTTTCCCCTCTCACTCCCTGCAGAGGGGGATCGCCCCCATGAGTCTCCAATCCTGGCCCGATTGTTTCTTCCCCAGTTCGCACTCATGTTAGAAGGCTTTCTCAGTGGATTCTGCGTCCTTTTTCTCCCAATCTCTTGGGTTTCGTAAGGTTTCTTATGGCTTCAGATCTTTTCCGTGTGAGATATGGGGGCAAGTGCAATGTACGGAGCTCCCTACTTCTCCGCCATCTTGCCCCCTCCTGATTTCATTCTTTAAACATTGTTTAAATGTTTATTCATTTTTTAAGAGACACAGAACGTGAGTGGGGGAGGGGCAGAGACAGAGTTACACAAAAAGAATCTGAAGCAGGCTCCAGGCTCGAACTCACGAACCGCAAGATCATGACCTGAGCAGAAGTCGAACGCTCAACCGACTGAGCCTAACATAGATGGATTTTAAGAGGGCTATTGTTTTGTTCAAGGTGTTGGTGTCTATGAATGTAAGTATGTCACGAAGTTTTGCGTTCTTTTCTTATAATGCCTTTGACTGATTTTTATGTCATAGTTATGCTCTATTTACCAAATGAGTTGCCAAACATCTCTTCCTGTTTTCTAGAAGAAGTTGTGTAAGATTGGTACAGTCACTTTCTTATATTTGTGGAACAAGTCCCTGGGGAGAATGGGCTTTCCTTCTCATAACATTTCGGAAATTATAGATTCAATTTCTTTAAAAAAATATTCAGATTTCACACTTCTAATGTCAGAGATATGAGGTTTGCTTTTCAAACCGTTTATCAATTTCACCTAAAACTGGTAAATTTGTCCTTAAGATTCTCTTATCATTTTGATGTCAATGAAATTTAAATTTATACTCCATTTTTAAATCTAGATTTAAAGCTGCATTTATATGATTTTTACTTTAATCCTTATGAAATGTTCTTCTTTATTATCAGTGATGCTCTTTTATGAATGTCTAATTAGTTTGTTATTAATATATCTCCACAAGCTTTTTTGCTTGAGTTTGCAATTCATCTCTTTCCTTCCTTTTACTCCTAAATTGTTGTGTCCTTATATCTGAGTTATCTTATTAAATAGGAAGTAGTTCTTTAAAATCAAATCTGCTATTTTTGTCTTTCAGTTGGAAAATTAACCCATTTAGCGTGAATCTAAGTGCTAAAATATTGGGGTTTAAACCTACCACCATATTATTTGTCTTTTACTTTATTTCATCATTTTTTGTTTTTTTTCTCCTTTCTTGCTTTCTCTTACATCAATAAAAAGGTTTTTAAAATAATTCTAGGGGCGCCTGGGTGGCTTAGTCGGTTAAAGCGTCCGACTTTCGCTTAGGTCATGATCTCGTGGTTCGTGGGTTCGAGCCCCGCGTCAGGCTCTGTGCTGACTGCCGGCACAGAGCCTGGAGCCTGTTTCAGAGTCTGTATCTCCCTCTCTCTCTGACCCTCCCTTGCTCACGCTGTCTCTCTCTCTCTCTCTCTCTCCTAGAAATAAATAAAACTATAAAATAAAATAAAATAATTCTATTAACCTTAATTGCTCTATAGTTAGAATTTTTTATATCATTTTTTGATTGGTTACCGTCAGGTTGACAATATTCCTCTTTGTCTTATTAGAGCACACTTTAAATTAGTACTTTTCCACTCTGAGTAAATTCAACAATCTCAAAATAATTTAATTCCATTTGCCTTTCTCATCCTATGTGGATTGCCCTGTTTCTGAGTTCTACACATACTTGAAAACTCACAGGGAGCCTTATCATGATGTTGTACTGTCAATACTAATTTAAAGTTACTCCCATATTCACACCACCTGATATCTTTATGTTTTGGTTGCATTTTCTTTTTTCCACCCAGGATCGCTTTCCTTCTGATGAAAACATTCCCTTTGGCATTTCTTTTAGCTTTTAGGCTGGCAACAATGATCTAATTTTTTTTTTTTTTTGGCCAAAAAAAAAAATCTTAATGACACTTCAAATTTGAAGAAGAACTTCTTCTGGTGTAGAATTCATAGTTAGCAATTCTTTTTTGTTTTTTAATATTTTTATTTATTTCTAGGAGAGAGAGAGACAGCGTGAGAAGGGGAGGGTCAGAGAGAGAGGGAGTCACAGACTGAAACAGGCTCCAGGCTCTGAGCTGGCAGTCAGCACAGAGCCCGACGCGGGGCTCGAACCCACGAACCGCGAGATCATGACCTGAGCGAAAGTCAGACGCTTAACCAACTAAGCCACCCAGGCGCCCCCATAGTTAGCAATTCTTATAGCGCTTTTAAAACACCATTGCACTGTTACCTGGCTCTCGCCACTTCTGTTGACACATTTGCCCTCAGGCTTATGGTGGGTCCTTTGGGAGCAATGTATCCTTTTTTCTATGATTCCTTTTAAGATTGTATATTTGTCTTTGGTTTTAAGCTCTTTTACTATGATGTGACCTAGATATAAGTTACTCCCTGCTTATCCTTATTGGCATGTATATCATTTCTTGAATCTGTAGCTTGCTATCGTTTCTCAATTTGGGCCATTCTCTCCTCAAATATCACTTCTGGCCTATTCTTGCTCTCTCCTTTAAGGATTCCAATTACGTGTGTGTCAGGCCATTTCGACATGGTCCAAATATCTCTGATGCTTTTCTCTGTATTTCCCCTCCTCTTTTCATTCCATGTGTAACACATGCTGTCAATGCAATGTTTTTATTCCTCAAAATTTTTAGTGTGCTTGTGGACATTCAACTGCCATTAGCAGAAAGTTTGTCCATAGAGTCTTTTTCTTAGAAGTGTAAGAAGCCATACTGTCATATTCACTGAAGTCAACAAATTCTTAGAAATTAATTCCCCTTGGGAATATCCCTCAATCAGTGATGGTGGTAGTTGAAATGTACACATTCCAGCCCTTTTCCCTCACATAGATTGATTCTAAAGCAAGTGCTTTGTACCATCTCAGGGTGAGATTAACTTTCTGTTATGTACTTTTCAAACTGGCTTAAGAGTAAACCCATCATTGGCTGTCTCCCCTTCCTTGGATCCCATATCAGCCAGTGGTGAACAGAATAGTAATAATTCGTGCATTCTGCACTGTCACAATGACCAAGATTGCCCCCATGGTAAATTAGAATAGAAGATAGGTGCAGAGGATAGTGTTTGTGAGATACGACAATTACAATGATGTGGAGTGGGAGGTGGTTATTGTTTAGTGCCTTCAACTCACTTAATGAAGACTATCACTGGTTTGAGTTGGCTTACTACCAAATCAGGGACCAGTGTGAAAGCTAAAAGGCCTTGAGGCAGTTTCCCAATGATTCTCATTCCATTCAGTTGGTGGGCAACTCTTTTTTAAAACCATACTAATACTCTAATGGTCAGAGTAACATAGAGAAAAGGCTTAACCTATAGCCCTGACAAGTTTCTTCCTCTAGTTTCAGGGAAGAGATAAGAAGAAAGACAGACCTTGACCCAGGCTGGGGATGTGCTGTGAATGGTCTTGAGGGACTTGAATGCTTGTGTTACTTAAACCCTGACCTCAGATGTAGACACAGCCTCCCCACAAGAGGACATAAGCCTCTCTTTGCCTGGAAATTCTTTAGAATCCTCACCTGATGTGAATATCCTATAAGATTATTCTTTTCTTCTTTAAGTTTTTATTCATCTCCTCTCATGACTTTTCCAATAACTAGGGTCAAATTTCAACATAATCTGCTCTGGCATAGCAAGGACTGACTTGACTTCATGAGTAAAGGGATTATTTACCAAAAAGGCTAGAAGGCATGGCTAGCATACATCCACAAATAAAAGGGGAAAAAAGGCAAGAAGTCAACATAGAAAATGGAACTTTATTTCTTTTTATTAATACATGTTTATGGTGGGTTCCTAGATTGAGGTACACTTCACTCCAACTTAAATCTGAGTTCTGTAGAAACCAAGGCAAAGAGAGAATCATGTTTAATTACATAGTCCTCATGGTTTGCTAGAAGGACTCACCCCCAAAGGAATGAGAGTTCTCTGAGAAAAAGAACTTCATCTCGAATACTAATTGTCATATAACCAGTGTCTAAAATAGGGCTTGGCAAATAGTAAACATTCAATTAAAATTGGCTGAATGAATATCAGCTATACAGGTTCTAATGGAAGTTTGTTTTACCTACAGGGTTCTTTATGTTAGAGGTCCTAAACAATTAGCCATAATACTTTTGAAGAAGTTTTATTTTAAAATATAGACATGTTGTGCATAAGGCTGCTTCTTATAGGAGCCCCTGGGAAAGTCAGATATATGACACTAAGCTATAGTTGTGGAAAATAAACTTGAACACAAGACAAAATTGGTGTAGTCTGGGTATGCAGTTCATTGGTTCAGCATAGGTTTCGTTCAACTTTGCAATGACCTTAAATAATAAGAAATATTGCCCCAAAATAATTGTCAGAACACAAAAAGTCGACTTGCTTAAAAACCATTTAGATATCACCTTTTGTTGGATAATTACCGTATCTCTCGAAAGATGGTAGAATTTTAATTATCTAAAGGTTATATGCAAAAAGCTGAATTAAGAGAAGCTTTTTTATAACATGCTGTTCTTTTAATTTCCGGGAAGAGAGAAGAAGCCAAAAAGTAATTAAAATATTGAAGGTGAAAGAAGTGTTATCTCCAGAGTATCTTCAAAAACAAAATAAAACAAAACAGGATGAAAAACAAAATAACACCCCAAAATAACTAAAACCTTGCTAGAATATTTGAGGCTCATTGCCTTTCAGTGAAAAACCATATTAAAGACCGACTAATTAAACCAGTATTTTCACTGAAGATAATGCTAGCTATCTAAAAAGGCAGAAGAAAAATAAATCCTATACTGATCAGGAGGTAAGTCATGCAAAGGATAATAGGACCTTAAAATATTAGGAAACAAAAAGAGAATTAAATGACACTACTCTTTCAGAATCTATTTGATTGGGTTTTACCATTGTGAAACCTTTCACTATGTTTAAATATCACTAAGAAGACCTCAAAATTATCCACATATTCTGTGTACACACACATGCACTTGCACATGCACACACACCCACACAGATAGATAGATGGATAGATACGTGCAGATAGATTAATGACAGATGATAGGTAGGTAGGTAGGTTGATAAATGGATAGATAAGTAGGTAGGTAGGTAGGTAGGTAGATAGATAGATAGATATAGATAGATAGATAGATAGATAGATAGACACAGATAAGGATATAGTTGACAGATAAAGTTGACCCTTGAACAACTTGGAGATGAGAGGAAACAATCCCCCAGGCAGTTGAAAATCTACACATACCTTTTGACTCCCCCAAAACGTAACTACTAACCCTAACCCTAACCCAAAGCCTTACTGATAACATAAACAGTCCATTAGCACAGGTTATGTATGTTATATATTGCATACTCTATAGTATAGGTGAACCTGTGGGGTTGAAACCAATATTGTTCAAGAGCCAACTATATAGGTATGTAGACATACATATATAACGTAATGACCCATTAAAGGAAATATCTTTGTTACATAACATGGGACTCTGTATAAACCGGTGGCTTTTGCAGAGTCAGCTGCTCATCATAAGGAGGGCACTTGTGGGGATGAGCACTGGGTGTTATATGGAAATCAACTTGACAATAAACTATTTTAAATAATGAAAACTAAATTTCAAAAAAGGAAGAAAGAAAAAAAATAATCCAATTTGTTTACGGTCACATTTGCTCAGAATTCACTCCAGGTCTGCACATTCAAAGCTCAAATGTATCACTCACATATAAAATGAATTTTCAGAAAAAGTGGATCAGAGAATGCCTGGTATATGCATATATACATATCAAAAAAGTAGTGCATTTTCTCAGTAGTGCACTAACTACTGAGTAAGATATTTCAAAATTCAAGCCCTTATTTCATAGGAGTGCTTCAACACTTGCTATCATGAGACTGTTGTCTGACACCCCTTCCACAGGTACCTAAAATTCCAGCTGAGAATTATACTATGTCATTAGCCTATTGATGATATCAAATAGAGACTGTGGCAAGCAGTTTAGGCAATCAACTATTTTAATTCAATGGATACTGTTAAAATAAATCAAATACAACTTTGATGATTACTGCAAAATTATCATGCTATGACTATCAATACATAAGATTTGAGTTCTGTGCTAAGTGGTTTACAAGCTTATTTAAACCTCACAGCAATGCTTCAAAAACAGATGTTATTAATTTTAAACACTTTTTATAAATGAAGATACTGAGTAAAGAGAACCAATGTAACTTGTAGAGGTCACATAGGTTAGGGAGAGATGGAGTCAAAATTCAGACCCAGAGCTAGCTAACTCTAGTAAGACACAAAACATGAAACCAATGTGTTAGAAATAAGTAACATATATCACTTTGGTCATTTGAAAAAGTAATGAATTCATAGTAACAGACCACCTGATGACCTTATGAAAATCAATTTCTTTGAAAATAAATGTGTAGGGTCTGTTCTAGCATAAAGAATAAATGAGGAAACATGTAAGTACAAAAATACATTATGTAAATCCTATGATGTCGACAGAAATGACTTTCTATCTGGGGAAAAATGTTAACTATGTATTGCATATCATATTCGAAATTAAATTCTAGATAATTTGAAGTTCAAAATACAAAAAAAGTAAAGGAACAGCTTAGAAATATGAGGATAGCTTTCAGAAAAACAAAGTGTCAAGTAGACTATTTTAAAATAATGGAAAGAACATGTTGGAGGAGAATGCAGTCAGTTTCTTTTTATTGAGATATATATAATTGACACCTAACAATATATTAATTTCAGGTGTATAACATAATGGTGTGATATTTGTAAACATTGTGAAATAATCACAATAAGAAATCTAGTTACTATCAATCACCAAATATGGTTATAATTTTTTCTTGTGATAAGATCTTTTAAGGTCTATACTCTTAGCAACTTTCAAATATGCGATACAGTATTATTAACTATAGTCACCATGGTGTACATTACATTCCTATGACTTATTTATTCTATATATAAATAAAATTTTATATATAAAATATTTATTTTATGTATACTTACAACTAGAAGTTTGTACTTTTTTTACCTCCTTCACCCATTCTGCCCACTTCTACTCATCTCCTCTGGTAGCCATCAATCTTTCCTTTTCTGTTCTCTATATCTATGAACTGATATTTTTCTCCCCAAATTCCACATATAACTGAAATCATACAGTATTTGTCTTTCTCCCTCTGATTTATTTCACTTAGCATAATGCACTCATAGTCCATAGCTTCTTTCTTATGGCTAACTAATATTCCATTGTATAAACACACCACCCTTTCTTTATCCATTCATCCATCAGTAGACATGATAATTGTTTCCACATTTTAGCTTTTGTAAAGAATGCTGTAATGAAGATTGAGAGTGTATATATCTTTTCAAGCCAGTGTTTTTGTTTTGCTTGGAATAATACCCCAAAGTGGAATTCCTGGTGCATATGGTAGTTTTGGTTTTAATTTTTTGAAGAACCTCCATACCATTTTCCATAGTGATGCACCAATTTACATTCCCATCAACAGCACACAGGGCTTCCTTTTTCTCCACACCCTTGCCAACACTTGCTATTTTTCTATCTTTTGAACGGTAGTCTTTTTGACAGATGTGAGGTGCTATTTCACTGTTGTTTTTCTATTTAAATTTCCCTACTGTTTACACCTTTTCAGGTACCTGTTGGCCATCTGTGTATCTGCTTTGGCAAAATGTTTATTCAGAGCTTCTGCCCATTTTTAAAATCATATTGAGGTTTTTATTCTATTGAATAGTGTGAGTTCTTTATATGTTTTGGAATTAATCTCTTACCAGATATATGACTTGCAAACATTTTTTTCCTTTTCCAATAGGTTGCCTTTTCAAGTTGATGATTGTCTATTGCTCTGCAGAAGCTTTTTAGTTTGATTTGTCCCACTTGTTTTTTTGTTGCCTTTGCTTTTGGTTTCAAATTTAAAAAATTCATCACTAAGATTAATGTCAAGGAGGTTGCTGCCTACATTTTCTTCTAGAAGTTTTATGGCTTCAAGTCTTATACTTAAGTCTTTAATCAATTCTAGGTTGATTTTTATTAGTGATCCAGTTTCATTCTTTTGCATATAGCTGTCCAGTTTTCCCAACAGCATTTAGTGAAGAGATTATCATTTCCCCATTGTGTATTCTTGGCTCCTTTATCATAAACTAATTAACCATATATGCATAGGTTTATTTCTAGGCTCTCTATTCTGTTCCATTGATCTATGTGTCTCTTTTTATGCCAATATCATACTGCATGACTACTATAGATTTTTAATGTAGCTTGAAATCAGGAAATGTGATTCTTCCAGCTTTGCTCTTGTTTTTCAAGATTGCTTTTTGTATTTGGGGTTTTTGTGGTTCCGCTCAAATTTAGATTGTTCTTTCTATTTTTGTGAAAAATGCCATTGGAATTTCATAAGGATTGCATTGAATCTGTAGATTGTTTGGGGTAGTATGTACATTTAAACAATATTATTTTTTAAATCCATGAACATTTAATAACTTTCCATTGATTTATGTAACTAATAAACGCTTAAACCAATAGAGTATCTCTGAAAAGCAGCAGTAAACTATAATCAGACAATACCCTAGTGAGTATTAATTTTAGAAACCACAAGCCTTTCTGTACCTCCATTAAAATAAATACTATGAGCCAGTCTTTTTCTAGTAGTTTTCAAAATCAAATTGGCTTAAACTTCAGGGAAAAAAATATCTCTCACCGCGCACAATATCTTTGTTTTTTCAGTTTTGCCAAATTAATTTAGATTACTTTTTCAGAATAATCCTTAGATCTAGAGTCTTACCTAATTATATAGAAAGATCTAAATAAAACCCAACTTTCTCTGATACAGTGAACCATTTAGCAATTGCCATCTCAATCCCATATTTTTTAAGACAGTTTTTATTTGCTGACAAATTGCTCACAGTCTCTGAGAGAAAAACACATCACTGTGAAGAAGAGTATCGTTTCTGGGGTAAAATAATTCACTGTTCTTTTCAAATCCTTATAATGAATATATAAATTTTGTTTTTTAAGCTGAGCTTTTAATTGGACCAGATACGACATGTTATACTTCAATCATTTGCCATTTAAATATTATTACTTACTGAGGCACCTGGGTGGCTCAGTCAGTTAAGCATCCAACTTTAGCCCCGGTCATAATCTCATGGCTTGTGGGTTTAAGCCCTGCATCAGGCTCTGTGCTGACAACTCAGAGCCTGGAACTGCTTCAAATTCTGTGTCTTCTTCTCTCTCTGTCCCTCCCCCACTCACACTGTCTCTCAAAAATAAACACTAAAAATATTTTAATATTATTATTTCCTATTTAACATTTAAATTTTTATATTTTAATATCAGAAAATATATTATACATCATGTTATATATAATATATAACATTAAAATTACATATTAAACATGTATTATTCATTAGGTCTGTACTTTTTAGACTCGTTAGATTTAGATCTAATGTTTTTTAAAGTTGTGATAACACTTTATTAGATCTTTAGACATTTACTATATCTACAAATGTGCTAGGTTTAACTAGGCTTAATTATTTACTAGTTAGATTTTTTTATGGTCCATGATATCAACATTCATGGATAAATCAGTGTTATCAACCATATCAAATCAATGTCATTTTTTCCTAGGTTTCTGAAACACTAAATAAATATATATCTGGAAAAGTATCCTCCCTTACTACTGACAAGTCCTGAAGATCTTCTAATCTGAAGGAGAAAATATAACATTTATGGCTCCAAGAACTTGAAATTGTTTGAGATAAAAATGCCTCGTGAATTAGTATCCAATTAATACCTTTCTTTTTTATGGGGCACCTGGGTGGCTCATTTGATTGTTTCTGACTGGCTCAGGCCATGATCTCGCAGGTCATGGGTTCAAGCCCTGCATTGGGCTCTGTGCTGACAGCTCAGAGACTGGAGCCCCCTTCAGATTCTGTGTGTGTCCCTCTCTCTCCCTGCCCTTTCCCCACTCATGCTCTCTCTCTCTCTCTCTCTCTCTCTGTCTCTTTGTGTGTGTGTGTGTGTGTGTCTCAAAAACAGACATTAAATTTTTAATATATATATATTTTTTATTGGCAAATTATGTTAGGGGCACCTGTTAGGTGGTTAAGCTTAGTTTTCATGATTTCAGCTCAGGTTACCATCTCATTATCTTGAGATTGGGCTCCACACTGGATATGGAGCCTGCTTATGATTCTCTCTTTCCCTCTCCCTCTCTCTCTCTCTCTGGCATTCTCTCTCGCTTTCTCTCTCTCTCAAATTAAACAACAAAATAAAATAAAAGACATACTTTGTTAGTGAGAATTGAGCTTTAGAAAAAGTTCTGGCACTGCAGTAAACTGTTGGGGTGGCAGAAGTTATCTACTTTGGATACTGCTATGCAGTTAAGGTTTGTGCCCCACCAATATTGATATCTTGAAGTACTAGCCCCCAGTGTGATGGTAGTTGAAAGTGGGGACTTTGGGAGCTAATTAGGATTCAATAAGGTCATGAGCATGGAGTGGGCTTGACAGGATTAATACCTGTAGAACCAGAAGAGAACAGAGGCCGCATCTCTCCACCAGAGGAGGAGAGAGCAGAACACAGGACATCTGCAAATCAGAAAAGAGTTCTCACCAGATGCCGAATCTCCCAGCACCTTGGTCTTGGACTTGACAAACTCAGAACTATGAGAAATGAACATGTGTTACTTAAGCCAGCCCGTCTATGGTATTTTGTTAAAGTGGCCTGAATGAAGACCAGATACCTTGAAAACCACCCTTTACCGAGAAATATTGGTTTACTCCTTAACTTGATATTAGTTTTCTCTAATTCAGTATTTCCTACCTCTAATTTGCTTTTCTAAGATGCCTCTGAATCTGTCACCCCCTTTTATCCTTATTTAAACTCTCTTCAAACCAATCCTGTTCTTTTCTACATTTCCTTTTTGACATCACTCACTAACTCCTTTCTCTCTCTTGTTCCTTTTCTCTTCCTTCCATCCTTCCTTCTTTATTATGTTCCCCTGTCTTTTCCCTGGTGGCTCTCCTTGGCATTCTTCATTGGAGTCAGGAACATTCTAAATCTCCAAATGGTTATGAACTTTCATATTTATCTTAAGAGAGCACAAGTAGCGCCTGTGTTTATGTAAAATTGAGGGAGACCATTGATGGATCTCTGTTTTTTCTGGAGAAGCTCCATTTCTGACACTACAAGACTCCGCACTCTCTTAAGCACTGCCTAGCACAGGCATGCCCAAATCTCGGTCTTTCTATTAAAAGAAAATAAAAATTTTAAGGAAACCAAGTGATAGAGACTGAGTAAAAAATATTTTCATTTTTTTTTTGTACTTATCAAATGCAACAACAAACAATACTCTAATGTTATATGTACAGTTTTCAGGCATCTGCTTGAAAAAGGGCACTTCATCATCTAAATATTCCTCTTCCCAAACGGGGTCCTCAGCAAACGAGATCAATGCCAACAAAGCGATGGCCCTGGCTTTACAGAGAGGTCCCCCAGCTTCTGCTAGTCTACTGCTACAGGAAGGGAGAAGAAGTTCTGGCCCATTCAATTACGTTTCCTGGGGCAGAAATTGTGGGCACATGGTGAGATTCAATTATATTCTTTGCTCAAGGTAAAATCCAATTATAACCTCTACCCAATGGTGAAATCCCATCAGTTGTTTGGTTTTTTTTTTTTTTTTTGGCTTCATTTAGGACACAAAGAGACAAGTGTTTCTATAATCTCTTTATAGAGGCATACACATTTACAAAACTAAAAATAAAGGATCTCAAGTAAGGCATTTGCATTTGTTAGTCATTCTCCTTCTGGGCAGACATTCAGCGTCTCTTAACTTGAAAAGTGCTTAGCCAGTTAGGCTGACAGTATTTACATTAATGGTCACAATTCACTGAAATCCCCTGCCCAATGGTGAAATCCAATCAAAGTTTTCTTTTGCATCATTTAGGATACAAAGAGATGAATTTCTCTATAATCGACTTATAGAGGTATATACATGTTTAAAAGAAAGAAAAGAGGATTACTCTAAGAAGGAAAAAGTATCACCCTTGTAGCATTAGATGTGCCTCAGATATCATTAGAGGCCCTTTTAAAGGTCCGTTATAACATAATGACTCTTGTCAGTTAGAGCCAAGTTATTAAGAACATGCTAGATTCTCCAAGCCGTCTTTTGAAAAAGGAATATACTAAAATTTCTATTAGATGACTGGTATCCAAATGTGTCTAATCTAAGCCATGTTTCTTGTGATCTTTTTTATCTATTTGCTTTTCAATAATCCTTCAAAGAACAACATGTATCATGGACAATAAGAAATTTCTGTTGAGAAATTTTATATAGAAAAAAATTCTAAAATCTTGACTGAAATATGGGCCCATCTATATATGCTTATCATATATTGGCAATACTAAGGAAACCACTTACACACTATAAACAGTGAACATTTTTGACAAGGTTGCAGGATGTTAGAGGCTGAATAATGCCCCCCAAGAATTTCTATAACCACAGAATCCATGAATATGTTACCTTATATGGCAAAACAAACTTTGTGTATACAATTAAGTTAAAGATCTTTATATCCAGGATATCCACATGGACCCAATATACATAAGTGGCCTTGTAAGGGGGACCTGCGGGGCCACCATCAAAGAGAATATGTAGGGATGGGAACAAGATCAGAAAGGGGAGAAGATGGTGTAATGTTGGTTTAGAAGTGGGAGGAAGGGGACAGAAGCCAAGGAATGTACGTGACCTCTAGAAGCTCATAACACAAGGGAAAATATCTTCTCTAGAGCCTCCAGGTGGAGAACAGCTCTGCAGACCTATTTAAGCTTCTGATTCTAGAACTAGAAAAGAGTAAATCTGTATTCATTTAAGCCTCTGAGTCATGGTAATTTGTTAGAGAATAAGTAAGAAATAAATGCACAGAATATATGATCAATATGTAAAAATCAGTTATATTCCTATACACCAACAATGAACAATGAGAAAATGAATTTAAGAAGACAATTCCATTTTCGCTGGAATCAAAAGAATAAAATGCTGTTAAAATAAGTTCAAATATATAGTCTGAAAACTAAAAAATGTTGTTGATAGAATTAAGAACTACATAAATGGAAAGAAAGCTCATGTTCATGGCTCACAAGGCTTACTATTGTCAACATGGTAACATTCCCCAAATAGATCTAGAGATCAATGCAATCAGGTGGGGAATTTTCAGAAATTGACAGGCTGATTCTTAATACACATGAGAATGGAAGGCATACAAACCAGCAAAAACAATATTGAAAAAGAACAAAGTTGGAGTACTCACACTTATTAATTTCAAAATTTGCAACAAAGCTATAGCCATCAAAATAGTCTGATACTGACAAAGGACAGATATCTAGACAATGAAAAAGATTCTAGAAATTAATCATCACGTTTACAGTCAGTTGATTTTTTTGATAAGGGTAGCCAGACAGTCCAATGAGAAAAAACTAAATGGTGAAAGAATAGCTAGGTATTCATATGCAAAAGAATGATGGAAACTTCTTCCTCACACCATGCATAAATTTTAAACAAAAATGGACCAAAAGTGGCTTATATATAAAATCTAAAACTATCAAGCACTTCGAAGAAAATATAGGAGTACCCCTTTGTTAGGCAAAGCTTTCTAGATACAATAGAGAAAGAAAGGTTGATAAATTTATCAAATTTAAAACTTCTGTGCTTCAAAAGATACCATGAAGAAAGTGAAAAGGACCCACAGAATGGATAAAACATATTTGCAAATCTGCTAAGGGACATATAACTAGAATATATAAAGAACACATACAACTTAATAATAATAATTTAAAAAAAAAAACAAACAATGAGCCAAAAAGACCTCTCTTTTACACAAATTAGAATACCTATTCTTCAGGTTTAAGATCATGCAAAAGATTTTAAGATTATAATGAGAGTCAGCTCATACCTGCAGATTATAAGGTTGAGTATGTCACATAAATTCCTTGTGGTATTTGGCCATGTCTGCTTGCTATAGGTTAGAGTCTAGAATTAGAAGTGATGTTCTCAGATATGTGTATAGCCTAGCCTTCTTAGTGATGCATAAAGGAAGAGTCAATGAACCCCAAAGAAATTAGTAACATTGCCAATAAGACTATATACTTAGGTTATGGAATTTTTAAGGATTCTAAAAGTTTTCCTTATTTTAGTCCTTTATCCCTTCTTAAATATCGAATATCACATGGAGAGTAAAATTTCTGAGTGTTCGGGATTTTTAAAGCTAAACTTTAACAACAGTCCCAGTGAAACAATTGCTCCTGTAGCTTTAAAGATGGGTTACACAACTTGACAATAAACTATTAAAAAAATTTTTTTTAAATAAAGATGGGTTACAATTCTAAAGTCTAGGAACACAAAATTAAGATTTTTGTTACTGTCAGAACTGCAAATGCCCAGCAAGGGAAAGTTTCAATTCATTTTAAAAAATAAATGAACACTGAACAGAACCTATTTAAGATCTGCCGAGTGCGTAGTTGTCATTTGGAGGTGTTCAAAGGGTCACCAAAACTTAGGCTCTTGTCCATTTACCACTTTTATAGATTGGTCTGTATTATGCTGGTGACAGATGAAACCTGTAGTGTTAGTAAATCTTCACGAACATTGTTTAATACATTAAGAAATGTGTCCTTTGAGTGGTGGTCAAGTCCATGTACAAAAGAAGTTGGTAGGATTCCACTTGAGGTTGTCTGGAGCCACCATGCAATCATCATGAAAAGCTCCTGAGTTCACTAACTATGTTGTGAATTTTACTAAATACAGGGCATTCAGGATATCATGGGGCTAGGATATTACTGGGCACTACCATCCACCATAATGGTCCTTTAGCTGTGACTTTTTTTATATATATATAAGATTCTGTATGTAAAATTACTCCCTACTTAGAAAGCACTAGAGTATCTCCATGCTGCTTAACTTTTTGGTCTTCTTAATTGGAGTTCTTGGTGAGCTCAATAACTTTTTTTTATTTCCAAAAACACTCCAAATCTTAGACGAAGCCATTAGCATGCCTACCATCAGTGTATATATTCACCCTCCTATCTCTAACTAATTGGCAGGCTCTGGTGAGCAAAATGAGTTAATGCCAATTGTCAGATTGGGGCCTCTAGAATGAAGTGAGTTGATGTTTTTCTGTTTCAGTCTTAAAATATAGTCATCTAGAATCAGATGAATTTTGATTCATCTAGATTTTCTGGGAAGAAGGGTCTAATAAATCTGGCATCTAGATAGTTCTAGATGGTTCCTGGGTACAGGCTAAGCAGACATGAATGTCCCCTTCTTCTGAGAATGGAAGAATGGCAGGATTAAAGGTACTACCACAGCAAATGAAAGTATGTGAGGAAGAAAGTAGAATTTCACAGGAGAGAAGCCTAAGAAATGTTGCAAATTATCTGCAGCAAAATTTGCATAGCATGAGGGACCATTCAGTATAAGACTTTAAACCCAAGAACCAAGTGGCCAGAAGTGGCACTGGCTTAGCTGGCTCTATCATTGTGCGTAAGCAAGGCGAGTGGGCTCTTACTGCTGAGGCAAGGCTATCAGAAGCTACTAGTCTCAGGGGCACCTGGGTGGCTTAGTCGGTTGGGCGTCCGACTTTCGCTTGGGTCATGATCTCGCGGTTCGTGGGTTCGAGCCCCGCGTCGGGCTCTGTGCTGACTGCCAGCTCGGAGCCTGGAGCCTGTTTCAGCCTGTGACTCCCTCTCTGACCCTCGCCTGCTCACGCTGTCTCTCTCTCTCCTAGAAATAAATAAAAATATTAAAAAAAAAAAAAAAAAGAAGCTACTAGTGTCAGATGTTTCCCATAAAGCTAAACACATCACACCAAGAGCTTGTCCACAGTACCCAACGTGAATAGCTAGAAAATATTATGATTATTAGGTAGGCAGAGGAAGGGGCTGTTGGAGAGCTAATTTTAAATTGCAAAATACCTGCTTACGTTTTGTTTCCAAAAAAAAAAAAAAAAAGAGTCAGTTGGTGAAGTCTCGAAGTCTTTGTGGAACAATAGAGATACGTGGCAATTTCAAATTACCTTTTTAAATGTCCCTTAAGCGCTGGCCTCATCCAGGTTTTAAAAGGTTAAAAAGGTAAGTTAGGCAAAAGGGAGTTACTCTACCTTCTTTAGATAAATCTACCTGAAGGAATGCGCTTGGTTGGTAACTCTTCTTTGAAAACATTATGCCTTTGGAGATGGTTCTTGGAGGTTGCGGGGGTGGGGGGGGCACCTGAGTGGCTCAGTCGGTTGAGTGTCCAACTTTGGCTCAGGTCATGATTCCACGGATTGTGAGTTCGAGCCCCCCGTTGAGCTCTGTGCTGACAGCTCAGCACCTGGAACCTGCTTCGGATTCTGTGTCTCCCTCTCTCTCTACCCCTTCCCCACTCATGTTCATTCTAACTCTATCTCTAACTCAAAAATAAATAAACCTTTTTAGAAAATTTTTAAAAGGGGGGGGTTCTTGGAGGTGCACTTGGGTGGCTCAGTCTGTAAAGCATACAACTGTTGATTTTGGCTCAGGTCATGATTTCAGGGTCATGAGATCAAGCTCTGTGTCAAGCACCAAGTCATACTCCATGCTGAGTGTGGAGCCTGCTTAAGATTCTCTCTCTCTCTCTCTTCCTCTGTCTCCTTCTGCTCCTCCTTCATGCTCATGCATGCTCTCTTTCTCTCTCTCTCAAAAAGAAAAGAAAACCTTTTTGAAAATCACTTTAAAAATTTTTTTTTAATGTTCATTTATTTTTGAGGGAGAGAGACAGAGTGCAAGCAGGGGAGGAGCAGAGAGAGAGGGAGACAGAATCCAAAGTGGGCATCAGGCTCTGAGCTGTCAGCACAGAGCCCAACATGGGGCTCAAACTCACAAACTGAGGTCATGACCTGGGCTGATGTCAGACACTTTACCGACTGAGCCACCCAGGTGCCCCTGGAAATCACCTCTTCTTCACCTCTTAGAACACAGCAGAAGATCACGTATTGGTTAAGAGTAGAATTGCAGGAAAATGTAAGCTTCTTAAAATTCGGGTTAAGGACTACATAAAGTAGGGGAGTGTTTCAGTAAACCAGACCTGATATCCTGGTATATTGCTGACCTTCTAATGAAAATGTAAATAAGTTTCTGGGGACACTTAGGAATGCAGAACAGAAATCTACAACTGGAAAATCCACAGCCCCAAGTGGGACCAAAATGTAAACTTGTATATAAGTTTGGTTCCACAGGCATATGAGAAAGAGCCATGTACTTATGACCCAGAGGACATAAAAATTGAATACCTTCTCATATGCAGTTTAATGATTAAGAGATGAAAAGTATTACAAGCATTGGTACAGGCGATGAGATCCTTTTTGCTGCTAAGCTTTTGACTTCTGGTTTTAGACTTTAGCTTCTGGTATTAAAGGATATTGTAAAAGCTTGGTTATGAGAGGGTTGGATGGAATAATCTGAGATTGATGGATCCATTATGTCCATATTTGTATGTAAGGAGTACAGCACCTCAAGGAAATCTTCAGCTTTTCTTGGTGTAGACGCAAGGATACTGGTAAGTCAACATGCAAATTCGGTGTGACCTACTTAAGAGACACCTCAGGGATTCAAGGGAAGGACCTAAAAGGAGAGCTTTTATGGGACAATATCATTTGTGCGTAGATCACTTCCTACTAAGTGAGTAGGAGGAGAAAATAATGTCTGTCATCCAAATGTCCAAAGATGGTGATTGCTGACTGTAACATGAAGAGTAGTTGAAAGTTGTTAGGAATTCACTCCCCAATTGCTTGTTGTCACCAAGACATAACTTCTGTTAACAGTGGCGGGGTTGAAGGTTAATTTAGAGAAATTTCCTTTTAGATTTTAAGGATAACGTGGGATACTGTGTGTTTGATTTCTTACCAGATTATTGGCTCCTGACTCCACAGAAAGACCATCAGTATTGTCTCTTGATAGAGCAATGTTGAGTTCATTAAACTCACCATAATAGATACAATAGTAGTTTCATTTAAAAAGGGGGTAAGAGATCGGGAAAGAAGTTTATAAAGTCTTGGCCACGAGATTCAGATTAGGGTAACTATTTTCAGGTATCTTAATCCACTTGGCAGGCTCTAACAAATTACCACAGACTAAGTGGCTGAAGGGACCATTTATTTCTCATAGTTCCGGACACTGGGTACCTAGGTTGCCCAGTTCTGGGCGAGAACCCATTGTGGGCTGCAGGCTGTTGACTACTTGCATTCCCCATGTGGCAGAGATCGTAGAGGGAAGGAAGCTCTCTCCTGACTTTTAAGGGCACTAATTCCAAAACGAAGCCTCTACTCTCCTGGCCTAATCACATCCCGAAGGCCCCACCCCCAACACTACCTCATTGGACGCTGGGTCTTCAACATACGAGCTGGGGCGGGACAGGGAGACGGTTGGATAGGAGCATGCAGTCTGTAGCCCCAGGGAAATGATTAGGACGAGGGTGGGGGAGGCGGGAGGGGATTTGTGATGTAACAGTTTGGTCTTGATGGGTACAACAAAGGATTAAGGTGGGTCTACATAATTGAAAGGGCAAGCTCTTTGCCTGGGTAAGCAAATGTGTGCTGGTAGGAAAGTTATTTGCCCAGATATTTTTGCCCAGTGCTTTACATGCTTATTTTGATAAAGCAGTTTTCAGAAATGTCTCGAGGGAAACATTAAATTTATTTATTGAAGTCTGTTCTCGGGTAAGAATTTCATGAAACAAAGAACTCCTCGTCTTGATAGTTAATATATGTGGGCTCAATTGTTTGCAGTTTCATTGGCAATCTGTCTATTTCATAATAATTTACATGAAGTTTGAAGTAGCAAGTAGTGCTAGAAACTGATTACAATACTTAAGCATTGTATTCTGTTGACAGTGAAGGAGGCATCGATATCTACAAGTAAAAACTCACCAAAGAGTGATTTAAATTTAACATATTTCGATAGTCTCTGGGAGGCTTAACTGCCGTGACCTATTTGTATTTATTTATAATAGTTTCAAACTCTTTACGTAGCTTAGGATCCTGCCTTGACCCTTAATGTTTTGTGGTTTTATTATAATTCATTATAAATCAATAATATACTTTCACCAGGAAAGTTCGTGGCTGCTCTGAATTACTTTAATACCCAAATTCACAAATGTATCTAGTATGCTAAAAATTTTCATCTCTAAATGTGTGTGTGGTTTCGTATAAATGTAGAGTTGAAAAGATTCACGGTGAAGTAGAAGAAACTAATCAGAACATGTAATATAAATAGACTTAGTTCTTTGAACTCTATCCACTCCCCAAAGCCTATTACAGATACTACTCATGACTGTAGGCTGCCCAGGATGCAACTAACACCTCCATCCTTCGGAAAAGGGTTTCTCCTCTTAGCATCATGTGACCTCACACTTCCTGAGCTTCTTTCTCTAACTCCATCTCTTCTAAACTGTCTTAAGTAGAAATTGGAGTATATTCTAAAGCTGTTTTATATATAATGCTTCCCGTTCATCTCCCAGAAAAGGATGGGAGCCTTTTCTCAGAGAATGACAGAAATCCAACAGTATGTTTACATGGTCGCATGTTTTGGTAAAATTTGCAAAAATGTTTTAACTGCTACTGGGTAATTCTTCTCTCTTTCCACTATGGTCTCCTCTATAATTTCGATTTTATCAGAGGTTACTGGAGTAGCCAAGCACATTTTGGGGTTAGAGCTAAAGGAAGACTGAAATTACAAGGCAAATTATGTAAGAGTAATTATGTAAGAGTAATTCCCCCTTATTTGAAGTTTATCCTTCTCTGGTTTCAGTTATCTAGTGTTAACTGTGGCCTGGAAGCAAATGATGCTCCCTCTAACATGCTCTTAGAAGGTCAAAAGTAGCCTAACGTGAAATCTCAATGCCTGTGTCCTTCGGCTCACTTCATCTCAAGTAGGCGTTTCGTCATCTTACGTCATCACAGAAAGATGGCTAAGAATGGTACAATAAGATTTTGAGAAAGAAAGAGAAAAAACCTATACTCACATAACTTTTATTACAGTTCCTTGTTATAATTGCTATATTTTATTATTAGTTATTGTTGATAACCTCTTACTGTGCCTAACTTATAAACTATATCATAGGTATGTACGTATAGGAAAAAACATAGTATATACAGAGTTTTGTACTGGCTTCAGGCATCTTCTAGGAGTCCTAGAACATATACCCCACAGATAATGGGGGACTATTATAATTTGACTTCAAATTTTAAATGTATATCTTGTTGATTGTGGTGGAGGGACTAAAATCCAGCTACGATTTGGGAAAACACCATTTACCTGCAATTTGGACACACTGTGGACTATTTCAAAAATACAAATGAGAAAGTACAGATTCCTGCTTTGAACTTACCTGAAAAACATCTCTTTTGCCATATTTAAATGTATTTATTAAGGAAGTGACAAAATTCAGATAATAGGAGACAAAAGCTGTAAAGATGGTTAATGAAATCAGTAGAAATAATTGTGACTTCAAGAAGTGGATTGCAACAAAAACTTATTCTTATCATATTGAAGTAATTCATTAAAAGGAAACAAATTTCAAGTAGAAGAAAATAATTGGCTTTTGTTTAATAATCTGATTAATGAAAAGCGATGAATCTTACAAACTCATAACACTGCCATCGACAAAGATAACATAAGATCTATTGCCTACAATAAGGGCATCAACAACCAAATTGGTTAATGAAATGTTGTTAATTCAAAGAGTATCTAAAAGTAGACACTGAAGATGAGTAGTGAATGTTGGTCTAAGATGTATATTCTACCCAGAGCAATACCCTTCCGCCTGTTATGACTTTGACCAAGTTATTGTCTATCCCCATGTATAATGCTGAAATATGAATGAAATGGAGCACTAGGAAATTGAGAATTAATGAAGAATAAAGTATTTTGAAGTTTTTTTTTTAATGTTTATTTCTTTTTGAGACAGAGAGAGATAGAGCATGAGCAGAGGAGGGACAGAGAGAGAGACACAGAATCAGAAGAGGACTCTAGGCTTTGAGCTGTCAGCACAGAGCCCAGTTCAGGGCTCTAAGCCAAGGACCACGAGATCATGACCTGAGTTGAAGTCAAACGCTTAGCAGACTGAGCCACCCAGGCACCCCTGAACTCTAGAAATGACTGAAGTTGATATTGTGAAAAGGATTTGATCATTATCAGGTTTGTTGTTGTTGTTGTTGTTGTTTTTTAGAGAAAGAGAGGGCATGAGTGGGGGAGAGGGGCTGAAATGGAGAATGAGAGAGAGAGAGAGAGAGACTTAGGCAGGATCCACACTCAGTGTAGAGTCTGATGTGGGGCTCAATCCCATGATCCTGTAGTCACAACCTGAGCTGAAATCAAGCATCCTATGCTCAACTGACTGAGTTACCCAGGTGCCCCTGATCATCATCAATTAATTGGTTGTTTCTGTGTGTATATATTCTAGACAACGGGTTAGCTAAATTTTCTGTAAACTGTAACACCATAAATGCTTTCTGCTTATGAGGTATATGGCCATTGTGATGTGAGAGCAGCCATAGACAATGTGCAATTTAACAAGCTTGGCTGTGTTCCAATAACTCATCACTTATAGACACTGAAATTTGAATATCAGGCAATTTTATGTGCCACAAAATATTAATCGTTTTTAAAAATTTTTTTGTTATGTAAAAGGACAAAAACCATTCTTACTGTATGAGTCATCCAAAATTAGCCAATGGATTTGATATGTGAGCCATGGTTTGTCAACCCTTCTTGTAGTAGGCCAAAATAAATAACTCAATAAATATACAGTGAGGAAAAAAATTATCAGTGCAAATGAAAACATGAAATTCTCTGATATAGCTCATCTATAAAAAAAAGTATTTGAGATTTTTCCATATAGAAAAACAACTCTGAAAATTATCAGTAAAAGCTGGCAAAGCTAAAAGAAACATTCTAAACTACTTTTAAGTTCCTTCACCATGTTATAGGAAAAATTGCATTTCCTACTCCCGTATTAAAAAATAGTACAAAATTATCGTCATATGAATATGTGGTTAAGGAGGATATAGTCCAAATATAGGGGGGGCATATAATAGAGGTGGCTAATTAATAAAAATATCATATTTCTGGATTTTATGCTGTTTGAGATAATTTAACACCAAAAATTATAATTAATGTAGATTCTAAATAATTCCTAAAAAACTATGAGATCTAATATTCTAAGTTCATTCTAAGCATTCACTAACACTTACATTTTTATTTATGATTATACACTACCTTCTTAAGAAAGCTTCCCTATCAATTAAAGATTTAGGCATCACAAAACCTATACCTATCTGTAAGTCATCCAAGGTATAAAGATATGTATTTTTTCATGCCTATGAAATTTGTATTTGACCTTGCCTTAAACTCCATATGTATGGAAATAATATATATATATATATATTTTATAATATTTGTGACTAGTTGGAGAGAATTAGAACAGCCTGATGAGACATCATTTGCAGAATCACTATCCATACTAATAAGAGAACTAGAGAGAGGAAGAAGCAAGAAAAATTGTGTGGGGGAAATACTACCTACAAATTAGTAATAGAGATTGGGTAGTGGGCTATCCAATCGAATTCTGTGCCAGGTCCAGTGACCTCATTTGGCTATTCAATCTGGATCAGAGATAAAACACTTAGAATGGACAATGGGTTTGACAACCTTGTGTGCTAGAAGTTCTTGGAGCCCTCAGAAGATGCCCTTGGCCATCATTGTCCATCACAGGTAATCACTAACTGTCATAGAGTATTCAGGAGCCTAGCCACATCCCTGATTTACAAACTCTATGGGACAAATCTTGAACTTGGCCCAATATTAGGGTATACAAAAACCAAGGTTTCTGACAGATTCCAGAATTCCGTGATGGCAGTTCGACAAGAGAGGGAAGGGAGCAGCACAGTGGAGAAGCCGAGTCCAGCAGAATGAGCCTGACAAGACAGTGGGGCCGTGACCTTGATGGGAGCAGAGGATCAGGGCACTGTCTGAAGCCAGATCCGAACGTTTTCAAATCTAGACCTTCCCATCGCCATTTGCCCATCTCTCAGAATACTTGAATATTCTGAAGGCCAGCAAGTCAAGGTAAAAAGAAAGGACTGTGTCACCCAATTGGGTCTCCCAATGTAAGGTCCCCCAAACATTGTCTGAGGGGCCCTATATTCATTTGCTAGGGCTGTTGTAATAAAATACCACACACTGGGTGACACAAACAAGAGAAACATATTGTCTCCTAGTTGTAGAAGTTACAAGTCCAAGGTCAAGGTGTCAGCAGAAGGTTGGTTTCTTCTGAGGCATCTCTCCTTGGCTTGCAAATGGCTGCCTTTTTCCTGTGTCCTCACACGGTCATCCCTCTGGGGATGTCCTAATCTCTTCTTATAAGGACATGAGCCAGGGGCGCCTGGGTGGCTTAGTCGGTTAAGCATCTGACTTTCGCTCAGGTCATGATCTCGCAGTCCATGGGTTCGAGCCCCGCATCGGGCTCTGTGCTGACTGCCAGCTCAGAGCCTGGAGCCTGTTTCAGAGTCTGTCACTCCCTCTCTCTCTGACCCTCCCCTGCTCACACTGTCTCTCTCTCTCTCTCTCTCTCCTAGAAATAAATTTAAAAAATTAAAAAAAAATAATGACAAAAGTCATATTGGATTTGGACCCACTCTAACAACCCTATTTTAACTTACCTCTTTAAAAGATTGATCTCCAAACACAGTCAAATTCTCAGGTAGTAGGGGTTTAGGCTTCAACGAATGAATGTAGGGGCACCTGGGTGGCTCAGTTGGTTAAACATCTGATTCTTGATCTCTGCTCAGGTCATGATCTCATAGCTGTGAGATCGAGCCCCATGTTGGACTCTGCACTGACAGCATGGAGCCTGTGTGGGATTCTTTCTCTCTCTCTCTCTCTCTCAAAAATAAATAAACTTAAAAAGATATGAATTTAGCAGGGACACAGTTCAGCTCCTAACAAGTCCTTGTAAGAGAGCAGACAAGGGGGATGAAGCCCTCTTGCTGATACAGTAGAAGAGGAGCAGGAGAAGCCAGTGACAGCACAAGAAGCCTCCAGAATATGGGCATAAACTGCAGACAGTTTGAGATCAGCTATTTGGGAAAAGCAAACACATACTGACCTCACGGGCAACAGAGAGACAGTAGCTGGAGCTCAAGGAAGACAAAAGGTACCAACACCAAGCATCAGGACTGAGACTCAGCACCAATGCTGAGCACACAGCAAGGTCTTCACCCCACTTCTCCTGGAGGAAACAATAAAGTAGAAATGCTGGAAAGGGCCAAGCTTCCAAGCAATGAAGTATGATGCTCAGAGCACTGAGATTTGGGGCACACCTATAACTACAACATGTTTGTATTCACGGGTGGCTGAGGCTGTGGAACTGAGTTATCTGCACTTTCGCAGTTACGCATTCTTCAGAGATGGACTGCTTCTGTGTTTCGGGGAGGCCGGCGACATGCTCCCCCACGTCTGTAAATAAAGAAAAGTTCTGCAGGTCCTGACAGTCTGTTTCACTCGCTAATAACTTCCTACAGAATCTGTCAAAATGGGATAACTATAAATAAATTTCTTACATTGGTATTACAAAAACTGATCAAAATACTGTATATTTCATGGCTTGTATGTAAATTCAGTAGGAAGTCTGGTCCTAGCTGGGTGTGTATATATATATCTTTTCCGGAATAGTGAATTAGCATCAGCACTTAAAATAATCACTTTAATACTTTCATTGGGATTATAATGCCTTTTAAAAGGACTACATTATATATTTACATGATTTATTTTAATAAACTTTTTGATAATTGAAAACTACATTTTATTTTCAAAAAAATAAGTTATTAACCTGAAGTACATGGACATATTTTCAACTTTGTGTAAACTCTGTCTGGTATCTCTATCATGATTTAATGTTACTCTCATCACTTTAATACTGAACTCTCCAACATTGTTCATTACTGAGACTACTTTCTTGTGCCCAAAGATTGTCTTGTATGGGGAAGTAGGTTCAAGAATTCCTTATCTTTACATAAATGGGTTAGAAGAAAGGTTAGGGTGGAAAGCCGCCACCATGGTACAAAAGCGCCCAAGGTTAGTTAGCAAGATGTTATAAGGGGATCATGAGTAACTTGTTATATCACCTGCAGGAAATTACTTTCCATCTGGTGCCAATATACTGTTGTGCTTTGATCACAAACTCCACTTGCCCCCCAAACTCTTTGCTTCTTTACACACACAAGTTAATGGTTACTGTCTGGTTGTTTTCTTCACGTTCACCGTGTGGAAGATCTTGAGAGCTCAATAAATACGGAGCTGAAATCCCTGTTCGGGGCTCTTTGAGACATTAGCCTCCTCTCATATTCAATTCTGCATCCGCTCTCTCGCTGGACAAGAGAAAACTGCAGACTCATAGTCTGCAACAGTCTCGCACCCAAAGAGTTGGAATAATGTACCGATCAAGAACAATGGCTCCAGACTCAGAATGTCTGTATTTAAATCCCAGCTCCTCCCTGTAGGCCTTGTTTAACCTCACAGAATTTGTGGGGAGATTAGATGAGATAATATTGTAAACTGCCAGACATGTGGTAAATGCTCAATAAATTTTAGCTGCTAATATAATAAAGAAGGAGAAGGATGCAAAACCAGGATGAGAAAGTCACTGGTTAATGATGAGTCTGTTCAAGTGATTCTTACAGTCAGTGGATGAAGGAGGAAGGAAGCCAGGTTGCTGATTCTCAAGCTCAGTTCTTGCTTTGTGCTGACAGGCGTATACACCTGAGAAGTAATGTTAGATATGAGATATCTGGCTCGGACAGGTGACTGCCATTCTTCTCTCCAGTGCATCTTCCAACGACTAAGCACGTGTCCAAATGCCCTCTGGGACAATCTGTCTGCTGAACTTGTAATTACTGACAGACGGTATTCTTGCACTGTCCATAACATCTGTAACATCACATATTTTATGCACCACGTTTCAGTTCTTAGACAATGGTGGGGGTAGGGGAATAAGGGTAAGAATAGCTCAGAAATATGCAGATGAAGTTAAATATGTCTGTATCAGCCTCTGGATTTCTTAAACAACAGCCTATCATCCATATTCAATCAGAAAATCCGTAATTAAGGCATAAACTTTGAGCTGTTTCAATAAATTGCAGTCCTTAAGGCAACTTTATCCTTACTTCTAACCAGGCCCTCACAAATTCTGGCACTCACGGTGCTCAAGAGCACAACTTTCCCCATATTTTGGCCTCCATTTCTTATCTATAAAATAATACATTGTTAGTTCCTAAGATTCCCTCACTTTCCAGGGCACCTGGGGTGGCTCAGTCAATTAAGCATCTGACTTCAGCTCAGGTCATGATCTCACAATTCGTGGGTTCAAGCCCTGTGTCGGCCTCTGTGCTGACAGCTCAGAGCCTGGAGCCCACTTTGGATTCTGTGTCCCCCTCTCTCTCTGCCTTTCCCTGGTTCATGCTTGTTCCCTCCTTCTCTCTCTCTCTCAAAAAATAAAAATAAAATCATTTTAAAAATTAAAAAAAAAAAAAGATTCCCTCACTTTCCAAAACCTTACAATTTAGTGGGATACATCCATGAAGTTGATAGCTCAAGTTGTCAGTTTGTGACAATAAAACAGATACAAAGGTAAGCAGCTCACCCAGAAATTGCCGCTGTGTCCAGTGGCCTCATAACCTGTGTAATCCAGGCAGAGAACCAGACTCCATAACAAGCTATATTTTATGTTACTTTACATTTGTCCCCTGTATAGACAGATGCATCTGCATAGGTTGTGTCTGTAAACTATTTTGTATTAGCACTACACAGATATGTAACTAAAGTGACATTCATGATTGCTTTGTATGATACAGATATTATGGAAAAGGTGTATTTAGTTGCCATCTGTGTTCAAAGATAACATAACTCATTCCTGATGATTCTGTAAAACAACTAAACTGAAAGCCGAGGACAGCCACTGCTCTCTGTTGTGTGCCACTGAGCATCTGCAAAATCAGTAATGACAACAGGCACCAGGAGCAACCAAAGCTACTGAAGCAGAAAAGAACTTAATTAGCCCATCCTATTATCTGAAAAAACCTCTGGGGAAAAAAAGCTTTTATGTGATCCCTCCTGATTTGCAAATCATGTTTTTCTTTTTAATTAAAGCATCATTTCAAGAAACACACACACACACACACACACACACACACACACATTATTTTACTTCAAGAGCCCATCTGGAAGGCGCCGCCAGACTTGCCCCAGCAGGCCGCCATATTGCAGGGCCGCGGGCCCAGCAGGCACGCCTCTCTAGCAGTAACACCGCCCTCACCCCCACTGGGAAGATGACCCGAGCAGCAGGCTCCAAATCGTGCTCTCTGAGCACCACCCCATCCCATCCAATTCTGTCATCTTTCTGCATTCTTACCACCACGGGGGAAGCCTGGGGTGCCTTTCGAACATTTCTTCCCTTACTTTTACCTCTAACCAAGATGTCCTTCAAATCTTGTCAAACTTACCTGTCAGACATCAATGTGGGTGCATCCAGTATAAGTATTTGCTGGAAGATAAGCACATGACTGGTTATTTGAAAGCCAGCCATTCTATATATTCTCCAGTTTTTCTATCCTTCTGCAGTTTTACGAATATGATTTATTAAATATTTCAAAAGCCCAGATGTACCACCAACATAAAACTCATTTCAACTGATAGAAGGGAACACGCTGATTTATAACACAGGTAGTTTAGGAAATAATTAACTACCTTTTATTTATTTATTTATTTATTCATTCATTCATTCATTTATTATTTATTTATTTATTTTTTACTTTCGAAAAGGGTTTGGCATACTCAAGTTCAAAGGTATAATATATAGAAAGGCACAGATCTTCCTGGACACATATAGAGTCTAGGTGGATGTATATGCATTGGTCCGGCAAAATCGGTAGAGGAATTTATTATGCTTCCTTGTAGGATTTGTCTCTATTCTTTTCATGGTTTCAACTTCCGTATTTTTGTATGGGCAGGAACATCTGCATCGGTTGTGTCTATAAACTCATTTTTAGTAGCAGTATACAGTTTCAACTTTTGTATTTTTCTGGGACCTGCATTACCTTTTTTCATACTTTCTCCTTCTGTGATTTTCTCTAAGCCAATGTAGGACATCTCCCTCTCTCTCTCTCTGTCTCTCTTTCATAACCTATATGACCCAGCATATCAGGTAACCATCAGTTTGTCCTCTAGAGCTAAGAGACTATTCCTTGGTTTGTCTTTCTCTCTTTTTTCCCCTTTGACTTTTTGTTTTGTTTCTTAAATTCCACATATGAGTGAGATCGTCTTGATACATGTCTTTCTCTGACTGACTTATTTTGCTTCACATGATGCTCTCTGGATCCATCCATGTTGTTGCAAAAGGCAAGATTCCATTGTTTCTCATGGCTGAGTGATATCTCATTGTGTACATGTACCACCTCTTCTTTATCTATTCATCTATCAGTGAACACTTGGCTGCTTCCATAGTTTGGCTCTTTCAGTGGAGAGTTTGGTGATAGCGATGGTGGCTATCATGACAGAGGAGGGGAGGACGCGGAAGGCAAAGCCCTCTTCCCTCTGCCACAGCTACTGCCTTCCCAGCCCAGCACTGACCCTCCTGGGGCACTTCCTCCCATGATGCATCCTGCTCCCGATTCCAACTTCTTTACTCCATTCCCGACACAAAAATAATGTATAGACTCACTAAATCACGGTTTCTCTCTGACATCTAGAAGATTATCATTTCAGATGTTATTTTTTCATTGACATTCTAACAGACTTACTATCATCACAGCATGTGTGCCCTACTTTTTCCCTCAAGATCAAAAGGGGAAAAAGGGAAAGAAGAGGAAAGAGCAAGAGAGGGTGAACTCTGTTTCCCATTGTCACGATTTAGTAACATACATCCTTACCACCACCCTCCCCCAAGTCAAAAGACCCTTGTGCAGCTCAGGACACAACCAGAGAGTGACCCGCTCTGGCTCCCTCGGGAAGCAGTAGTGAGTTCTGACTTTGACAAGGCCATGGACACAGGCACTGAGGCTGGCCACAGAGGATGTTGTCTATACCGACTCACTGTCCTACTAATGTGTTTTAATGATTCATTCTGTAAGAAAAAGATGAGGGAGGATATCTGAAATAAAATTGGCCTGCATTTTGGTGCTGGTTTGGTAATAAAATCGCTACACAGAATGTGATTTCAAGGCAATAATCATCTTTAAAAGCTACCACCGGACCACACGTCAGTCATAAATTGACTGCTGACTGTACAACCGATCTTTTGCCCATTCACTGGGCTGAGCACTGTTATGTGGTGGCAGGGAGGTGGTAGTGACCAGAACACACAGGATCTCGTCCCCTGGGGATGGAGATGACACACGTGACCTCGGGTGTGGTCTGAGCAGCCCCAGGGAACATCTTGGTAGAAGAAAGTGATTTATGTTGCTGGCTTTTTACCTTGGACACGTAAAAGAAAGGTCCCACTAAGAAAAGAAATACTGATAAAAAAAATATGTGGTCCATGAAGGATTTCACTACACACAGGAAATACAGAACACTGATAACGTCTCTTTGATTTTATCACATTTTTAATTCATCAGTTAAGGTTGTTGTTTTCCATTTCAGGTTGTGTATTATGGCATCTTTTTTAAAAATGTTTTATTCATTTCTGAGAGAGAGAGAGAGAGATGCAGCATGAGCAGGGGAGGGCCAGATAGAAAGGGAGACACAGAATCTGAAGACAGGCTGCAGGCTCTGAGCGAGCTGTCAGCACAGAGTCCGACGCGGGGCTTGAACCCATGAACCATGAGATCATGACTTGAGCTGAAGTCAGACGCTTAACTGACTGAGCCACCCAGGCGCCCTATAGCATCTTAAATATACTAGAAAATCTAAAAATTTGTAAATTTCACTTTTCATAGAATTGCTTTTGAAATTCATAAAAAGATGTTTATGGCATAATTTTCTTAGTAGAATGTTAACAACTCACATGGAAGGTATAGGCTTTGGTGGCTCATTTTTCTCTAAAACCTTCATGAATTCTGACTATAAAGGTAATATTCTATTCTCCTCTCTATATTCCCCTACCCACTACCAAAAATTACAGCAATGAAGCAACTCTTGTGAGGGTGATTTATGAGATGTGACGATTGCTTCCAACTGATATTTGTTCCGTATTCTTTCAAATATTAAAATATTAATGCTAGTGTAGGTTTACATGGCTCCAAAGGGGTGTGTGTGTGTGTGTGTGTGTGTGTGAAACATCTACCTCTGGAAGTTTGCATTGTCCTAGATGAGAAGGGATAGAAGCAGAAAAATGTTCACCTTTAGCCCAGAAGGCTGACCTACAGCCCACATGGTTTAGATAAGGATCAAATACAGGCTTGTTGCTACGTTCTTAAAGGGTCTGATGACTGTCTGTACACATTTCACCAATAGTGAACAAATAGAGCGGAATGATAGGTGCCCCAGAAATCTTATGGAAGTAGTGTTAGAAGGGGCGCCTGGGAGCTCAGTCAGCTAAGCATCCAACTCTTGATTTTGGTTCAAGTCGTGATCTCACAGTTCAGGAGTCTGAGCCCGGCATCAGGTTCTGTGCCGACGGTGCTAACCCTACTTGGGATTCTCTGTCTCCTTCTCTGATCCCTCCACCTCCGCTCACATTCTCTCTCTCAAATATAAATAAACACTAAAAAAAAAAAAAGAAAGTAGTTTTACGAGTAGAAATTCAAGAAAGCATTTATGACCTAATATTCCCTGCACATCTCCTCCCCCTTAAGCACTAAGCATGTAATCACCAGCTTCATACAGCAAAAGGGTAACTCTATCTGCCCATGGGTCCTGTCCCTATACTTTAATAAAAGTAACTTTTTGCACCGAAAATGTCTCAAGAATTCTTCCTTGACCGTTCACTCAAGGCCACATACCTAGACCTTTGGTCTTAACTATATCAAAATATAATCTTCCCAAGTATTTTGTTAAACACACACCAATACCATTGATTAAATTCTCCACATTGGAATCGAAAACCCTAACTGGATTCCATTCTAGGCTCATCAGATTCAAGGCTATTACATTAAACTGCTGGTTGGTCCTTTTACCAAAGTCAGACCAGATCTGGTCACAGAGGCCTGCGGGAGTGGCCAGAGCAAGACACCAGCAGCCACATCAAAGGAGCGGTCCATCTGTCTGGCTCAAGGCCTCCCTGGGGCTTTACTTCACCTTTACTTTGGCGAGATTGCTTCCTGATGTTGTCACTTTCTTCACCATTATAATCATGTTAGTCACAGCCACCTCACCATCTGCTAAAAGAAATAAATAACACACAGAGCGACTGGGTGGCTCAGTCAGTTAAACATCCAACTTTGGCCCAGGTCATGATCTCACGGTCTGTGGGTTCGCACCCTGCGTCAGGCTCTATGCTGAGAGCTCAGAGCCTGGAGCCTGCTTCGGATTCTGTGCCTCCCTCCCTCTGTCTGCCCCTCCTCCCACTTAGGCTCTGTCTCTCAAAAATAAACAAACATTAAAAATTTTTTTGAAAAGGAAACAAATAACATGTAATAACTCAGGTCAAATAACTCTCTGAGTCATTAATGAAAGCCTTAAAGACCTTTTTTTTTCCTTCCTTTGGGTCAGCCATAATACAGTTATTCTCTTAGGTTAAAATGCATTCTTCTGTAAATACCGGGTAAATTTAAATTATAAGATACTGATTGCCAATGGCTGCTTTCTGATTCTCAGAGCTTTAGCCCATTCAAGCATTACATGCATTTTTTTATGACCCACTCCACAGGGCAGAGGAGAAGAATTTCTTCGTCTGAGACAGATAAGGCAAAATGCATAGGCGAGAACTCCAGGCCGCACTGCCTTGGGCACAGGCAGCCCAGCCCAGGCAGGGGCCCCTCCGTGTGGGTTTGGGAGAAGGTCACACCACCCAGCGGCAGCCAGTCTCAGACTGAAAGAGCAACGGTACATCGGTTGTAGGTGAAAAGTGGGCCCACAATCACCAGACCTGCTGGGTTTGACTTCACTACAATGCCTTATACCCAGACGGGAATGCTGCTCACCATTATCTAACTCATCCCCCAAAGCTGAATATCTCACTTAAGCCAATTTTCCTTTGAGAAAAGAAGCCAGGCAGAGCCGTGGAGGAGAAAGCAAACAAAAAGCCTCACTCCTCTTCTACCACGATGCTACTAAATTGATACCTACCTTTTAATTCTTTGAATGCTCAAAACCGAGTTTCAGAAAGCCCTTGTGTCCTTGTGCCCTGAGAGTAGAGCAGATGATTATAATCTTGAGTCTAAGAGCAAGAGATTAAAGGTCAGAAACGGGAGATTATTAACCATAGAGCTATGAACATCTGCTCCTCCCCAGGTATATCATTAGCAAACGTTTCCTAGGTGAAATTTGGAGCTCTTCACACACACAAAACAAAGAGTGCTCTCACACACAATAAGCTGAAGATACATTCGCTCAGTTCTACTCTTCCACTAGATAACCTTGGTCGAAATTAATGTATGATAACAGGCACGAATTCTCACGCCTACACCTCTGTTCCATAGAAGGTCACGGTCAGCTGCCGTGAGGGGTATGGATTCAGAAGACACCCAGTGCAGAGTGTCTGCTGAGGTTTTGTATAAAGATAATAAAAAATTTAAAAAGAGAATTCACTTTCATGAATAGTTTCATAGGTTCCTAAATAGAACTTTTTCTAAAGCAGGCAAAAATAAAACTGCCAGATACTCATCCCCGCTTTCAGAAAAATACCATTTGTAAAAGAGAACTAACAATATTCAGGGAAAATATCAAACGGGGTTTCATGCATGAAAGATAACCCTGCATCAGAGAATCAATTTGAAGCCAAAAAAAAAAACTTAGACAGAATTGCTACTCATATATAATCTTTGAGAAAACTTCTGGGTGCCGAATTATGGTAGTTATTAACCATTAACCAGAGAAGATGCTTAGAGAGTCCCTCAGGCATATGTTTTCTGAGCTGCAGCAACATTTCCCTGTGTGACCTTGTAGAGGATATTTACACCCTTGTAAGTTCTATTTACTCAAGTGTGAGGTGAGTTGAAGGACAAGTACTTGGAAGCTCTTAGAAAGGAGGAAGAAGGGCACAGGAAGTTCTCAACAAGGTGCGTGACAGGTAACAAACCATCCCTGATCTTAGCTCTTCTCTTTTCAAGTCAATCGCTAGACAAAATTTTCTCTGAGACAAGTGTAGGCCAACATTTTCCATTTTTAATAAGGATAGCACTTTGACAGATGTATTAACAACAGAGAAAGAAGGATTTACCCTTGAATAAAGATCGTGTCAAATTCTTTTTAAAATTTTCTTTAATGTTTACCTATTTTTGAGAGAGAGAGAGGCAGAGTGTGAGCAGGGGATGGGCAGAGAGAGAGAGAGAGAAGGAGACACAGAATCCGAAGTAGGCTCCATGCTCTGAGCTGTCAGGACAGAGCCTGCCATGGGGCTCAGGGCTTGAACTCACAAACTGTGAGATCATGACCTGAGCCGAAGTCAGATGCTTAACCAACTGAGTCACCCAAGTGCCCCAAATCACATCAAATTCTTATTACAATTTTGCAGATTTCATAACACGTTGAGTAGCTGAATTTCAGTTTAGACTTGTGTGTGCTTTTAGTCCAACAAAACCGGAGATGGACAAATAAATCCCAATAATTCAGAGGAGTGGCTGACCTCTTATTCATTGCTGATGTTTCTGAAAAGTTCAACTATTTAAGCAGGTAGAGGGTTAGCTAGAACATCCATTCTAGGAACATACATATGTACACACACACACGCACACACACGCACACACACACATACACAAGAGAAGGTGAGAAACCTATGACCCAAGAACCCGCCCCTAATTATTAGAAAGCATAAAATGGCTTCATTTTGTTTATAATAAAAACACAGTCCAGGCTTTATGCTCCAAAGAAAGTATTAGTGTTAGAGTCAGAAAGGTTTAGTACCACTTGAAATGGTCTATCCCAGAACATGTAGCTTAGAAAGAATAAGGTTCAACTAAGATGCTATCTAGGCCATGGGCTTCCAGAAGCTTCACTAGTCCATTTAATAACTAGCTATTAAATAATAGATAGCTATCACTAGCTCTCCACATCCCCAGGAGCTTTGGATTTCAACATTAAGAATTGTTGGTTTTACCCTCTTTGACTGCACAAAAATACTAGGATCAAATGAGAAACTTTGGCAAAGCACCCAGTGGAAAGTAACTCGTCGTCAGAGAGGTCCTGGGAAAGACCAGCAGAGGCTAAGGTCATGCAGATAACTGGATGAGGGGGGTAAAGCAGGTGGGAAGAGAGGAAAAGGAGATTTGGGGACAAATCCTAACAGTCTGGGGAAACCAATATAATGGAAATGTGATCAATCTTGTTTAATGTGTGGAAGCTAGTGCTCGTGGGAGAGTAGTATACACCCCAAAGTTATGCAATATTTGAGGGAAATTAGTGGAAGCTCTATGTCACTCTTACTTCTTCTGCCTTCTTTTCCCCTCTGACACCTGATGTCCCAGAGCTCTGTCTGAAAACTGTATCCAGAACCAGAGATTGGAATTTGGACATATCTCAGGATTCATTCTCCTTAAAAAATTTTAGATTAAACATTTCTGGACAAGAGCTTCTGTCTGGCTCAATCAGTGGAATATGTGACTCTTGATCTTGAGGTCGTGAGTTCGAGCACCATGTTGAGTGTAGAGATTACTTAAATAAAGGAATATTTTTAGAAACTACTTTTGGACAAAGATTTAATATATTATTTTTCTTTTATCTTTTTATTTTCTTTTAATAGTGGGAAGAGGGGCATGGGGGGGAGAGAGAGAAAGGGAGATAATCTTAAGCTTGCACAACACGGGGCTCAATCTCATGACCCTGGGATCATGACCTGAGCTGAAATCAAGAGTAGGCGACTCAGCCGACAAAGCCACCTAGACACCCCTAGTATATTATTTTTAAAAGATCTATTCTTGTGGCTTATATATACAATGGAATACTACTTGGCAATGAGAAAGAATGAAATTCTGCCATTTGCAGCAACGTGGATGGAACTCAAGGGTGTTATGCTAAGTGAAATAAGTCAGTCAGAGAAGGACAGATATCATCTATTTTCACTCATATGTAGAACTTGAGAGACTGAACAGAAGACCATGAAGGAAGGGAAGGGGGGAAAGTAGTTATAAACAGAGAGGGAGGGAGGCAAATCGTAAAAGACTCTTAAATACAGAAAACAAACTGAGTGTTGGGGGGGTGGGGAAACAAGGAAAATGGGTGATGGGCATGGAGGAGGGCACTTGTTGGGATGAGCACTGGGTGTTATATGGAAGCCAATTTGACAATAAATTATATTTAAAAAATAAATAAAAATAAAAGATCTATTCTTTCTCCAGCACCACAGATATGGAAGAATCCATTCTTTCTTTTTTTTCTTTTCCAGGGTGTGATTGATGTGGTAAATGTTAGGTCTAACTCAAATGATGGGTCTCAAATATGCACTTTAGGCCCCCCATTCAAATGACGGCAATCAGGAACCACACCAGCCCTGCACTATGATGGGTTTGAGCAAAGGAAATCATAAATGCTTTTATTTCCATTTATCTCTTCAAAATTCTAAAAAAGAGACTTAATGAGGCAATGCACACTTTCAACAAGCCGTTTTTATGTGTTGCCATAGTAAACAATGTAATCACATTATGTCCATTAGAGTGTTGAAGCAATGATGAATGCTTACACATTTCAAGCAATTTGATACAATAGAGTGTAATGTCACATCTTGTTTACATTGTGGTGTGTCTCCTTGATGCTCTGCAGATGGGATGAAGAGGTTATTTCTCAAAATAATTTTAGACTTGTTTTTCCTCACATGAAAATACCACCGCTGTTCATCTCCTACCCACTTCTTTCATATCACTGACCTGGTTCTCACTCACATCAGTCACAAAGCTGGATTATTGCATCCCTTCCCCAGATGGCTTCTAGGAAAGCCACAGAACATTCCATCTCGCACATTCCTAGCTGGAGGATGTCACCGCTGTGTGTATATTTGCTGCCCGAAGGGACCCAGAATACACCACTGTGGCATAAAGGTCATTTTGAGAGGAAGACATTTGAGAATCAACAACTACAGGAGAGCCTGGGTGGCTCCGTTGGTTACGCGTCTCGCTCTTGATTTCAACTCCGGTCATGATCTCATGGTCGTGAGATGGAGCCCCACATTGGGTTTTGTGCTGGGCATAGAGCCTGTTTAAGATCCTCCCCCTTACCACTTCCCCCCCCTCACATGTTCATATGCCTGCTCTCTCTCTTTCTCTCAAAAAAATAAAAATAAAAACAAACACAGGAAGAGTTGTGTGTGTGTTGGGGGTTCCTGGACCCCACTTACCTACCTAAAAGCAGAGTCTCCCAAAAGAACTCAGCTGTCACAAACCCTTCCCTGGGACTATCCTAACCAGGGAGGGTAGACACTTATCACCAGAGAAGTCAGCATTGGCGTAGGAAATCTCTTAAACAGACATTGTCATAAAAATATCCCATCTTCCAACTATTCTCCTTAGAGCCCATTTATCTTTCCTAAAAGTCATGTTCTTTCCCATAAGTGTCCTTTCTCCTGCTCTCCTTCCCCTAATAAGATGGTCTATAATGCCCCAAACTCTAGCTGCCACTTTGAGCCCCATTTTCTGTGAGATTCCATGGATTTTATGTCAATGAAGTTTGCCTTTTCTCTTCCTAATCTGTCTTTTATCAGTTTGATTTGAGGTCCCCCAATTCTGAACCTGAGAAGGTAGAGGAAAAGGTTTTCCTCCCTGACAGACCCAAGAACTAGCCCCATACAGACTTTGATTATCAGATACAAATTCCTCCATGATATTAAAGACCGTTTATCATCTCCACCTGCCCTACTCAACCAGCCCAATTCATTACTTCTTCCCAAGCATAGACTCTTGATTGAATAGAGCCACTTGTATTTTTGTCAGTCAACATACATCTAGCAAATTCCAGTTTCCAAACATCTGTTAATGTTGTTTACCCTACACAGTTTACATTCTTCCTCTTCTATTCATTATTAAAATTATGTGGGAGAAGGTACGTTGGTAAGTAGGGAACAGCACTGAGCTCTCAATCTCAGCTGGCACTCCATCTCGGCTCCTGTCTGTGTGCCTTACCTGACACTTATTTTGAAGGTCAAATAGATTAAGTCCTATATAACTCACATGCGATCATTTACTAACTATTTTACAAGTGCCAACTCCATTTTCCTATGTAGACTGTGTGTTCCCCTGAAAAAAGTTTGCAAGGAGAAGCAAATGAACATTTCTTTGGGATTAAAGACTCGAAATTCCTCGAACATAGATTCAGGTAGATACCCAAACAGCATTCCCACTTATACAGTGAAAGCAATGGGTTTTTATGAGGAAAAGAGAGAGGGCGATTATATGAGTTGAAGAAAAGAAAGTTTTTCTCTGTGTGTTAACAAACTCTGCTGCTCTGAGTCAGGTGCTGATTGTCCTCTGATTTTATCTTCAGAAAGTCCACAACTGACTCTTGTGATCAGGTGACTGTTCTCCTGCTGACTTCTCAGAGAGCTGCTTAACACAATTGCCGTTTTGCCCAGTCCAAAGTTTACGGCCCCATTCAAACAAAGATGGGGAGGACAGTTTCTTCTCTGTAGTGGCGTCTCCAGCCCTGTTTTAAAATGACTCCAGCCCGGGTGCCTGGGTGGCTCAGTCGGTGAAGCGTCTGACTTCAGTTCAGGTCATGATCTCACGGTTTGTGGTTTCGAGCCCCGCATTGGGCTCTGTGCTGACAGCCAGCTCAGAGCTAGGAGCCTGTTTCTGTGCCTCCCTCTCTCTCTGACCCTCCCCTGCTTATGCTGTCTCTCTCAGAAATAAATAAAACATTAAAAATTTTTTAAATAAAATAAAATGGCTCCAGCCATGTCACCTTTTTTACAATTGAATACCACGTAATAATATTAAAGCTTTAATGAGTCCTTCACTGTACACATCATGCGGTTGAACGGAGGCGAGGAGCTTATTAAATACTTGTCATCAGTGATTTGGTTGCTTGTTAGCTGATTTTAGTAAAACAAGCAGAAGTTGGCTCCAGACATAAACACATCTCCAGCTGCTAATCGGTGATACCCCACTTATCTATGGCTGTTTACATTTTTAACTGCAATCTTGAAAAGAATATGTTATACAGTGTACCCTTGAACAGCATGGCTTTGAACTGTTCAGGTTCACTGATACACAAAATCTTTACAGTATAGTATTGTAAATTTATTTCCTTTTTCTTCATGATTTTCTTAATGTTTTTCTTCTCAAGCTTACTTTATTGTAAGAATACAGTATATAATACATATAACATACAAAATATATGTTGATCTACAATTTATATAAGTAAAGCTTTTGGTAAACAATAGGCTATGCACACCTAACCACCACATTGTTCAAGCATCAACTATATATTTGTTCACAGAGGTTTTTTTTGGTTTTTTTTTTACATTATAGGTTCCATAAATATGACTCAAACCCTCTTAACATGTGCCCTAGTTCGTCTTTTTCCTTTTTAAGGGAGGTTTTGTTTCTAGAGAAGGTATACCTCCAAAAGATGCCATTATCATTAGCTATTCATGAACACATTGCAAATTCAATGTCCAGATTTGACTGCAAAGACATTGTATTATTCCACTGCAAATCACTAGTTTTTATCAATCAACTCTAAGTGTTTCTCAGAATGAAATATAGAAGATAATTAAATGCAATATGCTTAAACAGGCCATAATGCTCATCTCCAAATGAGGATAACACAGTAATAACATGGACAATAAATTATAATGACTAACTAAAGCTCTACAGTCAAATCTACCTTGGAAAATAAATGAGGACGTTAACTGTCTAAGACTGACAGAATAAACTTTGATTTTTTAAAAACGTCTTCATAAGATTTAAATCTAAAAAATCAATTATACAATCTGTTTTTAAAAAAATAAGTACGCAGATGGTAATATCAAATAGACTCCAAGAAATTCATTGAAGTAAATTTGGGTGGTACTTAGGTAATTTCTCTGAATTTCTAGGACATAACAGATTCTTTTCATACTTCCCTTTTTCATAAAGCCATTGGCAAACAGGACATTGTAACCCTTCCCAAATAGTTCCGGGAGTTTTCATCTTTTTTGATAAGAACCTTGAGCTTGCTCATTGCTTTCTGGGCACACGGGCTCAAATTTTTTAAAAAATGAGAGGGGGGTGAGAAGAACTACCTTAGGCTAACACAGGTGCAGACAGTACAGAGATTTTTTAAACTCTGCTTAATTTCTAAATTGGTTGTCTAGAATGCAAGGAAGCTCTTCCCAAGACGAATGTGAGAACATGCTGGAAGGTGCTGATGCCAATCGTTGCCTGGGTAGGCGCTGCTGAGGGATTCCCATGCTGGGAAAAGAGCACTGGCGATCTTAGATTCGTTCACCCACCTCACCTGATGGAAGCGGCCAGCGTGGCGGGCCACTGGGGCTCCCCGGAGGGAGGCTGGGGAACAGGCTGTGATTGGCACCCATATTCCTGGTCCCAGGAGGGTGCAAGTCTCTCCCCCTCCCAGTGCGGAGTTACACAGAGAGGTTTTTCTCTGAACCCTTTTGCGGGAGTGGTGAATTGGTCACAGAAATAGCTCGCTTAATTTCAGAAGCACTTCTAAACGGGCATGAAAAGAATACACACAAATTTAAAAAAAAAAACTGAGAAAACTAGAGCTAGAAGAATCGTCTTTATAGTTATATGTTTAAATAGGTGGTACACTGACATGACTTAAAAGCTCAAAGTAAAATGAACAAATATACATTACTCAGTTCCTGTCTTTTATAGCTTCTGGACTTTAAAGAATGTTTTAATGTTTATTTATTTTGAAAGAGAGAAAGAGAGCAAGTATGCACAGGACGGGAGCAGAGAGAGAGAGAGAGAGAATCCCAAGCAGACTCTGCATCAGCGCAGAGCCCAACACGGGGCTCAAACTCAGGAACCATGAGATCATTACCTGAGCGGAGATCAAGAGTCAGAGGTTTAACCCACTGAGCCACCCAAGTGCCCCAGGACATTTTTTCCTCACTTTTTAAATGTCTATTTATTTTTGAGAGAGAGAGAGAGAGAGAGCACAAGCAGGACAGGGGCAGAGAGAGAGGGAAAGATCTAGAGTGGGCTTTGGGTTGACAGCAGCGAGCCCCATGTGGGGCTCCATCATGCCCACTGCGAGATCATGACCTAAGCTGAAGTCTTCTGCTTAACCAACTGAGCCACCCAGGCGCCCCTAGGAATTTCAACCATAGTTAGAAAGGCCTTTCCATTCCAAGGTATAAATAATTCACTCATGATTTATTTCTTCTGGTGTTTCTATAATTTCATATTTTATATACTCGACTTGAGATGCCACTGTCACCACATTCTAAATCCCTGTGTGTCCTGTGTGTTTCTGGTCTTTCTCTAGCGTTCCAATGACACGTGTAGCCATATGCCACTGCCATTCTGTTTTCATCTTCGAGGCTTTCAGTATGTTTAAATGTGTGGTGGGGATGGTCCCTCCCGGTCTTCTCCACTGTCAGATCTCTAATTTTTGTCGCTTCTTTGTTTTTTGTAGGAACCTGAGAATTTGATGGTCTAGTTCCAAACAAGCAGTTAATAATTTTATTGAGATCTTAAGTTTCTATACATTTATTAAAACTGCTCTTCTTAAAATTTGGAGTGCTTCTTTCCAAGGACATAATGGATTTGGGGTCCATCAAAAAAGGTTTCAAGTTTATCCTTTAGTGACCACACATTTTTTGTTCACCTCTGTGGTTCCTTAAGGTGTAGTTTTCTTGGGGCTCCTGGGTGGCTCAGTCAGTTGGGTGTCTGACTGGCTCAGGTCATGATCTCACAGTTCACAGGTTCAAGCCCCACATCGGGCTCTGAGCTGACAACTCAGAGCCTGGAGCCTGCTTCAGATTCTGCATCCATCTCTTTCTTTCTCTGTGGCCCTTCCCCACTTGTACTCTCTCAGCAACAAATAAATAAACTTAAATAAATAAAAATAAATAAAATAATTTTCTCTTTAATTATATCTTCTAGTCTGTTGTTATTTGTGTATTTAAAGCTATTGATTTTTATATAGATAATTTATGTACTGCTACCTTAATTGCTACTTAATTTCTCATTTATAATAGTTTTTTAGTTGATGGATTTGTAATTTGGAAATCATATGATCTACAAATAAAGGGAGTTTTTACTGCTTCTTTCCAAATATCATATTTCCNTATTGGAATTTTATATAATTCTGTTTTTATATATTTTAAATAAAGTTATATTGAAATTATGCTGAATAAAACCTACTTGGTTAAAATATATAATTCTTGTGCTATAGAATTCGTTTTTAAAAAGACTTTTGCACTGATATTCTTAAATAATACCAATATATAAATTTCCATGTTATCCAATCATTATTAGAATCTGGTGTCTATATTATGCCCACTTATTTTTAAAAATTTTTAAGTTTAATTTAAAAGTTTTTCATTCATAGTCCCTTAGAACAGTTTTAAATATTATTGTAATTATCTGCCTTTCAAAGATTTGGTAAAATTAGCCTGCAAATCTTAGCCTACCTTTAGTTGCAAAGTCAGAGGAGTAGTTCTTTGATGATTTTAATTTTATCTTCTATGAAAATAAATCTACTTTCAGCTTTTTATTCTTTATAGAGTCAGGTTTATCAAATTATATTTTCCTAGAAAAAAATGTATATACAGAGTTTCAAATTTATTTTCATGAGTTATTTTCATTGAGTTAAACAGTTCATGATTTTTTTTTAAAATTTCCTTTTTTTTTCATTATTTATCCTGTGAATTTCTTCTTTTGTGAGTTTGGGCTTTTCCCTTTTGTATTGATTCCGCATGTGAATAGTATATCAATCTTCATCATTTTTGTGCATCAAAACTCCCAGCTTTCCTGCTTCTTTTTTTTTTTTACTAATTTTGTTTTATTACTGATTACTTTTTTCAATATTTCCTTTCTTCTTTTACCTATTTTTTCATTGTACTCTTAATGATATATTTAACCAGGTGTTTAGTTTATTTTCCTTTGTTTTCTTAAACTTATATGTGTTTTAAAGGCTATGAATTTTCTTTTAGTATTACTTTATTGTTTTTCATAGCTTTAATTATATGCTGGTTTCATTATTGTTTCTTTTCCAAAAACATATTGCTTATTTGTATTTTCAACTTGACCCAAGTATAACTTATTAGAATATTTTCAAATTTTAGGCAAAAGGCATTTTTGTTTTAAATTGTGAAATAAAATTCTAGTTTTATTATATTGACATAAAAGAATGCTGTCTCGATGAATTCCACTTCTTAGAATGATTCAGACACTGTTGTGCCCAACTAGAAGTTCAAGTTTCATGACTATTACATATATACTTGAAAGTAAATTTTCATATCAGTTATGGTGGAAAGTAAAATATAGTTAACTTCTGATCTAGTTTATTGATTATTTTGCTTATCTCTTCTATATTATTACTTCCTCTTAGCTGCTCGATCTATCTTGGATTAAGAGTAGAAGAGTAAGAGAGTTTATATTTTTTGAAAATACTTTCATTACTGTTACATAAATCTCGTTGCTTTTATTTGATGCATTGATATTCAAAACTGTCACATCTTTATTGTATGAATTATACATTTTAGCATAATACTTCTTTGTTTTGATTAATGCATTTTACTTGACTTATAAAATAGCAATATACGTTCTTGTTTATTTTCATTTTCCTGGAATGTCTGTGTATGTGCCTCTGAGTTCAACCTTCCTGAAGATGTGGTCTTAGTTGTGTCTTTTGAAACAGAACAGAGTTACATTTTGCTTTACGATTCAGTCTGAATATGTTTATTTTTATGGGTAAATTAAACCTGCTTAAATATACAGATATGACTGACCTGTTGGGTCTTGGCTCCATCATATTTTATTTTATGCAGATTGGCCATAGATAGGCATACCTTAGAGGGCTTTCATTACGTCCACTGTTTCCTTATTTTGGTTATTTTTAGTTTTATTTCAGAACATTTGTATTTTTTTGTTCTTAGAGTAACTTTAATAGTTATAGTTTATAGTCTTACTTCCCCTTTTCTTTGGATAGAATGCATTTATTCTTTAATAAGAGCAACTAGAAAATTTGCTGGCTGGGTAGGGGGAACCCAATTTACCAGCATTAATTTTCTCAGAATTAACCTTTGTCTTCCTAAACATGCTGAAATTCTGCTACCTGTCTGGCCAGTTGTACAGGCTGCCCTTTGCTCCCAGCTCTGATGCATGAGGCACTGTGGGCTTATTCTACTTTCTATCATCTGCCCCTTCCTCCATGCTTTCTGCATGGGGCAGAATACAGAGCATCTCTATTCTGTAAAGCTCTGTCACAGTGGGACATTAACTTGAGCATATGATCGCTTCCAATGTGCCACCAGGCAGCATAACACATGCTGGCAGAACAGAAAGGGTTACAGCTAAAATTAAATCACTTGAATCCCATGTTTACTCAAAGCATGTGAAACACGCAGTGAGAAACAAAGGGAAAAGACTGGTGGATTCTCACGCGTGGGAGATGGTGCAAGAAGGATGAGGGGACCTCACGCCCTAACCCCTGTGCAGTGCCATGTTTCTGTCTGCCACAGCGGCCCTTCATGGTGACAGTGTGTTATAAGAGCAAGAGTTGAAGACCAGCCAACAGGGGCACTTCTCTCCGGCCAGTAAGTGTAGCTTGCCCCTACGCTGCTGAGCGGTGGTTCATTTCTTGCTACACATCTCAGCAGAGGCTACGCTGGCCCACAATGGGTCTGGCCAACAGGTGGCTAACTTAAGGTATGAATATTTGATGCCTCGTGAGTGCCAGACTCTTACTTAACCCTACTTATCTATGTTCAACGTACATATGCTCATTTAACAGGGCTCAAAACTACCTGCATAATTGTTATACATAATTTGTCTTGTTTGTTAACACATCTGTCACATATTATGTTCTCATCCCACATTTATGTTAGGATTACTGTTATGTCTCCATTCCCAATGCCACTGGTCCTCTCCTAGATGCCTCAGAAGGGCTGGTGGGCCACCAGGAAGTCCCTCTCCAGTGTCTTGCCCTTCCTCCAGGGCCCACCTATTATTGCTTGTTACTCACTACAAGGGTGGGATTGGAGCCTTCTCGGTCCTCTGGTACAGGTATCATGACTCTCTTGTCAAGGGAAAAGAGGGGGCAAGGCAGCGTGGCGTCCCTTATGGATTCTGGATAGACTCTCCAGACCTCCCTGGCCTCTAATATCTGGCCAGCATCTCAGCTGCCTTCTTCTTTTTTTTTTTTTTAATATTTTTATTTTTTTCTAGGAGAGAGAGAGAGAGAGACAGTGTGAGCGGGGGAGGGTCAGAGAGAGAGGGAGTCACAGACAAACAGGCTCCAGGCTCTGAGCTGGTAGTCAGCACGGAGCCCGACGCGGGGCTCGAACCCACGAACCGCGAGATCATGACCTAAGCGAAAGTCGGACGCTTAACCGACTAAGCCACCCAGGCGCCCCTCAGCTGCCTTCTTCTTAACCGTCTTGGATGGCACTACCCCTTCCTCCAAGCCCGGCCAGAGCCCATGCAGTCCACCGCCGGCTCCCCTGAAGGGAAAGAACTCACCTTCTCTGGAATTCTCACCACTTGTTTACTCGGTAGCTAGGAGACCACAGAGCTCTCATGGGCTCAACAGAAGGACAGGGCTATGATTTTGCAGCTCACTCAGCTTTGTTAAAGTGGAAGCCATATTTTTACTGACTTTCTACATTCAAAGCCTAAGAGCTCCCTTTAACCATGGCTGTTTTATTTATTCACTAAAAAATATAAGGTGTCTTTACATTTTCTATTCTTTATTTCCTCTCTTCCCAGTCTTTCCTCAGTGTCTCTCCTCAAATGCACAGTAACACAGATGAGGTATTCTCAAAGTTTTGTCTTAAGAAGTCCTAAGAGGAAAGTGAGATAATCTGTAACAGCTTTTAGCATTTGTCCAGAACGATGTGCTAGCAAATGGATACAGTAATAGAAAATTTCAAACAAAGTAACAGAAATAGAGTTGATAATTATATTGTATCTTAAGGACTGAACTGTGAGTAATATCAGATGGACACTAATAATTTTCTGCACTTTCCCTAAATGCATCTGTGCAAGGAAATCAGTGATCAGACATAAACAGGTCAGAGTTTGAATGGGAAACTAAAGAGAATTAGAGAAGCAGGTGATTACAAAATGCCACTGAATTCTTTTTTGTGTGCCGACACATTTCGTTTTATTGTAACAAAGCAACTGGTACATTTTTTTAACCCTACAATTGAGCATCGTCTTTCCTTTCCAGTGAAACAAAATTTAAAAATGAACAGGAACAAAATTACAAGAGAAAGTCCATTCCAACTAGGATCCTACAGGAGCTGCTGATTCTCCCATGGAGCGGCAGATGGAGCGGCAGGGCTCAAGTCCTCACTAGGAGAGAATTGTATTTTAAAAGTGTCATCTTCAGGGGCGCCTGGGTGGCTTAGTCGGTTAAGCGTCCAACTTTGGCTTAGGTCATGATCTCGCGGTTCGTGGGTTCGAGCCCCGCGTCGGGCTGTGTGCTGACTGCCAGCTCAGAGCCTGGAGCCTGTTTCAGTCTGTGACTCCCTCTCTCTCTGACCCTCCCCTGCTCACACTGTCTCTCTCCTAGAAATAAATAAAAAATATTAAAAAAGAAAAAAAGTTAAAAGTGTCATCTTCAACTGCTGGGTGTCTGTTAAATATCACAATTAAACATGCCAAAGGAGAAGCCATGTGTCAAGATGACCACTTAACCCACCCAAATGTCTCCAACTCACACTTTGCTGACCTTCTATAACCCCATTTTTTAAAATTTTTCTTTCTTTTTTAAATGGTAAATGCTAACTGTCCCTATTCACATAGAGACACAGTGTAATCACTGAGCCCAGTATACAGAGGAACGAGGTAAAAAACTAGAATTCCATGCACCAGGCAGGTGCCAGGCACCCTCCAGCATGCCTTCAATTGCTCCAGCACACAGGTTACGACTCCCCATTAGTCTTCCCTCCCTGTTTATATAGAACTTCAAGGTCATCCAGAGGTGATTGACTGGGGCCCTTTCACGTGTTTGCTGGCCATGCACACAGTCTTATAGCTGCATATGGCCTTTAAGAGTCTCAGGAAGGTGCAAGAGCTTTTCAAGCCCCCTATGATTATCTCATTCCCCAATTCTTCATTTTAAGTTTTTTTCAGTGAACTTATTAGTTTCCCAACCTGACAGTCACCTCAGGCAGTGTGATGTTACACAACTGTCACATCTTGGGGATAGGGCCGTACACACCGAGTAAGCTCAGAGTCAGATGGAATAAAGAGGAGCCCTGAGAACTGAACTTTTCAATGAGTGGCCAGTTGTGACCGTGTCTGGGGTGAGGCTTTCTGAGGAGCTCCAAGCCCTTTCTTCCCCTCCAGTTTCTGTTAAGCTACTCATTTTCATGGCTACCTGAGCTGCAAGGTGGTGTTATCAGGGATACCATAGAGAAGGGGAGACAGGGTGGCTGTAAGGCAAGAAGTGAAAATACCATGAAGCTCACAGTTCTTACAGGGTTTTGGCCATTTGCCTTAATTCAGTGATCTTTGAACTGTTTCAGAGTCCTGAAGAAGTTGATCTTAGCAATTTTTGCCAGTGCTCCATTGTTTTTATGGACAGTTTTACAAAGCAAAGTAAAAGGTTCATTTATTTCTCTGTTAAATAGTTACAGAAATCTAACATGGGCCAGACCTATTGGTATTGAACAAGATAGACTAACTGCCCCAGGGTGGGAGACCAAAATTTTAACAAGTAAACATAAAATACAATGCCATGAACACAATTCATGCTTGGCCCACATATCTTGATTATAGAACTAATAACAAAAATATGACAATGCATGGAATTTAGAGTCAAGTACACCTAATCCAGTGGACATTGTGTCAAAACAAAAGCATGAAGGTTTCCAAAAATTTTCTAGAACCCTAGCCAAGATGTAAGCACATGCAAGAGTATTTTGACAGAAAATTTTCAAATAGGATAGCAAAGAATCACTAACTTGAACAATGGGTTACTATGACTAAATAAGGAAATTTAAAGTGAAAGGGACCAAACATTACTTTATACCCTAACTCTTATGTGTTATTCTTCTAAAAAATCTGGGCATTCACTAATACTGTTTTCTCTGCCTTGACTACATATAATCTAAATCACACTAAATCATAAACTCAAGAAACTCCTTGAGAAGAGGGGTGCCTGGGTGGTTCAGTCAGATGAGCATCCAATTCCTGATTTCAGTTCAGGTCATGATCCCAGTGTTGTGGGATTAAGGCCCATGTTGGGCTCCATGCTGAGTGTGAAGCTTGCTTAAGATTCTCTCTTTCCCTCTCTTTTCCACTCATATTCTCTCTCTCTCTCTCTCAAACTGTAGAAAGAAAGAAAGAAAGAAAGAAAGAAAGAAAGAAAGAAAGAAAGAAAGAAAGAAAGAAAGAGAAAGAAAGAAAGAAAGAAAGAAAGAAAGAAAGAAAGAAAGAAAGAAAGAAAGAAAGAAAGAAAGAAAGAAAGAAAGAAAGGAAAAGGAAGGAAGGAACTCATTGAGAGTAAGTTTCTTTAAGAAGCTTCCCTGGATTAGGGGCACCTGGGTGGCTCAGTCAGTTAAGCATCTGTCTCTTGGTTTTGGCTCATGTCATGATTCAATGGTTTATGAGTTTGAGCCCCATATTAGGCTCTGTGCTAACAGTGCAGAGTCTGCTTGGGATTCTCTCCCTCTCCCGCCCCCCCCGCACCTCCTCTCTCTCACAAAATGAATAAATAAGCATAAATAATTTTTTAAAAAAGAAAAGAAGCCTCACTTGACTAATATCATTTGAACTTGGCCATCATTCCATTTAGCCTGCAAATTTCAAGATATTTTACATATATCATTTCTGTCTATGACCAATATTGTCAAGATGTTTAAAAGTTTATTTTTTTAATGTTTAGTTATTTTTGAGAGAGACAGACAGTGAGCAAGGGAGGGGCAGAGAGAGAGGGAGACACAGAATCTGAAGCAGGCTCCAGGCTCTGAACTGTCAGCACAGAGCCTGGTGTGGGCTCAAGTGCACGAACCATGAGCTCACTACTTGAGCTGGAGAGTAGAATGCTTAACTAACTGAGCCACCTACCTATCCCAAAAGTTTATTTTTGAAGCATATTTTTCAAAATATTTGTCACTCTGAACAAAAAAGAAATGAACTGAATGCTTTGGTTTCACTCTCACATTAAGATAAGTTATTAGCATGTTGTTCTGCTATTTCCACAAGAAGTCCTACTTCAATGATCATTTACTGAGTTTTTTGGGGTCAAACATTGTCCTCATGTTTCCACATGTGTAATCTCACATAATATTTAGTAAACTTCCAAGTTAGATATTATTTTCCAAATTTTATAAGTGAGAAAGTTGAGGCCCAGAGGGGCTCAGAATTTGTACAACTTTGCAGAGACTCAAAGCTCTAAACACTTTTAGAGTTTCAGGTTCAGCTCTCTACCATGTTAACACAATGAGCAGATCAAGCCCTCTATTTTCTAGGCCACTCCTAACTAATTTGTCTGGCCTGTCCCTTCTTCTCTTCCAGAAGTCTTCATTGACTGCAATGAAGCACGTTGTGGCTTCACCATCCAATGTCCCATCACAATAATTTACTCAGACATTTCTGACAGTACCTAGTATCGTGGTCTTTTCTTACAATGCTTGTCTCCAAAGTTATCCCAAGTTATATCTAGAAATTCTTTGGTCATTTTATTCTGTCATTTATTTTTATTTTTTAATTTTCTTAAAGTTTATTTATTTTGAGAGAGAGTGTTTGTGTGTGAGCAGGAAAGGGGCAGGGAGAGAGGGAGAGAGAGAGAATCCCAAGCAGGCTCCACACCAGAAGCATAGAGCTGGAGGTGGGGCTCAAACTCACCATCTGTGAGATCATGATCTGAGTCAAAGCCAAGAGTCGGATGCTTAATCAACTATCAACTGAGCCACTCAGGTGTCCCATGTCATTTATTTTAAAATCCTCTAAAATGTCCAATTATTCAGAAATACTTTATAAATTAAATTTATCACTTCAGTACATCGTTAAATACTCTAATTCTCATTCAGAAATGATCCAGTATCCCTTTCTAAAGATAATGTTATTAAAATAAACAATGACTAAAAATTTTTCTGCCATAAATAGGGAAAAAGGTTTAGTCTTTTAACCCAAGTGTGAATATGAATTAAAAATATGAATACTTAAGTGAACTGCCAATTACATTCTTTACCTCTGTCAAGGGGTTTACTAAATGGGAAAAGTCATCTAAAGAAATGAAACCAATATAAGGCAAATCACAAATATAGATAAGCTAACGAATAGTTAAAGAAGTTGCACTGGTGGTTTTCTGACCCATGGTTGCTCTTTTGAATCATTTGTCAAAATTGTTTTTAATTATAGATACCAGCTATCTTATGATGTCTAAAAACTTTAATTCATTGCACAACTTGTAAGACAATGTTCCTATTAAATGTAAAATCAAGTCTTCTATATTTACAACCCACAAGGCAAATATAACTAAACAAACAAAAAGACTTTCTGCAATCTTCAAAATGTTCAAATATCCATCACTTGTTACCTTGAAAAGGAAAAGCTTCCCCAGTTACTCACAGCAATTAATTTTTATTTATCATCATTATTGAATACTAACTAAAATTATTTGTTTGATTTCAGCATCATTGCTGAAACTTCCTTTGCTCTTGCCACTGGTTAGTACTATAATAAGTACTGAGATATATGAAGTAGACTTGATAACTCTCTGCTGTAAAACAACTCATTTTCAGTTCATATTTGCTAATCCACTAGGAATTCATTAATCTTTTCCAACATCTGTTTCCTGGTAATAAATGATATTCACACCATGTAGGATTTATTTATTCACTGATGACAATTCAAACACTAAAGAAAAATGGAACCTGAGGTTGAATGTTAAAAATGAATCTCATTGTTATCTGAAAGTATGCTCTGCTATGATTATTTCCACTTCAATAAAATTTTGGTTAATTGACAACTTACAAGGTCAAGTATAAGCCTGAAGATATGGAAAAAAGCATTTTTAAAAATTTTTAAGTTTTATGTTTCTAAGACTTTAGTTCTTAAAAAAATAATTTAGTAGTACTCTAAATTTTCCAGGTCACTTAGTATGTTATTCTGTACTGAGATTCTTATGCTTAATTTTATTGAAGTTACATATCACTACGGTAGTTGAACTACATCTTGGTTAGACAACAAGGATGGGGTATACATCAGTCATCTAAGAAGCTGGAGTTACAGAAAATGAAAAATGCAGGGACTGAGGCTAAGTGTTGGGAAAAGAGAGAGATGGCGCTGGTTGAGAGGGGGTGAGTGAAAAATTGCCTTTCATCCACTAACCAAGTCCCAGGAAAGAGAGGTTAAAATCCAGTGAAATATTAGTGTTCTAATTTAGTGAAATCTAGAGTGTTTCTTTTGCTAAGAAAAAAATAGTTTACTAAGAAAAAGGACAGCAGTAGGAGTGGCCCAGTCAACATGTATATTTCTTTGCCTTCCTTTAAATGCCCCAAGAATCATTCCATCTCTTATTCGAGCAGAGATGAAAATCAGCACTGCTGGAAACTTTGGTATATGTTTTCTGAAATCGATGCTCAAATGAACTGTGTCAACGTTAAGGTATTTACCTCATATGAGAAAAATATCAAAAAGAAATTTACCTCCTGTGGTTGAAAATACCATAGCTTTTCAGAGGTTTTTCTGTAGCAATTATCCAAAGATTATCTCACTGTGTGTATGTGCATGTGTGTGTGTGTATGTGTGTGTAGGTGTCTGTGTTTGTGTGTGTAGGTCTGTATTTACAAATGCAATTTGTATCCATCTGTGCATGGTCTTTTATTCTTTGTCTTTTCTATGTAAATGGCTACTCTGTCCTAGGTGCTGAAAATACAGAGATGAATAACATACTATCTTTTCCCTCTTGGAAACCTACTCTCAAACCTCTGTGGAAAAGAGCAATCTGGATGAGAAAAAATATTTTTTTCAAAATTGTGTATTTTGTCCCTTATTAGTAAAGTTCCGGTGGAATTGTTATTAATACATTGATAACTTGATGTTCAGCTAGGATAAATCTTTGACACCTGATAGTAAGCTTAGGTGTGTTTTTGCAGTATTTTCCATTGTAGATGATATGTTTTCCCATAGCATATATTGTATCATATTACATGTGTGTTTTATATAATGATAATTGTAATAAGAAACAATTAACATTTGGGTCGCCTGGGTGGCTTAGTNTAAAAAAAAGAAACAATTAACATTTAATGTCTGTTTAGTGCACTTTGTAGATTATAATCTTTGTGAGGACAAAAAGTGTGGCCCTAATTTGTTTTAATCATAATAACATTTATATAACAGAACATTTACCATTTTATTTCTAATTTTTAAGTATTCAGTTCAGTGGCACTAAGTACATTCACAATGTTGTCCAACCATCACCACTATCCATTTTCATTCTTTGCTCATCCCAAAGAGAAACTCCACAACTATTACAGATCACCTTTAATTTATCCCTTACCCCACCCCACTGGGGAACGGGTGAAATAGGTGATGGAGATTAAGAGGACACTTTTCATGATGAGCACTGGGCAATGGATACAGTTGTTGAATCACTATATTGTACACCTGAAACTAATATAACACTGTAGGTTGACTATACTGAAATTAAAATTTTTAAATGTTTTTTAATGTTTATATTTATTTCTGAGAGAGAGAGAGAGAAACAGCATGAGCAGGGGAATGTCAGAGAGAGAGGGAGACACAGAATCTGAAGCAGGCTCCAGGCTCTGAGCTACCTGTCAGCACAGAGCCCGACGTGGGTCTTGAACCCACAAACCATAAGATCATGACCTGAGCTGAAGTTGGATGCTTAACTGACTAAGCCACCCAGGCGCCCCTGAAATTAAACTTTTTTAAAAAAGAAGTCAAACTTACTAACATTATGAAACAGAGAAGTGTCAAAATGCCTTCATAAAACATAACAATGTACAAATGATTGGATTTCACAATTGAAAGTGAATCTATTTCTTGCAAACAAAAAGAAGGAAAGACCGTCCTTTCCTCATTGAATGATCACGCATCCTTATTGAAAATCAATTGGCCAAATGAGTGAGGGCTTATTTCTGGCCTTTCTCTTCTTATATTTCAGTTCTCATGACAGGTATCCTGGTTGTGAATACTACAGCTTTATAATGAGCTTGAAATCTGAAAGTGTGACTCCTCCAACTTTCCTCTTTTCAGGATTGTTTTGGCTATTCTGGGTCTTTTGAGATTCCGTATGAATCTTATGATGGGTTTTTTATTTCTGTAAAATATAAAAGTCATTACAATTTTGGTAAGAATTGTTTTCAAACTGGAGATCACTTTGGACAATATTGTCAGCTTAACAATATTAAATCTTCCAACCATGAATTCATGATATATTTCCATTTACTTGTGTATTTTTAAATAGAAATCTTTAAATGAAAATCTTTTGTGGTTTTGATTATACAAATCTTTGGCTTCTTTGGTTCAATCTATTACTAACCATTTTCTTCTTTTGGATGCTATTATAAATGGAATATTTTTTAGATTTCTTTTTCAGATTGCTCATTGTTTTTGTTCAGAAGCGCTGCTGATTTTGTGTGTTCACTTTGTGCCCTTTACTTTTAATCATTATATTCCAAGGATGTATAACAATAAGCAGGTAATTGTATCTACTGAATAAAGCCATTAAGAACATAGAGCATTTTCTTATTCATTTAAAATAATTTATAGGGATCAGTTTGAGCAGATGCTAAAATATATTACTGCATAGCACTATCATGCTCAATTAAACTTTTTAATAATGCCTGTAAGAAAAATAAAATGCCACACTTTAAACATATTTTCCAGCTTGTTACTAATGGTGCATAGAAATGCTATTGAATTTTACTTCATAATCTCACATATCTTTAGTGATTGTTTTAGTTTATTTTGATTATTCTGCATATACGATTAATAAATAAAAAATCAGAAAATGTGTTCTTATTTTTCCAGTGTTTATTTCTTTCTATTTTTCCACATTGTATTCCATAAACAAAACAATGAAAGCATGTAAAATAATAATGGTAATAGCACCAATGCTATTTTGTTTCAATTTTGAAAAAATAAAGCATGTGTTTGGATGAAAGCAGCTTTTGGAAACCTATCTGGGAATTAGCAAAAGTCAGGGTTTGACTTTACTACAGGAAAGAGAGTTGGTATTGGGTTCTTCCATCGGGAAATACACCGTATCTTTTGGTCCTTTTGTTTGTTTGTTTTGGTGGCACATACTGATGACCAGTGTTTCACAGGAAATAACGCTGAGACAGGGCTTTGACTCTATAAAAATGTGCAAAGATGTATATTTAAATTATTTTATAAGCAAACAGAAATGCAAAGTAGTACTAAAGAAGATTCAAAGGACTTGACAGAAACAGTTTTTTCTATATGAATGACACTTAGAAAATTAAAACCAAGAGTCCCATAGAAATGAGCAAAGAACATCAAATGAGTCACAAAACTGAAAAACAGAAGGTAAATTAAAACATGAAAGGTGTTGATTTTGCAAACCAAAATGATTAAAAGTACAAAGCAATGCAATTTTTCACATATCAAATTGCCAAAGATATTTCCAGCTCATCCTCTGCTGATAGAGTCCCTCAAGATGTATCGTTTTTATTGATTCTTTGCTATAAGTATCATAAGTTTTGAAAATTAGTTGGGGCCCCTGGGTGGCAGTTGGCTGAGCGTCCGACTTTGACTCAGGTCATGATCTCACGGTTTGTTGAGTTCAAGCCCTGAATCAGGCTCTGTGCTGACAGGTAGCTCAGAGCCTGGAGCCTTTTCAGATTCTGTGTCTCCCTCTCTGCCCCCACGCCGCTCGTGCTGTGTCTCTCTCTCTCCAAAATAAATACAACATAAAAAAAATTACTGTATCTCTTGACCTCTATTTCTCATTTGAAGAACTTTCCTAGGATGAAAATTCAGAGATACCAAATAAATAAGACGTAAACATAAAGAAAATTCATATCAGCTTTATTAAAGTAGAGAAAATTAAGACCAACCTGAATCTCCCACCCTAGGAGATTCTGTTTAAATACACTACAGCATATCATATGATAAGCTATTATCAAAATCATGTATGAAAGAATATCCAACAAAGTAGGATAAGTATATGATATAAAATTAAACTGTACAAGTCCCAAGTGGGTAACAAACAGTAAATAATTATTCCAATTGTTAATTTAAACACATAGCCTCACAAACACAAGCATATACATATATCTCCACCAATAAACATTGGGAATGATACCTACTGAAGAAGTAACAGTGGCTACGTCTGAGCAGTCAACTTAAGGCAGACTTTTCCCCCATTCTATACCATTTCATATTTTCAAGTTTTCTAAAATGAACACATAGTTCTTTCATAATGACACATCAAAAAAATGTGATTTTTAAAGAGTAGACATTTACTAGGCAGGAAAAAAAAAAAGAACTAAAAACATTCCAAACAGAAATCAAAGTGAAGGTCCAAGTTTAGAAGCAACAAAGGGCATGAAGCTTTCTTCAGAGTGTTCTCAGAATAGTAAATTTGAAACTCTACCTCTATCTGAGAATTTGGAGGCTGTTACTGGGTCTATGATCTATTATGACCCAAGCCTTCTGGTCAATAGAGAAGGTACTAAGCAGTGAGTATGAGTGTGTTGTGTAGGATTTAAGAACTGGATGAGATTGTCATTTGATTCTAGCCCATCATTTCTCTCTTTCCTAAAGAAAATAGCCCCTGAGCCATCAATACCTTTCAAAATTTTCTTCTCTCCTAGAATTTCCAATTTCCAATTAGCAACGTTCAAAAGCATTTTCTTCTCATCACTGTATCACAAGGGAAAATTTAATAGCCTCTGAAGATTTACAAAGAGCACAATTTGATTTGTTAAGGTCAAATAAAAAATGATTTCCATTAATTTTAGATCAGTGAAAAATTAAAAATATGTAACTACTGCTTGTATACATCTGTGCATCAGTACACGGTGTGCCCCGTGTGCAGCCAATCGGGGATCATTTGAAATGTAGGAACGGCGTGATGATCATGGCGCTTTGGTTCTCAAGATTCCATTGTCCTTGTAGAGTGCAGAAATTAAAGTGTCATAAATTGTAGTGATTACCACGTACTGATTTGACATCACCAAAGTCATAAAAATGTACTCTCTGCTCTGACAGGCCACCATTCACTGTTCATTAATAAAGAAAGATCTGGGTTATGATAAATAGCATTCTTGCATGAGCACTGGGTAGAGGAAGTAGTGAAAAGCATTACCTTGCATCCATAATTTTATAATTCTGGATATTGTCAATAATAACGTCTTACCCTAGGGGCACCTGGGTGGCTCAGTCGGTTAAGCGTCTGGCTCTTGGTTTCATGACCAGCTCAGGTCATGCTCTCACGGTTTGGGAGTTGATGCTCTGTATCAGGCTCCATGCTTACAGTGCGGATCCTGATTGGGATTCTCCCTTTTCCTCTCTCTCTGCCCCTCCCCCCCAATAAACAAACTTAAAAAAAATCTTACCCGATAAAGGTAAAACTCAGTTAAAATGGAAAGGTGTCTATATGTAGTGTTTAGAACAGTAGTTGGGACATAATAACTGTTTGCCATCCAGAGGACAAATCTATTTGCGTGTCTGCAGCAACTCATATTTCTGGTTTTCTATCTCCTTATTTTTGTGATATAATTTATGTGATCAAATTATATCACAAAAATAACCATCCCAAAGTGCTGTATAGGGATCTATTGATCTTAACATTCTGACATTGTCCAAGTATTGTTTAGCTAATTAGGGCAAAAAGCAAATAAGAACACAATGCTAGTTTTCCAATGTACTTGTAAGTACTATAATGGCTTTATACATGATTTTTATGAAATTTCAATAAATCATTTCAGTCATATAGTCCTTAGAAGATACCTTATGCCAGGATTGGGTGAAGAGTGAGGAAAAGTAAGCAGGTATAGCCTCAGAGTGAGCCTTTTTAAGTCGAGAATGAATTATTTGAACTCCAGAGTGGAGTCAACTCTAGGTCAGGGTGAAAAGTGGTCAATAACCTCCCCGGAGCCCTTAAGGATTGAGTCAACTTAGGTATCTTCTCTCCTTCATCTGGATCCAGGCTTCCCTGTTCTGTGTTCTACAAGTTCGCTGAAAACGTGGGTTGACTGTTTTCAGGTCAATGTAATGAGAGCTGGGACTTGTCAACTTAATAATGAGAATTTTCTTAGGTAACTAACACTAAAAGTGTCACCATTCTACCGATATTTAAAAATTACTTACGGATCTCCATTGGAAGCAAGTCGATCTAATTAATCGATTTAATTATTAATCTCAAAATACTCAAACTATGAACAAAGGCAAAGATATCGATTACCAAGATAAAAGATTACTTCCCACTAATCTTCAAGTATTTTCAATCTTTGCAGGAGTTCATGTCAATTCTGTCTCTCTGGCATGAGGAGATGATACTTTTCTATGAGTCAAAAATCATTCTGAAAGTACTCATGGCTCAAGTTTAATTCTTCAGAACTGGTTAGTGTTAAAATTTCTTACAAGTGGCTTTGATCCACTGAGTGAAAAATACTGACGGCCATATTTGATCCCCTATCTCATGCAACCTTCTTACCAAGAAGGAGGGGGTGGGGGAAAAGAAAAGGAAAAGATAATATGTACTGACTACCTTCTATATTGTAGACATCTTCTTAGATACTTTATTTGTGGAACAAGTATATTGAATGCATAAGAGCTGATGAAGTACAAACTGGAAATAGCTTTCCTATTTTTCCCCCTTACTTCATTCTCACATGCTTTATTGACTCTGTCTTTCTCACCATCTCTTTTGGATAGATCACTCTTCACTTGTTTCTTACCCACTAGAACAGTGTCATTTTCAGAACTTTTAATCGTCCAATTCAGCCTAAAATTTGTCCCTGATCTCATGCCAAATCCAACTATGTTTCTTACCCAGAGCTCGGGGCCCAATTGTGGTTTCAAAAAGATACTTCTATTTTCACCTTGCTCTGCCGTTTTTCCCCTCCCTCATCCATCTTCCAACCATTTCAAAGTCAGGGCAGAGAAAAGAGGATTCAAAAAAGAAAGGTAGGGGAGGGATAGAGATCTTACCCCTTAGCTGGTGCTTCTTGTATTTCTGACTTAGCAGACAGTGGCTGCCCACCGGGCAGTTATCCAAACGCTGGCTCTCTCAGGGAATGCATGTGTGGGTTCTTTGGAATCTCTGTGGGCAGAAGTCTCTGTGTGGTGCTGTTCTCTGACATGGGTTGTATGCTCTCTGGCCGATGCCTTACAGTCAACCCTTGGAGTCTCTTACTCTTCGAGCAGGCGGTTTTAATAGATAGCGTCCTTCTAAGATGCCTGCCTTCTAATAATATGGTGTCTAATTGACCCATAGAAAACATAGGTGTCTTTGTTTGGTAAAAACAGAGGAAGTGAAGGTGGCCCAGATTGCTGACTCTTCTTCCTTGTCCTGTAGTTTGGGGCTGTTCCAACCAGAGTGTAGACTTCAAATGTCCAGCATGGAACATAATACAACAGAGTCTATACCTATGTTTCCAAATCCTGGGGACTAATAGCACGTGCTCACAAGAATTCTTTTGCCTTGTTCTGCTCACATAGCTGTGTTCAAATGGACCAACAGCTTAGCTACATATTAGCAACTCTTGTAGCCATTTATTGAGACAGCAGGAAAGGTTGCATTGGATATTCTATCACCAATTCAATGTCTCATTTAACCCTGACAATAGTCTTTATTACTATTTTCATTTTGTGGAGGAGAATATCAACATCCTTTGAAGATAAATAATTTCTCCAAGGTCACAGTTAGTAGGCGTGCCCAGGACTTGGAACTTAGAGGTATTTACCTAGGCATATCTGTGGTTCCAGAACTTCAGTGTGTATCAGAATAACCCGAAGAGCTTCTTAATATGTAGATTGTTTGGCCTCTCCGTGGATGTGAGCAAAAACCTGGACATTTGAATTTTGGTCAAGGTTTCAAGGTAAGTGGAGGCTGCTGGTCTGGGGTTACACTTGAAGAAGAAACGTTGCATCAGTCATGAAAAGGTGAAAGAAAAATTATGTAAGATGGTTCCACATACACAAAGCCGTTCTTCTACACTTTCCACTTTTCACTTTGTATTTCATTTGAAATTAACATAAAACTTCTTTCTCTGATAACCTTCCCAAATTCTTCATGTCCCAATTATTTTTTTCATGATAGACTGACTAACACAACTGCTTTTCTTTTTTATATATAGTTTTTATTCATTCACGTTCTTGCTTCCAAAACTTCTGTACATAAACGGAGTGGTGGAGTTGCTAGATCAAAGGGTAATTCTATTCTGAAGTTCGCAAGGAAGTTCATCCTGTTTTCCAAAGCTGCTGCACCATTTTACCTTCCCATGAACAAATACAAGGCTTCCAATTTCTCTAGATCCACTCCAACACTTGCTGTGTTTTGTGTTCTCAAGAAACTGCCGTTCTTTAAAACATCTAAGCTCTTTTCTTTGTCTTTCTTCTCCAGGAAATACTTGGAAACAAAGCCAAGCAAGCATTTCTACACAAAGATGGGTGGTGGCTTTACTTTGCCCTCGTTGGTCATTCTTTAGGGAGTAGTGATTTCAAGACCTTTCTGGATCAGGTTTGGATACACGAGAACACTAAGGATAGAGAAACAGAGTTGCATCAAGATAACGGGAAGTAGAGAATCCAGGAAATAGGATTGGCGCACCTCTTCATTTTTTGTAGCGTGTGACCCACACTCTCAGAGAAAGGAGTGCTACATCCATGTTTCTGGTGTTACAGTGAAGACTGGATTTTATCATCAATAGTGGTGCTGAGTGACTATTAGACTCTAGAAGATAGGGCCAATCTCTAAACTCACTATTGTTTTTATTTTTCCTTTTGCTAGTAATTGTTACAGCATCAAATGACATTTGATTCTTTTTCTTAAAAGAAAAAAAAGGACTTAGTTAATACACCTAAATAACTTCACAATCAGTAGTGAACCTTTTTTTTCACTGAAGAAAAAAAAAAGAAAGTTGCACCATATATTATTCTTTTCAAATGCGAATATGGCCTCATCTGCTTGCCCAATTGCATATGACTTACGACTATTTCCACTTAAACCAATCACGAGGATACTTGTGCGGGAATATTAATTTGTTTGTTTTTTAACTGGCAGGTCCCTTATGAGGTGTTTCTTGCTGCAAAAGGAATAATTCTGCTGTTTAGAAATGAGAATGTGAAGGAGCTGATAAAAAAAAAGATTACAGTGAGATATTTTAGAAACTTCATGGTTAACAGACCCTGTTTAAGTACAGTTATAAATGTAGCCAAGGCGAGGGAACTAGGCATGAACTTCTAAACACGGACACATAAAGATGAACTACGAAAATTCCAGACACTTTGGACGACTCTTCTCTTCGAGATGTTGCTACAATATCGGCATTTCTGGTCTTTCCTTCTTGCCTGGGTAACAAAATCAAAGCTTCCCTTTTTTGATGGCATTAATCACACAGACACCGCTTTGTAGATGCTCTTTGGCTTCGTACTTTCTCAGCTATTTTCCTCATGCAGTAAACACTTTTGCTTTAGGAAATACAACTATTTCCAATCACAAGTTTCCAGAGAAATCTTCACTCTGGAGCAAAGTGGGGGTTGTGCAACCTCATCGTCTTGGCATCTGTGCTTCCCACGGTGTGTTTCTCGGGCACATGAGAGGCACCTTGTTTCTCATTGGGTCTCCCGTCTTGTGCTCTCTTGTGTTACAAGTCTCTCCCTGCACTCAGAGGTGCTTGCTCAGCACCGTGTGAAACTGGCATCCTAGCCAGCCGCGTGTAAGTTTCACCTGCCCGTTAGCACTGCCAGCAGCACAAAATCACAAAAGCACAAGGGAAATCACAGCAGCATCGCCACCAAGTGAGAATCAAAAGAGAAAACTCACGTTGACGGTAGGAGAAGAAATTATGTTGTGTCTGAATACAATTATGAGAAATCCTTCACCTCATTCCGACATTAATCTTAGAATTCCCTCCATAAGGAACTTTCACTGCTCTGAACCTTTTTACTGTCTTCCAAAATCTTCACTTCCAGTTGATAACAAAATGCGACTGAAAATAATAACATTAAATATTGGAAGATGCAACAAAATTTTTGGAATAAAAAAATGCTTTTTAAAATGGAAGCAAATAGCTAAGTATTAATAAGGGTATTTTAGCAGATCTAAGAGCTCTTAGATTTTCAAGAGATTTCAATGCACCAGCTTGGAAGATGATTTCATACACGGGGTAATCTGGGCCTGAAGGGCTATGAAAAGACAAGGCAGTGGAGGGAGAATTGGAACAAAGTTTAAGCCTCCTAGAAATGTATCTTTTGCACAGAAAGACTTTTATCATCAATTTGTTATATGTTAATTACTCTCTTCAGCAAAACCTCTACAGAAGCCTTGATTAAGATGTATTCCAAGCTTCAGGATTCTGTTTTAATCCTCCTGCAGGTTAATTTTTTTTTGTGTGTTTGATAAGACTTCTCCTTTCATCCGGTTCATATTCCTCATAATTATTTACAATAACAAAATTAATGCATTTGTTTTTTCTTTTGGGTAAGAGTTATCAATTAAAAGAAAGACACACGTAAAGTATAACAAAACAAATAGGTTTAAATGATAGCATGGTTTTTTGGCATCCAAATTTTAAATTGGCATTTCTTAATGATGACCCTAAATGAAAACAAGGTCACATTACAGCTTGTTCCATTTGGCCAGTTCTTTTTTTTTTTTTTAAGATTTTATTTATTTTGAGAGAGAGAGAGAGCGAGCACATGTATGAGCAAGGGAGGAACAGAGAGAGAGGGAGAGAGAGTCAAACCCATGGACCGTTGAGATCATGACCTGAGCTGAAATCAAGAGTCAGACGCTCAACTGACTGATCCACCCACGCGTCCCTGGCCAGTTCTTATAATCTTAACGATCATCTGCTCCAACCAACCACTCTTCCACTCATTTAACCAATGNGGGTAAATTCCTAGCAGTGCTATTGCTGGGTCCTAGGGGAGTTCTATTGTTAGTTTCCTGAGGAACCTCCACACTGTTTTCCAGGGGGGCTGTATCTGGCCAGTTCTTATAATCTTAATGATCATCTGCTCCAACCAACCATTCTTCCACTCATTTAACCAATATTCACTGACCACCTTCAACTTGTACCAGGAATACCAACCTGTCTATCTGCCCAACATCACTCTCTAAAATCATGTCCACACATTCTCCATCGTGGAATATTTAGGATGTAGTTGGTAAGTGGTAAGCCCATGTTTGAGTTATAACAGGAATATGGGAGATGGGGCTTAACCTATCTAGGAAGACGTAAGCCACAGAGGACCAGAGAAGAAACCAAACAACATGGTGACCCATGACTTGAATTAACACATAACAGATACTTTACACATTCTTTCAGGTGCTACTAATACGGAAAGATAAGGAAGACACTGGATGATGAAATAATGATCCAGGAGTTTCTTCATAAGTTAGAAAAAGGATCAAATAGAAAGAGGTAAAGGTTAGGAGAAATAAATGTACATGTTTATTTTCAAGAAAGTATTGCATAAATATAGTGGCTCTTAATAAAGAGCAACGAGAGGGGCACCTGGGTGTCTCAGTCAGTTAAGCCTCAGCCTCTTGATCTCAGCTCAGGTCATGATCTCATGGTTTGTGGGATCAAGCCTCGTGTTCAGCTCTGCACTGACAGCAGGAAGCCTGCATGGGATTCTCTCTCTCCCTCTCTCTTCTCCTTCCCTCCCCGACTTGTACGTGTGTTGTCTCTTTCTCTCTCTGTCTCTCTCTCTCTGTCTCTGTCTCTCAAAATAAATAAATAAATAAATAAACTTAAGAAAATAGAAACACAATTCCCAAGACCATTAGCTAACTTTTGCTGAGTGCTTATTGTGTCGCAGACACTTTGGTGGTTAGTATTTGTTTTATCTCTACTCTTCATAAAAATCCTCTAAATGGAGGCATCATAACCCTCATCAGGAGATGAAGAAAGTAAGTAGAGGAGCAAAGCTCATGGCCAAGGACACACCAGTTTTTCTCAAATCAATGCCATTCTTTTTTAGCTTTATTTTGCTTTCTGCAGTATTTAACCAGGTTACATGGTTGCTGAAAATAAAACGAATGCCATAACTTTGTGAAAGGAATCAGTGACAATGCAATTTCAGTAATTACCCTTAAATCCTGAGCTGCCATTCTGAGGAGGCTCTACACAATTTACGTGATTCAAAACAACTGACTTCTCTGGATATCCACTTTAGTTTTTCTGCTGGTGATGTTTTACTTTGGCTTTTAGTTTATTATTCGATTTTATAGTCCATTGCTTCGACATTTAGTTATATCTTTTCATATGGTATTGAGTTCCAAATTTTTGATTCTTCAGAGAACAAAAACAAAAATAAAACAAAACAAAACAAAACCTCCATGTACTCCTATACTAAGATTAAAGAGATTTGCTAAAGAAAAGGTGGGAGATGAAAAAAGCCAGTCATGGAGGGCCAAGCGTGCTTTTGACATTTTTAGGACTTTTGACTTAAACTCCTCCGAAGTTTTGTATGCTACTTAGAGAAGATATTCTAGAAACAGAAATTTTCCTCTCAGAAATGTTTGAGAACCATTAAGACTTCATTCAAAATTCCTCTCCTTTAGCCACGAAACCTGGAGGAACGCATCCCTGTAGGGATGATAAGTAACTACTGACTCTGGTGGGCAATTTGCAGGCAGCTCTTATCGTATCTCTTATTTATTTTTGCCTCACGAAAGAGGTAGAGATACTGCTCTTATCTTTCAGCAAATGAGGGAATTGAAGCTTGGGGAGTTGAAGAACTTGCCCAAGGTCAATACTCCCTGATGGTGGAACCTTCATTCTAATAGAGCTGACTACCCAAACTCATATTCTTACCTCCTACAATTACAATTTAATGGACATGAAATATCGCAAATATGCGTAGTGATTATAGATGAGTTATGGAACACAGATGAGGGATCAAGGATACAGGACATCCTTCAATTCAGACACAAGCTGGTAAACGTGTCTGATTAGTTGTTCAATTCTGCATTTAACTAAGTTCCAAGGGATCTTACCAAACGTGTGTGTGTGTGTTTCTATCTTTCCAGGCTTGCAAGTACTTCTGCAGGATAACTTCTTGCAAAAATGTGTTCCTGAGGTATAGATTTGCACTTTCAGAGTATCAGTAGATATGGACAAAATCCTCACTATCCAGAGGTGGATAATAAGTACTCATTTTCACATACTCTTGCCAATCATAACTTTTTCCCAATACCCTATTCCAATTTATTCCAAGAATTATACTTAGTTTCAATTTGCATTTTTTACCAGCATGGTTAAGTACATCCCATCTGTGAATTTCCTTTATGTATTCTTTTTTCTCATTTTTCCTTTGGGTTATTTGGTTTAGCTCTTTTATCTTTATGGCCTTTTATATATAATTTATATAACTCTGCCTTGTATATGTTGTACTTTTTTTTTTTCAGTTTGTCTTTCATCTTTTTAACATAGAGTATCTTCTGTTCATCAGAGAACCTTACATTAGTTCATCATTAGATTTCTTATTTTTCCTATATTGGTTTCATGCCATGTTTGGAAAAGCCTGCTATCTCAAGAGCACAGAACATATTCTCCTATATATTTTTAATGTTATTGTTAGCTCTTTAATCTACTTGAAATTTATGCTTGGGGATGTAAGTGTGTATATAAATTTATTTTCTCCAAATGTATATTCAACAGTCCCCATATAGGTTAAGAAAAGTTCTTGTCATCTTAGGTCAGATTCCCCAGAAGTGGATCCTGTGATAAGAATTCTTAAAGAAGTGACTTCTTAAGAAAGTGCTGCTACAAGAAACTTTGTAGTTGGTAGGGAATGGGAAGAGCAGAAAAGGAAGGGAAAAGAAGCCAGGGGAAGGCTCAGAGAATACTTCATTATGGAGTTGTCCTCTCTGGAGGCACGGGAGCTGGGTTCTCACCCTCACATGCAAGGCAGCATTAACAGGCTGCCTGGGAGGGAATTGAACTTCCAGTCACTTCTGGCTTTTGGTGCATCAGATGAAGGGGCTTCAACAACCTACAGATATCCTCTAAAGAAATTTGCCGGTGTGAACTATTAAAAGTGAAGTACACCAAAACTGGAAAATAGGCCCATAGACTCTGTGGAAGGGACCAGAGGGATCTGGATGGAATGTGACAGACATCGACACTCTCTCTACTGTCCACTCCTTTCGTGCTTAGACCCATTTGTTACTTACGCTGAGTATAGGCCATCATGTCACAGCTTCTCCGAAATTCTGATTGTTAATAATAATTGGTGGGAGGGAACTTATAGAGAATGGTTAGTGGGACAATGGATAGCCCATGTTTTAATTTGGTCTCAAGGTCAAAATTATAAATATTATGTCACTTGTCTACCATCTATCCTAGATTCCTCATAGTCTTACCCAGCACTTCTTCTTTTTTTTTTTTAATGCTTATTAATTTACTCTGAGATAGAGAGAGCACGGGCATGTCCATGCATGAGCAGTGGAAGGGCAGAAAGAAAGAGAGAGAGAGAGAGAGAGAGAGAGAATCCTAAGCAGGCTCCATGCTGTCAGTGCAGAACCCATCGTGGGGCTCGATCTCATGACAATGAGATCTTGACCTGAGCCAAAATTAAGAGTTGGACGCTTAACTGACTTAGCCACCCAGGGTTCCCTTACCTAACATTTCAGCTGGACCAGTTGTCTTGACTGGTAGGTGACTCACACTTTCATCAATAAGGGATTTGAGCCTCTGTTACCATGATCTTACCAGATATGGTTGTTGTAATTATCTCTTCACTGTGGAAATTGGACATGGAACACCAAACAGCATCTCAACAGATCACATGAGTGACCTTCTCAAAGACTGATGCCTCCTTACTCATAGGTAGCCATGCCTACTTCATAATGATGCCAAAGTCAATTACCCCTATTAGGATAGTAACTTCACTCTGCCTGTTTGTCCAAAGTTATAAGGAGCCAATGATGAAATGGTGGCAAGTAGCTTTAACTTTAATCCCATCCTTTCTGGGCTCTTGGGTTGAGGTGTCCTTCTTGTGGGAACCAGGACCTCTGGACCAACACAGCCTGGAGCTGTAAGGAGGAAAGCACAAATACTCCAATGAGTCAATGAAAGTAATGAGTTAGCAGAGTTATCAGCGTCTAGTCCTCAGTTTTTGGAGCCACGTATCCTACCTATTCATTACATTATTGTATAATGGAAGTTATTTTAAATTCCATAACACACTTAGAGGATAGCATCCCAAATTTACAGAGGCTTTCCACTAAGGCCCCCTCTGGTGTTGCACATTAGCTGAATTGTGAAAGTTCCGTTTCTATGCTCTGTCAGAATGGCAGTTTTAGATGGAGAAATATTTGGTAGGAGAGTGAGATCTAATGGTTCTACACTCAGTACCACAAATGCCATGCGGTGAGTGGGTCCCTTAGTCCTGAACGATGTTATGCTTGATCTCATGTCTATAAATCCGACTCTCTCTGCACCTTTGGGAAGTGGTATTACCAAAGGCGCTGTAGGGTGGGAAGGAAAAGAAATTTCATATTTAGAATATGTATGAGTCCTGAGAAGCACAAATCACTTCTCTTTCCAGACTAGAAGGCTATGTTAAAGTAGATTTGCCACCAAATGTGCTCTTTAGGCCTGATACCACATGGGGACTCAGCTTTATTCTCTTTCTGACATATCAAAACTCCGTTTGCAGTAATAGCTAGATTAACCCAGGTGAAGGGAAGCCCATGCTGTGAATTCACCGTTTTCATCTCTGCCACCACACCAGCCATGGGCCCACTCTATGAGCACAGGGGGTTGCTGAGTAGAGGCAGGTTGACAATCACTACATAAGTCTTCCTGTCCTAATGGCTTCCATATGTCCCCTAAAACATGACCTCTGATAGATATAAACATGAAATACAAATCACCTCACTTTGTGTCTACTTCATGCATCGAGCTGCGTATCTCTGTTAAAAATGTCCAAAGTATTTTAGGACTCTTGTTGCCCAAATTACCTTAACTTTTTTTTAGACTGGACTCTCATACTCACCTATACATATTTAAATTTCTTCTGTCTTTTCATGGCTTGATAGCTCATTTCTTTTTCTCAGTGAATAATCCATTATTGGGTGTATGTAGTAATATTCCCTGGTCTTAATGTATCCCTTTGGTTTTCCATTCAGCTGTTCAAGGCCATTTTCATTGCTTCCAGCTTTTAGTTATTATGAATAAAACTTTATAAACATTTACATATAGATTTTTGTGTGTGGGTATAAGTTTTTACATCACTTGAGTAAACACCAGGAGTGCCATTTCTGGATCACATGATTAGACTATGTTTAGATTTGGAAGAGTCTTCCAATGACTGTCTTCTAACGTGGTTGTACCATTTTGGGTTCCCACCTGCAATGAACTGGAGTTACGGCTATTCTGTGTCCTAGCCAATCTCTGGTATTGCCAATTTTCTGGATTTCAGTCCATCTACTTACTTTGTACTGACATGTTGTTTTAATAACAACATTAATTTAATAAATAATGGTGTTGAGCGTCTCTACATATGCCTATTTGCCATCTCTATCACTTCTTCGGTGAACTGTTTGCCCAGATCTTTTGTCCATTTTTTTTTACTGGGCTCCCTCTTTTCTTACACTGGAGTTTTAAGAGCTCTTTGTATAATTAGGTGCATGTCCTTTATTAGTTATGTGTTTTCCAAATATCTCCTCCCAGTCTGTTGCTTTTCTCTCCCTTCTCTTAACAGTTGTTTTCCACAAAGCAGGAGTTTTTAATTGTACTACAGTTCCATTTATGAGGTCATTTTTTTTTCTTCATGGATAGTGATTCTGGTGTTGTATTTAATAACATCACAAACCTTTCTGGAAGTTTTACACTTTCACACTTTACATTTAAGTCTATATGATCCATTTTGATTTAATATTTATGAAAGATGTAATGTCTCTGCCTAGATTCTTTCTTTTACTTTCTTTCATTCTTTTTTCTTTTCTTTCTTTTTCTTTTAGTATATGGAGATTCCACTGTTCCAGCATTATTTGTTGAAAAGATGATCCTTTCTCAATTAAATTCCCTTCTTATTTACCTAAGATCAGTTTACCATATTTGCACGAGTATATTTTGGAGCTTTGTATTTTATTCCACTGATCTATATGTCTTTTTTTTTTTTGGCAGGTATCATTGTGTCTTGATTTCTACAGCTCTATAATAAAGAGAAGTCATGTGGAATCACCCGCCAACTTCGCTCTTCCTCTTTGCTGCTGTGTTGGCTACTCTACTTTCCATGTAACCTTTAAAAACACGTTGTTGCTGCTGTTGCTGCTGTTATTGGTGTTGTTGTCATCTGAAATTTACCAAATATCAATTTCTTGTTAGTAATGGAAAAGGTGTTACATTTTTAATTTCAAATTCCATGTTTTCATTGCTGGCCTATAAGAAAGCAGTTGACTTTGCTTTTGTATATTCCTATTCCATCATGTCTGCTGGCTTTAATTTGCTTATCACTTCCAGAAGTTTTTTGTTGTTGACTTTTTAGGATCTTCTACATGGATAATCGTGTCACTGCAAACAACCACAGTTTTCTTTCTTTCTTCCCAATCACTGTACTTTTTATTTCCTTTTCTTTTCCTACTGCAATTACTAAGAGTCTGATGTCGAATAGGAGTAAAGGGAGGAGACAGCTTTGCAATGTTCCCTATTTTAGGAGGAAAACACCTTGTTTCTCACCATTAAGTGTATTAGCTGTAGGATTATTTGGTAGATTTGCCTTATCAAATTGAGAAAATTACCCTCTCTTCCCAGTTTGCTCAAAGTTTTTATGAACAATTGATGATTTTTTAAAAATGCTGTTTACACAGCAATCAATATCATCATATGCATTTTCCTCTTAGTCTGTTGATATGGTGGGCTACATTAATTGATTTTCAAATGCTAAATCTGCTTTGTGTAACTGGTCATCTCTTTTGGTCATTGTGCATAATTCTTCTTACACATTGGTTCAGTTTGCTAATATTTAGGTGAGGATTTTTCTAAATCTCAGTTTATGAGAGATATTGGTCTGTCATTTTCCTTTTTTCTAATGTCTTTATCTCATTTTATATTACAGTAATGCTGATCTTATAAAAGGAGTATGAAAGTATTCCCTCTGCCTCTATTTTCTGGAAGAAATTTTGGAGAATTGGTCTCATTTCTTTAATAAGTGGTTAGTGGAAATCAGCAGTAAAACCACCGGGGTCTCTTGCTTTCTTTTTTAGAAGGTTATTAATTTTTTTATTCAATTCCTGTAATAGACACCTATTCTGATTATCTGTTTCTCCTTGAATTTTTTAGTAATTTGTGTTTTTCAAAGGCATTGGTTCATTTCATGCACATTTGGGGGCATATTAGTTATTTATAATATCCCTTTATTATCCTTTTAATGATCAATAGTAATGGTCTTGTTTTCATTTCTGATATTAGTTATTTATCCTTCCTCTCTTTTTTCTTCTTGGTTAGACATAGTAGAGCTTTAGGAATTCATCAATCTTTTCAAAGAATTTTAATTTTATTTACTCTATTGATTTCTTGTTGTCTTTTTATTTCATTGCCTTGTTGTTCTGGTTTTTTTTTTTTTTAATTTATTTTCCTCTGGTTGCTATAGATTTAAACGGCTCTTCTTTCTCTAGTTTCCTAAGGTGAAAGATTAGATTATTGATCTTATGTTTTTCTTCTTTTCTAATATATGCATTCAGTACTATAAGTTTTCCTCAGAGCACTGCTTTCAAAAACTTTGCTAAACTGCAGTTTCATTTTCATTTAGTCCAACATATTTTTGTTTCCCTTGAAACTTCTTTGAACCATATGTTGTTTATTCTCCAATATTTGGGGATTTCCCAGCTATCTTTATTTGATTCATTTCTAGTTTAATTCCACTGTGATCTGAGAGCCCACTTTGTCATATTTCTATGCTTTAAGTTTGTTAAGGTGCATTTTGTGGTCCCCCACGTGGGCTATCTTGGTGACTGTTCCTTGTAAGCTTGAAAAGTATCCATACTCTGCTATAGTTAAATGAAGTATTCTATGAATGTCAGTCAAACACCAACAAATAATGTCTTGCTCAATTTAACTATGTAATCACTTTCTTGATGGAGCTATCATTTTTTGAAATAATAGTGTTGATGTCTCCAATTACAACAGTGGATTCATCTATTTCTTCAGCTATATTGAAGTATAACTGAGAAATCAAATTAAATATTTAAACTGTACAACATGAGAATGCAATGTAAGTATACATTGTGAAAGGATTCCTGATTAACTTGGTTAACCCATTCATCACTTCACATATTACCTTTTTTTTAGTGTTATTTTATTTATTTTATTTTATTTTTTAATTTACATCCAAGTTCGTTAGCATACAATGCAATAATGATTTCAGGAGTAGATTCCAGTGATTCGTCCTCTATGTATAACACCCAGTGCTCATCCCAACAAGTGTCTTCCTTAAATGCCCCTCACCCATGTAGCCCATCCCCCCTCCTATAACCTCTCCAGCAACCCTCAGTTTGTTCTCTGTATATAAGAGGCTCATATGTCCTGTCCCCCTCCTTGTTTTTATATTATTTTTGCTTCCCTTCCCTTATGCTCATCTGTTTTGTATCTTAAATTCCTCATATGAGTGAAGTCATATGATATTTGTCTTTTTCTGACTGACTAATTTCACTTAGCATAATATCTTGTAGTTCCATCCATATCATTGCAAATGGCAAGATTTCATTCTTTTTGATGTCCGAGTAATACTCCATTGCATATATATATATATATATACCACATCTTCTTTATCCATTCATCTGTCGATGGTCTTCTGGGGTCTTTACATACTTTGGCTATTGTCAATAGCACTACTATAAACATTGGGGTGCATGTGCCCCGTTGAAACAACACACCTGTATCCCTTGGATAAATAGTAGTGTAATTGCTGGGTCATAAGGTAGTTCTATTTTTAATTTTTTGAGGAACCTCCACACTGTTTTCCAGAGTGGCTACACCAGTTTGCATTCCCACCAGCAGTGCAAAAGTGTTCCTCTTTCTCTGCATCCTCACCAACATCAGTTGTTGCATGAGTTGTTAACGTCAGCCATTCTGACTGGTGTGAGGTGATATCTCATTGTGGTTTTGGTTTGTATTTCCCTGAAGATGAGTGACGTTGAGCCTTATCTAATGTGTCAGTTGGCCATCTGGATATCTTTGTTGGAGAAGTGTCTATTCATGTCTTTTGCCCATTTCTTCACTGGATTATTTGGTTTTTAGGTGTTGAGTTTGGTAAGTTCTTTATAGATTTGGGATATTAACCCTTTATCTCATATGTCATTTGCAAATATCTTCTCCCATTCCATTGGTTTGAGTTTTGCTGATTGTTTCCTTCTCTGTGCAGAAGCTTTTTATTTTGATGAGGTCCCAATAGTTCATTTTTGCTTTTGTTTCCCTTGCCTCTGGAGATGTGTTGAGTAAGAAGTTGCTGCAGCCAAGGTCAAAGAGGTTTTTGCCTGCTTACTCCTCTAGGATGTTGATGGCTTCCTGTTTTATGTTTAGATCTTTCATCCATTTTGAGTTTATTTTTGTGTATGGTGTAAGAAAGTGGTTCAGGTTCATTTTTCTGCATGTCGCTGTCCAGTTTTCCAAATACCATTCCCTGAAGAGACGGTCTTCATTCCATTGGATATTCTTTCCTGCTTTATCAAAGATCAATTGGCATACATTTGTGGCCATACATCAATTGTCCATTTCTGGGTTCTCTATTCTGTTCCATTCATCTGAGTGTCTGTTTTTGTGCCAGTACCATACTGTCTTGATGATTACAGCTTTGTAATACACTTTGAAGTCCAGAATTGTGATGCCTCCAGCTTTGCTTTTCTTTTTCAGGATTGATTTGGCTATTCAGGGTCTTTTCTGGTTCCATACAAATTTTAGGGTTGTTTGTTCTAGCCCTGTGAAGAATGCTGGCATTATTTCAATAAGGATTGCATGGAATATGTAGATTGCTTCATTCACCATGACCACGTGGGAGTTATATCTGGGATGTAGGGCTGGTTCAACATCTGCAAAATAATCAATGTGATACATCACATCATTAAAAGAATTATTCATCACATATTACCTTTTTAAGTGGTAAGAACACTTAAGTTCTACTCTCTTAACAAACTTCAATTATACAACACAATATTATCAACTATAACCACCATGTTATACATTAGATCCTCAGATCTTAGTCATCTTATAACTGAAAGGTAGGCTCCTTTACCAACCTCTCCCCATTTCCCTCAGTACCCACCCCCTGGCAACCACCATTCTACACACTGTTTCTAGGAGTTCAACTTTTTTTTTAAAGATTCCACAGATAAGTGATACCATACAGTATTTATCTTTTCTTTGCTTGTCTCATTTCAGTTAACATAATTCCCTCAAGGATAATCCATGTCACAAGTGACAAGATTTCCTTCTTTTTTTTAAGGTTGACTAAAACTTCAGTGTGTGTGTGTGTGTGTGTGTGTGTGTGTTTGACATTTTCTTTATCCATTCATCTATTAACAGATATTTCAGTTGCTTCATATTTGTCTATTATAAATGCTTTTTATAATAGCTGCAATCGATGTGGGAGTACAGGTATCTCTTCAAGATGGTGATTTCATTCCCTCTGTGTATATACCCAGAAGTAGGTAATTCTATTTTTCACTTCTTTTTTTTTTTAATTGTATGTTTTTATTTTTAATTTCTTGAACCTTCCATACTGTTTTCCATGGTGGCCCTACCAGTTTACATTATGATCAACAGTGCACAAGAGTTCCCTTCTTTCCACATCTTCATCAGCATTTTAAAATCTTTTATCTTTTTGATAATGGACATCCTATGGAGTGTGAGGTGATATCTTATTGTGATTTTGATTTGTGGACCAAACTCTGATGATTAGTGACATTGAGCATCTTTTCATGTATCTATTGGCCTTCTGTATTTCTTCTTTTGGAAAATGTCTATTCACATCTATGCCCATTTTTAAATTGGATTATTTGATTTTTTGCTATTGAGTAGGAGTAACCTTATATATCTTGGTTATTAACTCTTTATTGAATATATGATTTGCAAATAGCTCCCATTTGGTAGGTGTTGGGTTTTTGGTTTGGTTTTGTTTTGTTTTTCATTTTGTTGATGATTTTCTTTACTGTGCAGAAGGTTTTTAGTTTGATATCATTCCACTTGTTTATTTTGTTGTTTAAATCTGTGCTTTTGGCATTAAATGTAAAATAAAACCATCATGAAGACCAGTGGCAAGGACTGTATTCCCTATGTATTATATGTTTCTGATTTCAAATTTTAGATTCAAGTCTTTAATCCATTTTGAGTTGGTTTTGTAAGTGTGGTGTTAAACAAAGGTCCAGTTTCATTCCTTTGCATGTGGATATCAAGTTTTCCCATCACCATTTATTGAAGAAACCTCCTTTCCTCGTTATATATTATTGGCTCCTTTGTCAAAAGTTAATTGACCATGGGGCATCTGGGTGGTTCGGTTGGTTGAGTGTGACTTCGGTTCAAGTCATGATCTCGTGATTTGTGAGTTTGAGCTCTGCACTGATGGTGTGGAGCCTGCTTGGGGTTCTTGCTCTCTCCCTCTCTGCCTTTCCTCCACTCATGCTTTCTCTCTTTCAAAAAATAAATAAATAATTTTTTAAAAAATAAGTTAATTGACCTTATAGGCATGAGTTTGTTTCTGGGATCTCAATTTCAGTCTCTTTTATGCCAACCCCATACTGTTTTGATTTCTATAGCTTTGTCCTATAGTTTGAAATCAAGCAGCATCCGGGAAAGTATACAGTTTAAACCCCTTCCAGGAAGAAATGGAGAAATGGGTGTTTTTGCTTGTTTCTCTGCACTGAGCACCGGTGGGGAGAGCCACAGTGAGTATCAGGTGTGAGCGTCATCTGCTTCTTTGTGTGCTATAGTCCTGAATGACTCAAAGTCACAAACCCTCTTGACTTTCAGAGCTAGGTGATTTGGGGGCCCATCCTCCAGGAGGTAGCCTTCAAATTTGGCTGTGTGGTCCAAACCCTTCATTCTCAGGCAGACGCAGAGTCGGGGGCTCCCTCCCTATTGTAGGGCACTACACCAGGGCTGCGATTCAGAGTGTGGGTGTGTTCTAGCCTTTCCTATTCATTCCATGTGGGCATTTCACTCACCCAGTTTCTGTATTTCTCTCAGAGGGAGCTGCTCTGTGTGTAGCAGTACAATTGACGTGCACATAGGAGGAGGAAAATTCGGAAGCCTCTTATGTCACCATCTTTGTCCAGAGTCTCTAAAAAGTCTACTTTTCCATGCAATTCCCTCAGTTCACGCCTCACCTATTTTGATGCTTTGCTGTTAGGTGTATTCACATCAAGGATGTTAGGTCTTCTCAGAGAATTACCTCCTTTATCATGATGTAATATTCTTCTTTATCGCTAATAATTTTCTTCATTCTTTAAAAAAATTTTTTTTAAATATTTTATTTATTTCTGAGAGAGAGAGAGAGACAGCGTGAGGTGAGCAGGGTATGGTCAGAGAGAGAGGGAGACACAGAATCAGAAACAGGCTCCAGGCTCTGAACTGTCAGCACAGAGTCCGGCACGAGGCTGGAACCCCCGAACCATGAGCTCGTGACCTGAGCCGAAGTCGGATGCTCAACCAACGGAGCCACTCAAGTGCCCCTAATTTTCTTTGTTCTAAAGTTGGCTTTGTCTGAAATTAATGGAGCTGCTCCAGCTTTCTTTTGAGTAGGGTTAGCATGGTGTTCTGTCCACCCTTTTACTCTTATCTATGTCTTGATGTTTAGGGTTTGTTATAGGCAACACAACTGGGCCATTCTTTTTTCTCCACTATGACATTCTGTTTTTTAAAATTAGGATGATTATTGATATAGATGGGTTAGCATCTACCATGTTGGTAACTGTTTTTCCATTCACTGTACTTGTTTTTGTTTCTTCTTTTTTCTCTCTCCCTTTCTTCTTCTACCTTTTCTGATATAAACTGAGCATTTTGATGATTCCACTTTCTTGCTTCACTTAGCATAGCACTTACACTTCTTTTTAAAAAAATTTCTTAGAATTGTAAAACCTATTATGAAACTAAGTCTACTTTTCATGTAAGAGTATACCACTTTCAGGGGTAGTGCAGGTGGCTTATAATCAAGTATTCTCAAGTCCTTATTGCTTATTACATTGCTGTCGTTCATTTCACTGTCATAGGCCATATGCACCCAATAAATTACTACACCATCAATTTGAAAACCAAAGCTATCTAGTCAATTAATTAAGAAAAATAAATTAAGGTCACCTGGGTGGCTCAGTCGGTTAAGCACCCAACTTTGACTCAGGTCATGATCCTGCAGTCAATGAGTTTGAGCCCTGCATTGAGCTCTGTGTTGACAGCTCAGACCTGGAGTCTGCTTCAGTTTCAGTGTCTCCCTCTATCTTTTCCCCTCCCCTGCTCACACTCAGTCTCTCTCTCTCAAAACTAAACATTAAAACAAACAAACAAACAAACAAACAAACAAACACATTTTACCTTCATTTATTACTTCTCCAGCCTTGTTCCTTTCTTTCTATAGGTCCAAATTTCTGTGTTGATCTATTGTTCACAAATTCCCTCAATTTTTGTTTGTCTGATAGAATTTTTGTTTTTTCTCCACTTTTGAGGAATAATTTCACTGGATAGAGAATTTTAGGTGGGTGTTCTTCCACTTTCAGCACTTTAAATACTTCAGTCCACTTCCTACTTGCATGGTGTTTAATTTGAAGTCTAATGTAATTCTTATCTTTGTTACCTTATACATAAGATGTTATTTTCCTCTGGGTTCTTTCAAGATGTTTTTGGTCTGTGCTTTTCTGCAGTTCAAATGTGATATGCCTGAGTGTCCATTTCTGGTATTTATCTCAGCATTCCCTAAGTCTTCTGGATCTGGAGTTGGTGTCAGCCAGTAATTTTGGAAATTCTTAGCTATTATTACTTTAAAAATCTCTTCTATTCCTTTTCTTCTTTATTTTCTCACCGATATTACAATAATACATATATTGCTTCATTTGTAATTGTCCCATAATTCTCAGATATTCTATCTTTTCTTTAAAATTTTTTTGCCTTCTCATTTCAGCTTGGTAATTTCCTACTGAAATGTCTTCAAGCTCACTGATTCTTTCCTTGGTTGTATTCATTCCTCAGGTATTCTTCTCTTTTTCAGTGTTTATGATTTCTTGTTATTTCCTTTGGATTCTTTCCAGTAGTGTTTGTCTCTGCTCACATTGCCCGTCTGTCCTTGTGTGTTGCCCACTTTTTCCATTAGAACAATTAGGGTATTAATCAGAGTTCTTTTAAATTCTCTTGCTGATGATTCCAAAAGCTATGTCATACTTGAGTCTGGTTCTGAGGCTTGCTTTGTCTTTTCAGAGTGTGTTTCTTACTTTTTGAGGTGTTTTTGTTTTTACTTTTGTTTTTTAGCATACCCTGCGTTTTGTTGTTGTTGTTGTTGTTGTTGTTGTTGTTGAAAGACAGCCATGATGTGCCAGGTAATAGGAAATGAGGCAAACAGGACTTTAATGTGTGATTTTATGGTAACTTGGCTAAGGGCTGGGATGTGTTTAATGTTTCCTCTCGCTGCAGGTGCCAGAGGCTTCAGTGTCCTCTTGCGGTCTTGTTCCCCCACCCCTGTGGTGTCTTGGGGTTTTCCTAAGAACTCCTACTTAAGTAGAGTTTCTGTCTTAACAATTCTTTAAACCACAATCCACTGTAATATGCTGGAGCCCTGTTAATCCAGGGGTAAGATGTGGTGGAAATGAAGCATTTCCTATCTTTTAATTAAATCTCAGTCTTTTAATGGTCCCGAGTCCCTGAGCTGTGACCTTCAGAAGTGTTTCTCAGCTTTTTAGGTAAAACAGGAAGTCTAGAGGGGGCTGGAGCTGACTAATCGCCTTCCACCTGGTCAGATAAGGCTCTTCTAAAGTTCTTCCCCTAGAAGATTAAGCCTTTGTTATGGAGAATGCTCTGGTCTATTTCAATATGGTGACTTTGCCTTCTCACCTGCCAGCTACAAAAGCGGATTTTTCACCATGAGAATATGGGGGAGTTTCTGAGAGAAAACCCCATGAATATATAGGGCACCCTTAAATCTGTACCCCAGGAATGGCTCACTTTCAAGCTTTGGATCTAAAGAAAACCAAACAATTGACTCACAGTCACTCAACTAATTATTTTTGTTTTTGCTGTTGTGGTTTTAAAGCACTGTGGAAACCCCAAGAAGTATAAGACAAGATACCCATTTCTAGTATTTTAAGTGTAAATGAAGGGCTTATACTGCAACTGCAATATAGATGTTCTCAAGTGCCACTCTCAGTTTGAACCTTGAGTTAATTATCTGGGTATGATGAGTAATATACAGTAGATATTGTTTTCCTATCCACTTTGTAAATTAATTCATTCCATTGCCCTCATGTAGGAAGATTCACATTCAAAAACATGAATCATCAGCCATGTAATCCACATTATTACTATGAAATAGCTATTTGCAGAGTATTGGAAAGATTAAGACCAGTAACTCTTTATTTTAAAAATATTTTTAAAATCTTTACTTATTTTTGAGAGAGAGAGAGTGCAAGCAGTGGGGGAATAGAGAGAGAGGGAGACACAGAATCCTAAGCAGGTTCCAGGCTCTGAGCTGTCAGCACAGAGCTCAATGTGGGGCTTGAACTCATGGACAGCGAGATTATGACCTGAGCTGAAGTCAGAAGCTTAACCGACTGAGCCACCCCCAGGCATCCCAAGACCAGTAGCTCTTTAAATGGGTTTGCACTACCCCTGCCCACCCCAGGCGTGTATGACAGGTGGTCCAGAGCAGTACTCCCTGGGAAGAGTCCACGCAGACCGTGGAGGCCCCTCTTACTATGTGCTCTTCCAACTAGACAGAGGGGAAAAGTGATGAACGAGCAGGCCTCTGGAAAGTGCTTTGTCCAGCTTGAAGGACCTTCCTTTCATCTATTTTAGAGAGATGATGCGACTTTGCCAGGTGCCCATTGGAAGTTTGTAGGCATCAAGAATTAGTTTTGGTTTGACCCCACTCTTCGCCTTATTAGCTTTTTGACTTTCATGTTAATTTCCCGAATTGCTATTTCCTCATCTACAAAATGGAGAGACAAGCCTATTTCATTGTCTAGTGTACGGTGAGAGTTCAATAGAGGCCACAAAATTACTTAAAGGAAGTATATTTCTAACTTCAGTGCCATTACAAGAGCATCACGTTGAGTAAGAAGAACAAAAGGCAAAGGTGGTTGTGGAGCTCTGTAAATGCCAAGGAGCAGAGGAAATGTGCGGTTCCAGGTCATCATCTACCATCTAGAGGCAGAGTGACAGGCAGCACTGTGCACATCTATCCCCCCTACTTAAATCATCCCCACCCCCCCCATAGGAAAACACGAAGACAACTTCCCCACAGAGCACAAGCTCCAAGTTCATCTCATGCTTCTTTCTCTCAGACAAGGTGAGCCTAACAGAAAGGTCTCTTCTATCTTTCTTAGGTTTATTTTATTTTTTTAATCTTTAGTTATTATCTTTGTGAGAAAGCAAGAGAGCATGAGCAGGAGAAGGGCAGAGAGAGAGGGCGATGGAGCATCCAATGCGGGCTCTGACAGCAGAGAGCCCGATGCAGGGCTCAAACTCACAAACCATTAGATCATGACCTGAGCTGACATCAGATGCTTAACCGACTGAGCCACTCAAGCCCCCCAACTTTGTCTTAAATATAATGGAATCATAGCACTTTACACATTAAAAAGGGACCGATATTTATTTTTGACGTGATAAAATTATTTCCAGTGTAGAAACTGTAAGGGCAAATTCACAGTGTCGACTTAAGTTTCTGGTCTGGAATTCTGAAAAGAGAACCAAGAAAGTTGGTCATAAAGGCGTATAAACTATTCATAAGACACAAATTGACAGAAAGGTCTTTCAAGAAATATCTTTTCAGAGGTCCAACAGAAGGGAAAAGAAAAGAGATGGGAGATTGTTTGGTATGAAAAATGGTTAACGTCAAATTCTCACATGAGGGGCAGGTGCAGATGAGGCATTAGAAATGTGAGCACCAACCCCTATTCTCTCAACGGGCTGTAAACAGTATCATGGGGACAAGTGCCTAATGAAGATTTGGAGAAAAAGGGAGGGGGACAGGGCTACCGTGGGGACCAGCACTCAACGGATCAAGCGGAAATGCTACAGCATCAAAGGGCATGGCCATCCGGCTGGGCAGTCGATGTTTCCCTCGTTCAAAGCCTTGTCACACTGTAATGTTCCTTTAATTCCCAGTTCCCCATGGACTGTGAGACCCGGGGCCCCCAGTGCCTCAAGCACTGTGCCCGGAGAACTAAACTTTACAAGTGGGACAGAGCGAAGAAAAACAGGTTTTAAAAATTAAGTAACTGTGCTCAGAGGAGACAAAGACAAAGCAGCAGGGAAATACCTTTGTTGTGGTGACCAAGGTCTGCAAACGTCGAAAATATCACGTACTGCCGTAATAAAATAGAATGAGTTAAAGAACGACAAGTTACTTCACTGAAAGTAAAAATCACCGCCCAAATGGGAGAGGTCACCACCATAGATATGATCATCATGTCAAAGCTTACTGCTGTCCAAGTAGGTTTTGCCTCTTGAGAAATTCCTTAATGAAAGGAAATGATGTCATTTCTAGAGTGTTTAGAAGATCCTCAGGTTACCTCAGAGCCAGATAGTGTCAGGCCTCTTCCTTGCAAAGCAGGATGAAAAATAAACCATTTCACTGTATACTGGCTATGAAATTTCTATTACAGTTTTCTATTTTACTCAAAGATAGAAAAGCTAATTTTCTTTTTAAAAGCTAATCCTTCATGGGGCGCCTGGTGGCTCGATTGCTTAAGCATCTGATTCTTGATATCTGCTCAGGTCATGATCTCATGGGTTCGTGAGATAGAGTCCTGAAGCGGGCTCCATGCTGACAGTGCAGAGCCAGCTTAGGATTCTCCCACCCTCTCTCTGCCCCTCCCCTGCTCTCTCTCTGTCTCTCTCTATCTCTCTCTCTCTGCCTCCCCCTCTCTAAAAATAAACATTTTTTTAAAAAGAGCGAATCCTCCACATTTTTAATGATGTATTGGTAAAATACCCTTTGAATTAGGTCTAAATTTCCTCCTTTATTAAGTTGAAAACAGTAGTTTTACAGAAAACTTTCTCACATATATTAATTTAGGCACTCTCTGAAGATCATATCTGTTTTAGGCCTATGTTTTAAGGTTAAATCAAGGAATTTTTCCTTCCTTCTGCTGTTTTTCTCTATTCTAATTTTTTTTTCATATCTTCCATCAAGGTCTCCATTTTGAAATATTTTAAAGATTTATTTTTTACTTTCATCCTATAGTGCTACCCTAACCCATTTCTTTCACTTCCTAAAATGTTTTCCTTTAGTTATAATTTCATAGTGATAATCTCATCAAGCGAGAAGAGTAGTGTTTTCTACAGTCAGCATAATAGGTCTGGGAGTGGTTTGCATGATTTCTAGTGAACATTGCCTCGGAAACTTAGGAATAAAAACTAGTTGTCTTCACCTTAGTAATTCTACAGGAATCAGTGAAAAACCTATGTTCTCAATGTACTCATGTATCCCAAAATTACATACTGTATGTCAATAGGTAATTGGCAAGGTATTGTAGCTTGATTATGCAAAATAACATACAGAGTAATTTACTCCTAGGCTAGAAATAGAAAAGTCACCTAATTCACACCCCCCACAGCATTGCTCACAGTTTCTCTTCGTAAAGCTCACCATGAATTTGACGACTGTAGCCTATTTTCAGGCTGCAGCTTCTGGGCTCACAGCTCACACAAGCTGTTCCGTTCTGTGCTATGCATAACTACCAGCAGCAACCGTTCAGAACTTCCCATTGAACATCTGCTGCAGACAGGGAGAGAGAATTACCCTGCGGTGGCCTTTTTCTTTCTTCCTCAACTACCCAGAATTATTGTCAGTAGTTTTCCGAGCACTCACATGGTTAAGGTAAAGTATGCAAAGACATGTGGAATTTGAAACAGTTCTTCTATGCCCATCCTATTTTCTTGGTTTTAGCAGACAACTAAAAATTAAAAAGTGATAGTAATAACTATCTCATAAATGACCCAAGCCCCAATGCCTTAATTCTACCCCATCTATGTTCCTCTTTTCTCTCTTTTCCTATCATCTCGGTGCTCTTTTCTTTATGTTTATTTATTCTTGAGACAGAGAGAGACAGAGAGAGAACAAGCAGGGGAGGGGCACAGAGAGAGAGGAAGACACACAATACAAAGCAGGCTCCAGGCTCTGAGCTGTCAGCACAGAGCCCACCACGGGGCTCGAACCCATGGACTGTGAGATCATGACCTGAGCCAAAGTCAAACGCTTAACTGACTGAGCCCCCCAGGCACCCTTGAGTGCTCTTTTAGAGGCTATTTTTCAGCCTGTAGAGATGAATCTGGACCACTTTCTTATGCCATACACAAAAATAAACTCAAATAGATGAAAAACTTAAATGTAAGACAGGAAGCCATCAAAATCCTACAGGAGAAAACAGGCAACAACCTCTTTGAGCTCAGCCTCAACCACTGCTTACTAGGAATGATTCCAGAGGCAAGAGAAACAAAAGCAAAAACAAACTATTGGGACGTCATAAAGATAAAAAGCTTCTGCACAACAAAGGAAACAATCAGCAAAACTAAAAGGCAACCAACTGAATGGGAGATGATATTTGCAAATGACAGAAAAAGATTTCATATAGATATAAAATCTATAAGGAAAGAATCAAACTCAACACCCAAAAACCAAATAATCCGGTGACGAAATGGGCAAAAGGCATGAATAGACACTTCTCCAAAGAAGACATCCAGATGGCTAACAGACACATGAAAAGGTGCTCAATATCACTCATCATCAGGCAAATACAAATCAAAACCATAATGAGATGCCACGTCACACCAGTCAGAATGGCTAAGATGAACAACTCAGGCAACCATAGATGTTGGCAAGGATGTGGAGAAAGTGAGTCTCTTTGGCACTGCTGGTCGGAATGCAACCTGGTGCAGCCACTCTGGAAACAGTGTGGAGGTTCCTCAAAAAAATAAAAAGAGAACTGCCCTATGACCCAGCAATTACACTACTAGGTATTTATCCAAAGGATACAGAAGTGCTGATTCAAAGGGACACATGCACCCCAATGTTTATAGCAGTGCTATCAACAATAACCAAAGTATGGAGAGAGCCAAAATGTTCGTTGACTGATGAATGGAAAAAGATGTGGCATATGCAAACAATGGGCTATTACTTCCTAATGAAAAAGAATGAAATCTCGCTGCTTGCAACAATGTGGATGGAATTAGAGTGTATTATGCTAAGCGAAATATGTCAGTCAGAGAAAGATACGATTTCACTCATATGTGGAATCCAAGAAACAAAACAGATGAACATAGGGGAAGGGAAAGGAAAATAAGATAAAAACAGAGAGGGAGAGAAACTGTGAGAGACTCTTAAATACGGAGAACAAACGGAGGGTTGCTGGAGGGGAGGTGGGTGGGGGATGGGCTAAATGGGTGATGGGCATTAAAGAGGGCACTTGTTAGGGAGAGTACTGGGTGTTATGTGTAAGTGATGAATCGCTAAATTCTACTCATGAAATCATTATTATACTCTATGTTAACTACCTGAATTTAAATAAAAATTAAAAATTAAAAAGATACAACTCATCTCATACATTATTATTTTTCTCTGTGTCTTTTAAAACATGATATCGCATATTTTCATTTCTAGCACATGGACACAGGGTTTCCTTCATAGAGATTGAATGTAGTTATAGACGGCGTTTCTTTCTATCTCCCTTATTTAAACTGCTGGACATAATCTAAGCTTCTCCCCAGTGGTAGTCTATTCAGGAGATGCTTATATTCACCTGTCTGTCTGCAGCCTCAGCTCTTCTTCCTAATACCGCCCCCTTTGTGTGTGTGTGTGCATGTGTGTGTGCGCTCGCACATAGACTTTGTCTTCTGTGTGAAAGGAAGACTGAAATCAGCTGAAATTCTGAAATGTAGCTTATCCATCTTGTATATTCTGTCCTTATTTTTTCAGTCAGGCCTTCTTTGTGAAATGTTCTCTTCCCTCAGCTTCTGGGACATCACTTCCTCCTAGATTTTTCTCTTAGCCATTCTGGACACTCTTTCTCTCTGGACTGTGCAACTACCATTTTTCTCTCCCCATACCTTAATTGTTGGTCCTTCTAAGGACTTCTTTTTCTCCCTGTGCAGTTAAATTCAACCCAGGATGAGCTTGAGAATCACAGGCCTCACCACAGTCCAACTGGATCCAAATAAGGGGCACATCCTTGACATGGTCACTGAAGGACAGCTAAGGTGATTCTGAATGTGCCCCCTGATTATCAAGACCTTTCTGGGAACAGTCCCCCATGGAGAGCTCATCGGTTCCCAAGGCTGTCACTATAAACAGATACGTTCATGAGCCACAAGTCTATGTCTTCCCCCTGAACTCCAAACCTACTCACCTGGCCATACATTTTCCAAAAGCACCTCTAATTCTACATCTTGAAACCGGAACGTTTCCTTACCTCCAAAACTATTCTTCTCTTATATTCTCTTTTCCGGACTAGCATCTTCCTTCGTGTTTCATTATCTCCCTCTTCATTTTTATTCCCCACATACAACTCTATGTGTCACAACTCTACCCAATCATCTGCATCTCCTAAGAGTGACCATCTCACCTCTATCTGGTGACAACCCCTCCCACTCTTCCAATGACCTCATTGGTCTCCCAGTATCTGCTCTTACTCTCTGGCAATCCACAATGCCTTCAGAGTTGTCTTTCAAAATAAATCTCCATTATTGACAGATATAATCCAGGCTTCGGAATATAACTATCACTCAACTATATATGAAACAAAGATGAATGTATTACTTCCAATATGAGGGAAAACAGTGCCTGAAGAATCTATTCCACTGGAAGGAAATGGGGTGTTCCTGTTCTATTATGTGTTAAAGAAAGAAAGTGTAGGGATCGGCTGACTTCCAACATGGAATTTAGAGACTTGGGCACATTTGAGTTTTCATCTGGGAATATTTCCATTATTCCTGAAGAACAGGCTCTAGTTCTCTTAGTACAGATGTGCTGATCATTATTGCTATAAGTTTTTTTAAAATTTTCTCTTTATTTCAAATTAATTTTGAAGTACCTTCTCACTAAGCAAAGACTTCTAGGTTGACAGTTACTTTCTTTAAATCTGTCATTCAACTGACTTCGGACTCCCATTAGTTATGTTAGGATGATAGCATTTCACAAGCCCCTTCACACCTTCTAGGGTGGCCATGAAAACAAAGAAACAAACAAACAGAAACATCAGATAATGACAAGTGTTGGCCCCTCCTGGAGATGGGGAGAAACCAGAACTTTCTACACTGCTGGCGAGAAGGTAATTGGTGCAGCTGCTTTAGAAAATCTTCTAGTAATTCTTCAAGACAGTAAACACGCAGTTACCATCGACCCAGCAATTCCACTCCTGGGTATCTGCCCAAGATACGCATATGTTCACCCAGAAGTTTATCAACACTTTCATATGCACGTTTGCAGTTTCAGAGCAACATTACTCATAGCAGCCCAAAGATGGAAACAACCCAAATGTCTCTCAACTGATGAATGGATCAACAAAATGTGGCCCTGGCAGATTAGTGGCAACCCTGGGTCAAGCGAGTCTATTGGCACCATTTTTCCAACAGCATGTGCTCACTTCATGCCTCTGTATCACATTTCAGTACTTCTTGCAATATTTACAACTTTTTCAGTACTATCATATTTGCTGTGGTGCCCTGTGATCACTGATATTTGGTTTTACTATTGGAAGTGGTTTGGGGTGCCACAAAATGTGCCCATATACGATGGTGATTTTCATCCATAAATGTTGTGTGTGTTCTGACTGCTCCACCGACTGGCTGTTCCCCCATCTTCCTCTCTTTGGGCCTCTTAGTTTTCTGAGACACGACAATATTGAAATTGGGCCAATGAATCACCCTACGATGGCCTCCAAGGGGGCTTCCAAGGGTTCAAGTGAAAGAATGTCTCTCACTTTAAGCCCAAAGCTAGAAATGACTAAGCTTAGTGAGGAAGGCACATCAAAAGCCAAGAGGGACCAAAGGTGAGGCTTTTTGCACAAACATTACCCAGGTGGGGCATGCAAAGGAAAAGTCCTTGAAGGACATTAAAAGTGCTACTCCAGTGAACACACAAATGATAAGAAAGTAAAACAGCCTTTTTACTGAGTAACGAGTAAATTCTGAGTGGTCTGGACAGAAGATCAAACCAGCAACAGCATTCTCTTCAGACAAAGTTTAATTTAGAGCAAGGCCATAACGCTCTTTACTTCTGCAAAGGCTGAGAGAACTGAGGAAGCTGAAGAAGCAAAGGATGAGCCAGTGGAGGTTGGTTCATGAGGTTTAAGAAAAGAAGACGTCTCCATGATATAAATCTGCAAGGTGAAGCAGCAAATGCTGGTGAAGAAACTGTAGCAAGTCACCTAGAAGGTCTCACTAAGATAATTCATGAAGGTGGCTGCACTAACAGACAATGCAGGTGAAACAGCCTTCAGTTGGAAGAAGACGCCATCCTGGACTTTCATAGGTAGAGAGGAGTCTTGCTGGCTTCAAAGGACAGGCTGATTCTCTTGTTAGGGGCTAACACAGCTGGTGACTAAGTAAAGCCAGGGCTCATTCGCCATTCTCAGAACATTCTAGGGCCCTTAGGAATGATGTCCAATTTACCTGCTTGTGCTGGATAAAAGGTGGAAGAAAGCCTGGATCATAACACATCTGTTTCCAACAACATTTCCTGAATATTTTAAACCCACTGTTGAGACCTACTGCCAAGAAAAAAAGGATTTCTTTCAGACTATTGCTCATTGACAGTGCATTTGGTCACCCAAGAGCTCTGATGGAGATGAAAAACGAAATTAATGTTGTTTTCATGCCTGCTACCACAACATCCATTCTGCAACCCATGGATTGAAGAGCAATTTTAACTTTCAAGTCTTATTTTTTTAATGTTTTTTAATTTTTTTAAGTTTATTTATTTTAGAGAGACAGACAGACAGACAGAGCATGAGTGGGGGAGGAGCAGAGAGAGAGGAAGACACAGAATCTGAAGCAGGCTCCAGGCTGTGAGCTGTCAGCACAGAGCCTGATGTGGGGCTCAAATCCATGAACCATGAGATCATGACCTGAGCCAAAGTTGAATGTTTAACCTACTGAGCCACCCAAATGCCCCTCAAGTCTTATTTTTTAAGAAATGCATTCGTAAGGCCATACCTCTCATAGTGATTCTGATGGATCTGAGCAAAGTAAATTGAAATTCTTCTGGAAAGCTTTCACCATTCTAAAAATAAATTTTTTTTAAGTTTATTTATTTACTTGGAGAGAGCAAACACGAGTTGGGGAGGAGCAGAGAGGAAGAGAGACAGAATCCCAAGCAGACTCCACACCATCAGTGCACAGCTCCATGTGGGCTTGAGCTCACAAACCATGAGATCAAGACCTGAACTGAAACCAAGGATCAGACACTTAACTGACCATGACATCCATGTGCCCAGGATTCACCAGTCTAGAAGCCACTCAAAAATTTTTGATTCATAGGAAGAGGTCAAAATATCAACACTCCCATGAGTTGGGAAGATGTTGATTGCAAAACTTCACAAATGACGTTAAAGGGTTCAAGACGTCCGTGGAGACAGCCAGTCACAGCGGATGTGGTGGGAACAGCGAGAAAACCAGAATCAGAAGGCGGGCCTGACGGTGGATGGCGTGGTTGCGATCTCGTGATGGCACGTGATCCGCTGAGGAGCTGCTTCTCACGGCTGAGCAAAGAGCGTGGTTTCTCGAGATGGAATCCGCTCCTGGTGAAGATGCTGTGAAGATGGTTGAAATGAGAACAAGGGATTTAGACTATTACCTACACTTAGTTGACAAATCAGTGGTAGGTTATGAAAAGCATTGATTGCCATCTTGGAGAAGTTCTACCGTGGATAAAATGCTACCAAACAGCACGGCGTGGTACAGAAAGACCATCCCTAAAATGAACGGTCACTCAATGCTACCAAAGTCACTGCTATCTAGGTTTAAGAAATTGCAACAGTCACTCCAGCCTTCAGCAGCCACTACCCCAGCCAGTCAGTAGCTCTCCGCCAGCAATAAAGATTACAACTCACTGAAAACTCAGATTATGATTAGCACTTTTTGGCAATGAAGTATTTTTTTTCAATTTTTTAAAATGTATTTTGAGAGACAGAGACAGTGCAAGTGGGCAAGGAGTAGAGAGAGAATCCCAAGCAGGCTCTGCACTGCCAGCACAGAGCCCAATGTGGGGCTTGAACCCACAAAGCCGTGAGATCATGAGCCAAAACCAAGAGTCAAACACTAACTGACTGAGCCACCCAGGCGCCCCTTCAATGAAGTACTTTTTAATTAAGGTGTCCAGGTAAGTTTTTTGGAAATAGTACTATTGCAACTGAATAGACTGCATCATGATGTAAACCCAACATGAATACACACTGGGAAAGCAAAAAATTTATTTGACTCACTTGATTGTGATATTTGCTTTTTTATGGCAGTGGTCTGGAACTCCAACAAGTTAATAGTAAAACCACAATAATTTAATAATAACAATTTAAATAAGGATACATGCTACCATGTGGATGAGGTTTGGAAACAATTTGCTAAGTGAAAGAAACCAGTAATAGAACACATGTTATATGGTTCAATTTATATGAAATTTCCAGAATAGGGAAACACAGACACAGAAAATGGTTGCCGAGTGGGGAAGGAGAATCGGGTCTGAAGCTGAAGGCTAAGAAGTTTGTTGTTTGGGGTGATGAAAACATTCAAAAGTCTGGTTGGTGGTTGACATCCCTGTGATTATACGTTTTGAAAGCATTGAGTTACATACTTTAAGTGGTAAATTATATAGTACGTGAATATGTTTCAATAAAGCTGTTACCAAAAAATCAGGTGCATGTCAAAATCTTGTTAATGAAAGTGTATGTTTTCTTGAGTGTGACATTTCCTTTTTGTCTTTGTTTTTCTGGAGTTTTATTATGATGTACCAAGATGTGACTCATTTTTTACTTGACATACTTACTGTTTGTAACCCTTTTTTAGTCCATGGTCGGTTGTCTGTCAGTTCTATAAAATTCTCAGACATAGCAACTTCAAATTTTGTTTCTACTCAATTCTTTCTTTCACTTCTGGACATATTTTGGACTTCCTCACTGTATTTGACAGGTCATTTACTATGTCCTAGGTATTTCTCTATCATCTATCATCTATCTGTCTACTATCTATCTATCTATCTATCTATCTATCTTCTATATTAGTTATCAACTTATCTACATTTCTCATCTATCTAAACTACTCTTAACTGTCAAATGAGTTCTTAATTTATTTTATCTTTCAAAGTTAAAACTTCAGTTGGTAGTTTACTTTCTAGAATTTACACTTCTCTGAGAGAATTGACATGTGCCTCTTCCAAAGACTGGGGTTCTAGCAATGGAGGATCCCTTGTCAGATGTGGTGACCATGTGAAGCAGGGGTGAGTCTCCCATGAGGCCTGCTTTACTGTTACTCTTATCTGTAAGGTGCAATTTTCAGCATCTCCATTTGAAAGCCTGGAGGTTTCAGCAAGGACCCCCTTAAATCATATTGGTGGACTCGGCCTTCCAATTTCAGCCTCCCGCCCCAGCCCTGAGAATTGGCTAAAGCACTGTTGGTCTTTCATCTGTACATTTCTGTAATTGGACATCAGCAAATAACCCGAGAGACAGGGGTCCCTTTTCTGAATTTCTGTCTTCTCTCAAACTTTGGCAAGTAGTTTTTCAATATAGATTTAGCTATCCTGTGCCTTTAAATAGGCTCCCCTTGCCCCGCCATAGCTTGTCTGCTTCTCCAGAGGTATTCTGAGTCTCATAGTGTACCAGTATGAGTGTCTGAAGTACAAAGAAATGATAAGAAAGCAAAGAAGGAGAATTATCTACCTCCAATGTATCATTCGCACACAATGGCCTAAGACGAGTCACCGCACTTTGATTTTGTTCTGTCTAGTTTGAAGGGGTCTAAAGACTAGAAAAGACTAGAAACTTGATGTTCCCAATGCTACTGAACATCTGCATCCCTTACCTGTTTCCAGAGGTGTTTCTATGGGAAAAATAAATCCATCAGAGCCACCAAGCTAAAAGTACAATCTAAAAACCTGGTCTTCCTTATTACAAATTTATTCTTCCCTCTAACAAAAATTGAAGTAGAAGAGCAAAGTTTGTTGTAGCATAATTGGAATATATTATTGTACACTGGGGCAACTAAAATAATTTTTTAGCAACCTCTGTCATTCAATAATAAAATACAAATATTGGTAGCCATGTAAACTCATTCTATCCAGACTCAGTAATTTAATAGATTTGGATAGTGGGAGATACATATCCACCTATGAACCTGCTATTATCTTTTTATTTCAGTCATCCTATCGGACACAAATACAAGATATTATAATAGTAGTCCAATGAATGCTTGCTGAATGAATAAGAGAATAGTTCAATCATTTATTTAATTAACCAAATCAATCTATTTATGGCATTTTCCGATTATTGGTTCCTTTTCAGAAGTTAATTCAAATTAGGCCGTGTGATTACCATTCATATAAACAGATATGAGGCATAGATGAAGGGCTATGCAGCAAGATGTGTCAAAAACTTTAGAGGTTCTAGTAATACTGAATCAATGGAAGAATCTAGCTCAGTTTAAAGATCATAAAGGGGGTGTCACCTGGGGGTGGATCAATCAGTTAACCATCTGACTCTTGATTTTGCCTAAGGTCATGATCTCATGGTTTGTGGGTTCAAGGCACAAGTCGGACTCAGTGCTGAGAGTGTGGAACCCGCTTGGGATTCTGTCTCTCTCTTTCCCTGCCCCTTCCCCACTCATGATCTTTCTTTCAGAATAAATAAATAGACAAAAAAATAAAGAAGGACACTCTAATGAATATCATGCTATAGACCTTAATGAAAATGAATAAACCACACTACTCATTGATTTTTGTTAGGTTTTTCCAATGCAAGGCAAAACAGTGACTTGTGACCTCGAAATTCTTTCATTTTCTTCCTCTCTTGATGGTGAAAGCCAGGAATTACTGCACAGTAAAACAGACACTGATAAACATCCCTGAGCTCTATATTTGCAAAACTGCAAAAGTTTTCATTCATATATCAGATATTACAAATAGACCAAAACAACAAAATAAAACTTAACTACTTCCTAGCTTTTTTCTTGCAAAATATCGTATTACATAAGCATATCCCTTCTGACCAAGAATTCAGTGTGGATGAGACTAAATGCATGAAGGATTATTCCTCAAAATACACATTCCAGGATAACTAAAACAGGAAAGAATCGCTTGTTTTTAATTTAGAATCCTTTGGCGGGTAATTGGTCTATTTTAAGAACAAAGTTATATAATGTGGCCGGAGGAAAAAGTAAGGCAAGTGCTGGGACTCTGCGGTAGCCAGAGTTAACTATGAGGCTGTGTTTAGTTAAGTCTTATTTCCTTTCAGTTACCTGGACAGAAATAATGTGCATGAGATCCTCAGCCATTTAGAGATTATCTGTGTTGGCCAATTACACACAGTCTATGAAACCGACCCTCTTCCATCGGCTCTCACTGCCCTCAAGTTGTGAAAAGACTTCAAATGAGGCTCAGATTTGAGGAGCTGCTGAAACTCATTTGCTCCCAAGAAAAGTTCACGAGAAATAAAGGATCGGTAAGAAGACGTAAGTCAGAGTTTGGAAACCAGATTGAGTGAGACCCAGAAGAACATCTCAGTCAAAACATGGGTAAAGATCATGCTCTATTCAGCCCGGTCTAATCAGCACTGGGCTTTCATTCCCACCCAGTCAACCATATCAATGCTTCAGCCTTGCAATTACTTAAAGGCACCCAGCCTATATTCCAAGGATTTTTCCATGGAAAAATCAAGAGTAGATCAATGCTGACAGGAGAAGTATAAATAAATAAGAAGATACTTACCCCATAAGATGTCAAGACTCATAAACTATGGTGGAGACCAGAAAAGATGGCCCACGGACTGGAAAAAGATATTTGCAAAACACAGAGACAACACAGACCTATCACACAGAATACATGTACTTTATTAACCTCACACAAATGAGGGCAAGAAAAGATAACCCACATTATATGTATTTTGAAAGGACGCAACTGGTACTCCACAGAGTACGAAAACCAAATTGCCAGTAAATAGATGAAAAACCGTTCAACCTGTTCTCATCAAAGACCAGAGATACTACTGTATAATCATCTGATTGATAAAGCCAGTTCGAGAGTATCAAATGCTGATGAGAATGTGTGGGAATGGGAATTGCCAGACAATTCTGGTGAGAGTATAAAGTAGGACATCTAGTTTGGAAAGCAAGTTAAAGATGTTACTACCCAATAATTCAGCAATTGCAGATCTAGCAACAACCACACTTATTGAAATGGAGAAAGTATTAGGATGTTCACTACAGAATTGGCCATAAGAGCAGGAAGAAAAAGAACAATCCAATCGTCCCTCAGTAGGGAACTGATGAGTCAATGTGGTTTTCCTACGGGGGAGACCTGGGGAGACCTTAAAATAAAGATCCAGATTAACTTTCAATGGAAAAAAGTTGTAAAGTATATACATAGAACTATTCGTATACATTTCAAAATCAATTTCTATTTAAAAAATAGAATAGAATAGAAAAATAGTCTATGGTTAATATCACCACTGGAGTACTGTGACTTGGTGACCCACATGATAAGCATCCTCTTCATATTATTGGTTCCTAAGAAATGGAAGGAAAGAGATCTGTTGGGAAGGCAGTGTTAAATTGCACATATAGGGGCACCTGGGTGGCTCAGTCGGTTGAGCATCCGACTCCTGATTTCAGCTCAGGCCATGACCTCACGGTTCTTGGGATCAAGCCCCAAGTTGCAGAACCTGCTTGATATTCTCCCTCTCCCTCTCTTTCTGCCCCTCCCCCACTCACATTCTCTCTGTCTCCCTCAAAATAAATAAATCAATTTAAAAAGACAGAGAGAGAGAAGACACAGAGGACACAAATACACGGGTAAGAATGCCAGGTGAAGACAGAGGCAGAGAGCAGGATGATGCAGTTACAAGCCAAGGAAAAGTCAAGAATTGCCAGAAGCCACCAGACACTGGGAAGAGGCAAGGAAGGACCCATCCCTATAGCCCTCAGAGGGAGCACAGCCTGCTGAAATCTTGTGTAGGCTCCAGAATTGAGAGAAAGTAAAATTCCTGTTGTTTGAGCTCCTCTTTTGTGGTACTTTGTTATAGCAACTCTAGGAAACTAACGGATACAGACATAAATCTAAGACACTGAATATGTGGAAATCATATTTAATTTTTATGACATTTCTTTCTGGGAGTTCCATCCTTCTTCCATTCAGCTGAGAGATGAACAATGGGAGGATGTGAATTACGTCTCTGGGAATTGAAAGTCTCTGCGCTTTCAACTACAAAATGGTTGCCCATGTTATAAGACCAGTGGGAATATGATTAAGAATTAGACAGGGAACTTAAGACATTCATTCATTCTAATGATTCTTAATGAGTAATAAAGATGACAGCTATTAGTGAAATATGTAAAGGAAAAGTTTTATTTAAACAGCTTTTGTCTATGCTTTATAACAATTTTGCTTTGCAAAACTTAAGTGACATAAATTTACTAAATTCATATTTAGTGCTACCACTATAAAGCAGAATCAACTGCATGGGATTACATTTTGGGCACATAACATATAAATAAGGTTCTATTTCTAAGATGCTCCTGTTTTATTTGTGGAAAACTTGGTGGATCATTCCAAACAGAATGAATGGTTTGTTTTCAAAACATAAAATCTCTAGATTGGTATTTGGCCAATTGCTTGCTTTCTTTTATAATATAGACCGTTGCTAGGTGCTAAGCCTTTGTTCAGATTTCCAAATGGGCTTCTTCTTTGGAGAACCAGCTATGCCCTGCTTTTCAGTCATGTCTTAGCAAAGACCAGACATAGCTCATTATGAATTCAGAAACACTTGAGTTTCTCTGTTACCCATGTAGATTGAACTGGTGCTAATTGGTCAATAGTCCTTAACAATAATGAGTTGAAACTGGGTTTCCTAGGAAATTACACGGATGTACTATCATTGACTGTGAAAATCCATTAAAAGAGGGACCAGATTACAGTGCTTTTCACTGATGTCTCAGTGACACTTCATTAAGGGACAGAGAAAAGCCAAGGCTTGCTTTTATTAAAGAACCCAGGATTGTCCTCAAAAAGTAGACACAACAACATATGTGTTAAGAACTTTGGAGTAAGCTATACCCGGTACAAATAACCAATACTTTCCCTTCCAATCTCTAAGACCTAGAAGGCAATACCCTGTGTAAGCCTCAGTTTCCCCGTCTGTGTAACTGGGTTAGTAAAGGTACGTACCAACTACTTGCCAACAACAGGGAAGGGGAATGGACAGCCCCAGCAGGGATATCTTATTATTGTGAGCGAGATGGTTTGGAAGTGCCAGTGTATGTGACAACGAAAAGCAGAATGACGTTTGTCATTGCTTTCAAGATCTCTATGGCCATGCACCCACCCCCTACACAGCCCTACCACTCAACCCTAAGCTGGCGACCAGTACCCATCCATGAGGGTACTGGTATAGGAATCCCTGAGGACTCCTGGGAAAGGCAAGACCAGATAGGCATGACTGTTTGCTGAGGAACAAGCAGGTAACTGGACAAAGTTTCCCAGGGTCTGCATGTGGCCATGGGGGTCATGTATGGGGAGCATCAACTTCGGAAATCGGTGGAACAAGTTGGGTACAGTCAGCAAACTGGTGACAAGCTGGTATGACATTCCATGGCACCTGCAAATCTCTATGAAACGCTCCACAAAATGGTTGGTTGTTGTGGAAGTTTAGCATAGAAATCAATAAAAGAATGTAATCTTAGGACTAGGTCATACAGAAGGGCCAAGATGGCGGGCAAGGATACAGAGGAAAGAAACTGTAAAGAATTAAGGGTAAATAATTGGTTTAAAACTTGCAAATAACCAAGACACTTTCTGATAAAGGTGATATAATATGAAGAGCGATAATAGTAGTGCAAACTTAAAATCTAGATAACAGCAAAAAAATAAAAATAAAAAAATGTAGGGAAGGAAAATGGATGCCATCATGATATTTCCTTTTTTTATATATGGGGAATTGTAAACCTGATATTGATGGTTTGTGTGAACAAATGCACATGTAGATATAGACACAGAGATACGTGTATGCAAGTGTATGTCTGAAAATCACAAAGAACCTGCTAGAATAAAAACCAAGATGGTTAACTTTTAAATCAGTGGGGGAAATGAGAAAGGAAATGTATAATATGAAAAAGAGCAGGAAGCATGAAAACAAAGTGTAAAAGAAGAGAAGATTAACTATTCAGTTGTTATTTGTAAGACACAACTTAGAATCACATCCCTGAGGGGGAAATAAACATATTTTATATATATATACATATAAACACTGTCTACCCTTCTATTTCCAGCTCAAGGGACAGAGATTGGCTTAAACTGGTGCCCAGCGATTCCTGAACTGGATGAAAATAAAAAGCCAAATCCTAACGACATTTCATAGAATTTTTTATTGCATGTGTTACAAGATTTGATTTACTGGTTTTTGGTGAAGTTTAGGGCATCTGTTTAGAGCTAAGCATGGGCTGGGGTTTTCTTCCTTGTATTATTATTTTCAGCTTTTGGTATCAAGGTTATAGCAGTCACATAAAATGATAGAAAAAGTTGCCTCCTTTTCTGGTCCCTGGAAAAGTTTGTTTAAGAACGCAATTATTGGGGCGCCTGGGTGGCTCAATCGGTTGAGTTTCTGACTTCAGCTCAGGTCATGATCTCGAAGTTCGTGGGTTCCAGTCCTGCGTCGGGCTCTGTGCTGACAGCTCAGAGCCTGGAGCCTGTTTCGCATTCTGTGTCTCCCTCTCTCTCTCTGACCCTCCCCTGCTCACGCTGTCTCTCTCTCTCTTTCTCTCTCTCTCAGAAATAAATAAAACATAAAAAAAAAAGAACGCAATTATTAACAGACCCATACATAAGAGAACAAACTAATGGTTTCCAAAGGGGAAGGGGGTCAGGGAATGGGCCAGATGGGTGAAGGAGAGTGGGAGGTACAGGCTTCTAGTTATGAAATGAATAAGTCACATGACTGAAAACTACAGCATAGCAAATACAGTCCATGCTACTGTTATAGTGTTACATGGTGACAGGGTACATCTCTGTGAGCACAGCGTAATGTATACACTTGTCAAATCACTCTGTTGTACACCTGAAACTAATGTGACATTCTGTGTCAACTGTACTTCAATTTAAAAATATAATTATTGGGACACTTGAGTGGCTCAGTCTGTTAAGCATCCGGCTTTGGTTCAGGTCATGATCTCACAGTCTGAGTTCGAGCCCCCTGTCGGGCTCTGTGCTGACAACTCAGAGCCTGGAGCTACTTCTGTGTCTCCCTCTCTCCCTGCCCCTCCCCCAGGCTCTCTCTCTCTCTCTCTTTCTCTCAAAAATAAACATTTAAAAATGCCATTATTTATTCCTTGAAAGTTTAATAGAATTCTGTGGTAAAACAATGGGGACTTGTGTTACTGTAAGGGTAGATTTTTTTTAACTACTCATTGTATTTGATAGATATAGTTCTTTCCGTATAAGTTTTCTATCGTTTTTTTTTTCTTTTTTTAAAAAATTAACTTGTGGGGGAGACGGAGGGAGGCAAACTATGAGAGACTTTTGAGTGCTGAGAACAAACTGAGGGCAGATGGTAGGGGGGGAGGGGAAGGGGAGATGGGCATGGAGGAGGGCACTTGTGGGGATGAGCACTGGGTGTTACATGGAAACCAACTTGACAATAAACTATTTTTTAAAAAGTTAACTTATTTTGAGAGAGAGAGAGAGAGATCAAGCAGGAACGGTGGGGGGGGGGGGGAGCAGAGAGAGGGACAGAACCCCAAGCAGGCTCCACGCTGTTAGCACAGATCAGGACACAGGACTCCATCTCACAAGCCGTGATACCATTACCAGAGGTGAAGTCAAGAGTTTGGCACTTAAGTGCAGGCCAACCCAGGCACCCAGGAACACTTTTAACTGTTATTTAAATCAATTTTTTAGTTACATTTTTCTAGAAAGTTTCGTATTTCCTCTTAGCCATGAATTTCTTCATAGTAATCTTACAGTTTTAATCTCTGCTGCAACTGTCATTATGTCTCCTTTTTCACTTTCACTGTTATTAAGCACAAATAGTGCTTTTCTCATTCTTGCAAAATCACACCCTAGTTTGTATGTCATTTTTGCCCCCAGAAGAGCCAATTTCTGGCTTTGCTATGTCTTTATAATTAATTATTAGAGTTCTAGTCCATTAATATCTGCATTTACTTTTTGATTTTGTTTCTTCTCCTTTATTTTTCTCCAACTTCTTCAACTGTGTGCTTAGCTCCTTAATTGTTAGTTATTTCCTCTTTCCTTTTTTAATATTTTTATTCATTTTGAGAGAGAAAGAGTGTGTATGTGTGCACATGAGCAGGAGAGGGGCAGAGGGAGACGGAGAGAGAGAATCCAAAGCAGGCTCCACGCTGTCAGTGCAGAGCCTGACATGGGGCTCAGTCTCATGAACCTTGAGATCACGATCTAAGTCAAAATCAAGAGTCAGCTGCTCAACCGACTGAGCCACCCCAGTGTTCCCCAGTTATTTCTTCTTTTCTGATATAAGTATTTAAAACTATAAATTTCCCTTGAAAAGCTCTTTAGAAATCTCTACGATATGCTCTAAATGGTATTTTCTGAGGTGTGTGAAAAACATTTCAACATAACAGATTCTCCTATTTAATTTTTTTAAAGATTCCAAGATTCCGTTCTCTGGTTTGACTTAATTGCACTGCGGTCAGAAAACATGGTTAAAATGACACCACTTCTGAGAAATGTTTAGACTTGCTTTGTGGACAAAATGGAGCTCAAGGGCGAATTTTCATAAATGTCTAATGTAAGTCTGCAAAAGAGGACATTTTTCCTAATTATTAGGTGAAGGCTTCTGCATAATTTCATATATTTGGGCATTTTAGTTTGGTGGTTCAAATAGTTTGCTTTACTGATAAATTAATTACTTAAAAAAATAAATTAGAGACATGTCATAATCTCCCACTGTGACTGTGTATTTATAGATTTCTCCTTTCTATCTACTCTGTCAATTTGCTATATGCACTTGAGACGATATTATCAGATTATGAGTTTGGAATTATTATCACGTCTCTTGAATTCTACATTTCAAGATCGTTATTTAATGACCTTACTACCTTTTTGCTTTAGAGCCTATTTCATATATTTCTTTCAAAAAATACTGTTGTATTGCATCTTATAAAGTTGCATTGCTTTTACTATTTTAAAAAGTATTTTGTAAATATATATATGTTTTTAGGGGCGCCTGGGTGGCTTAGTCGGTTGAGCGTCCGACTTCGGCTCAGGTCATGATCTCACAGTTTGTGGGTTCAAGCCCCGTGTCGGGCTGTGTGCTGACAGCTCAGTGCCTGGAGCCTGTTTTGGATTCTGTGTCTCCCTCTCTCTCTGACCCTCCCCTGCTCATGCTGTCTCTCTCTCTCTCAGAAATAAATTAAAAAGAAAACATTAAACAAAACCTTTTAAATAAATATATATACTTTTTTTTAGTTAGAAGAAACTTTTAAGAAAAATAAAATAGAATTATATCCTAACATCTGGGGTCTTTGCTTAGGCTGCTACAACAAAATACCGTAAACTGTATGGCTTATCAACAATAGAAACCCATTTCTCACAGTTCTGGGGCTGGAAGCCCAATACCACGGTACCAACACGGTGAGGTTCGGGGGGGCCTCTCCTGTGGGTTGCAGATAATGACTTCTCCTTGTCCTCACATGACAGAAAGAGGTGAGAGTACCCTCTGGGATCCTCTTTGTGAGGCTCTACCTTCATGATCCCATTACCCCCTTAAGGCCCCACCCCCTGATGCATCACATTGGGGGTCAAGATTTCAAGGTTTCAACCTATGAATTTAGGGGAGACACAGACATTCAGTACACCCCACCAAGAAGTTAAACTTTAACATATATCCTTCCAGATACTTTTCTATCCATATAGATCTATATTACAAATGCATGTACTTATATACTATATTCATTTATAAAATGTATATATGTTATATATAATTTTCACACATTTATATGTAATTTTCTCATAAAGTACCATATGGTACTATACATACAGCTATGTACATACATATAGGCTTTTTAAGAGAGTGCAAGCAGAGGAGAGAGGCAGAAGGGAGCAGAGGAAAGTGGCAGAGGAAGACGGAGAGTCCCAAGCAGGCTCCACGCTCAGAGAAGAGCCTGATGTGGGGCTCGATCCCACACCGTGGGACCATGAGCTGAACCAAAATAGAGTCAGACGCTTAACCGACGGAGCCTCGCAGGAGCCCCCATATATATATATATATATATATATGTACATGCTTATATCCTGTATACAATGAGAGTATAGTATACAAAAAAGTTTGCACTTGCTTTTTTTTTCCACTTGACCATCTCCAGGTTTGCTTCTTTGATTTTCTGGCTCAAACTCAGCAACCCATCCAGGCTCACATGTTGCATATCGCATGTACCTTAAAAGAGAGGCTGACTGAAATGAATGGTACACTAAATTCTCATGTGTCTTTCACTCCACTTCAGAAATGTGTATTTGAAGGACATTTTATAGGTGTCCAGGGTAAGAGGAAAAACAAATCACAGAACAATATCTACTTCCCCAAACTAACTGGATGTTTATGAAGGAAAGTGTTCTAAATTCAGAAACGTGCGTAAAGCTTCCCACATTTTCTAGCCGCATCTAGTTTGGGACTGTGAGGACAATTAAACTGACCTGGGTTTATTCACCATTCCCGGTGACGTTTCTGAAACCCCCTGCCAGCACAGAGCGGATTGTCTAAGATCGCTTCAAGCTCATGTTCTTGTACAATACATTGTATTTGAGATCAAACACCATTGGTGTTCACATTCTCCTGTATACTTGGATGTTGCAAAAAAGAATTTACTATTCAGCCTCTTTAGCTTACTTGTTAAGATGTTAGGAGGTCAAGAGTTGTTTCTACAGTTTTGAGATGTGCCAAAGACCTCAAAGACTCTTTTGGCGGGGAGGGGAGGGTGGGGGGGTTGCAGAACAAGTAAACGGAATTTCAGAAGGGATGGACGGAAGGAAAACCTCTACTTAACAAAATCCCTCTCTGAAAACCACTAACTAGTTCAAGAAAATGATATTTTAATCTACCCCTAAACCCTAACACTTCTTTGCAGCTTGTGTTCACTTCTCTATGACTCCGTTCCATCTGCTGTTACCCTTTCCTGAAACATTACTGACACCTTCTTCAGAGTCTGTGTTCACTTTTTCCTTCACTCATCCCAAATATGGAACAAACAGGCCAGGCCCACAAACTTGTATTCTTCATGGATACGTTCAAATAGCTTTCATCGGCTTCCTGCAGGTATTTCTCCGAGAGCACTTCAACATATCTGAATAAATTGAGAAATAGAATGTGTTCATTTATTGAAAATCTCGAGTTTGTTAAGAGGGGAGTCCTTCTCGAATTGACCTACAGGGTCAGTGTAATAGCTATGAAAATCCTAGCAGATTCTTTGTAGAGATTGAGAAGCTGGCCCTAACATGTATATGGCAATGCAGAAGACCAAAAATATCCAAAACACTATTTTTCAAAATAACAATATTGGGGCGCCTGGGTGGCTCAGCCAGTTAAGCGTCCTGACCTTCAGCTCAGGTCATGATCTCATGGCTCGTGAGTTCGAGCCTGCATCAGACTCTCTGTTGTCAACACAGAACCCACTTCAAATCCTCTATCCCTTCTCTCTGTGTCCCTCCTCCACTCATCTTCTCTCTCTCTCTCAAAAATAAATAAACATAAAAAATAACAATATTGAAGAATTTATGCTACCTGATTTCCAAATTTACTACAAAACTGTAATAACAAGAGCGACGTAGCATGCATATACAATGGAATATTACTCGGCCATAAAAAATAATGATACATTGCCATTTGCAATGACATGGATGGAGCTAGAGTGTATGATATTTATCTGAACAAAATAAATCAGTCAGAGAAAGACGAATACCATATGGTTTCATTCATAGGTCTAATTTAAGAAACAAAACAAGCAAACAAAAAGTAGGGAAGACAAACCAAAAACCAGACTCTTAACTGTAGTTAAAGAGGATGGTTTCTAGAGGGAAGGTGGGTGGGCGAATGGGTGAAATAGATGATGGGGATTAAGGAGGACATCTGTCGTGAAGAGCACTAGGTGATGGATGGAACTGTTGAATCACTATATTGTACACTTGAAACTAATATTACACTGTATTTTAACTATACTGAAATTAAAAATTTTTTAATTTAAATAAAAGGGCTTTAAAAAAGAGAGTGTGGAATTAGTATAAGGATAAACTTGTACATTAAATGAAAAGAGAACTGCTAGCCCATAAATAGACCCTCACCTACTCAAAAGAGGAAGACAGAATCTAATAGCATGATTTGATTCTATAGAACCATCCATACATGAAATCCATCTTGGACTTCCCAGCTGTGTGAACCAACTAATCCCCTTTCCATGTAAGCCATGTCAATCTAAGTTTTGTCACTAGCAAACAAAAGAAACATATACTCCTGGACATTAAAAAGACTCCAGGCTGGGATACCAAATCTAGATAAATTTCTAGACTTTACTACTGACAGATGCACTGTGTCCCCAACATGCTCTGCTCCTTGCTGTCTTTGTGCCTCTCACAGACATTCTGGTCCCCCCCATCTGGGGTTTTCCTTCCTGGAGTATCGCTCCTACATAAACACTACAGCATGCTGGATATCATATGAGACTCTGTGTGCATGATGGAGTATTTATTGTGTGGAATCACGGATTTCTCTAACTGGACATTTTTGTGTATTTCTTTTTATGTTTTGTGTGTTGTGAAGGGATTATAGAAACTGGAAAGAAAATTCAGGGAACTTCTCCCTGATCCTTTTCAGAATGATGTTTTGAATGAAACAGGGCATTGAAACCTCGTCCTCAGTTGTGCAAGCCTGCTCACTAGCATAATGAAGAAGGTAAAGACTTCCTCAAGGAGGTAAAGACTCCAAGTAGAAGAAAATAGAGCTAGGATTCAAACTCACTCATAATGGACACCAAATCTATTTTTTTCCACCATGATTCTTTCTCTTCTCTTGAAAAATATCTTACATTTTTCCTTATTCTTTTAGAGGGCAATTATTTAACCCCATAGTTCATATTCTCCCTGCTAGCTCTATGAAGTATCCCTCATTTAAACTTTTAAAAATGTTTTATTTCTGAGAGAGAGAGAAAGAGAGAGAGAGAGACAGCATGAGCAGGGGAGGGTCAGAGAGAGAGGGAGACACAGAATCTAAAGCAGGCTCCAGGCTCTGAGCTGTCAGCACAGAGCCCAACACGGGGCTCGAACCCACGAACCGCGAGATCATGATCTGAGCCGAAGTTGGACGCTCAACCGACTGAGCCACCCAGGTGCCCCAAGTATCCCTCATTTAGTGTTAAAATGCCATCACAAGGAAAAGCTGCTGGTGTTTCATAGACTTTTGGATCAGAGATCACTGTCAACAACACCACAAGTCAGTCGTAGCTTTTTTTTTTTTTTGAGAGAGAGACAGAAAAAGAGCACAAGTGGAGGAGGGGCAGAGGGAGAGAGAGACTCCCAAGCAGACTCCACGCTAAGCACAGAGCCCAACACAGGGCTCAATCTCCTGACCCTGGGATCATGTCCTGAGCTGAAATCAAGAGTGGGGTGCCTAACTGACTGAGCTACGCAGGTGCCCCACTTGCAGCTTTATCTCAGCCATTATTCACTCATATGTGGAGGCGTGGCAGAGCCTAGATTAATTTTTCATCCCTGCATCCCCTGGCCTCACATCTTCTTTATTCTGATGTTCTCACCCTAATATTCTAGGGAGAAGCTTTCTCACAGGTTATATTTGCACAAGCGGAGAGGCAACTACTGTGAGGTTAATGACATTGAAGTTGAACCCATCATTCTGCCAAGAAAGACTTTATGAAGACAGCTGACAACTGCTGCAAATTTAGCAAGTTTAGATGTTCCTCTGGCAAAGTTTCTGTTTATCTTGATCTGAAGCATCAGGGTGGGTGAGAATTCAGTGGTAATTTTAATTAAATTTATTAACGTCCAGGGTCTTCCATCGAATGAATACAACCCAGATCTACTACTTACTACTTACTACCAAAATTCTGTACTAAAGAGGAGACACAGAATGAAGACAAAGGAAGACAAAGGAAGACAAAGGAGGATAAAAAAGAGGAGTCACAAAACTGGTAGAAATAATATTTACAAATTACACATCTAACAAAACTTGTATCTAAAGTTTGAAGTATATATCATACTCTTAACACTCAACACTAAAAAAAAAATAAATAAAAAAAAGAATCCAATTAGAAACTGAACAAAACAAATAGCTTGACAAAAAAGATGGCAATCATGTACAGGAAAAGGTTCTCAACATCATTAGCCATTAGGGAAATGGAAAACCAAAATAAGATATCATGACACACCAATCAGAATGATGAAAATAAAAAATAGTGATAACATCTAATGTTGCTGAGGAGGCAGAGAAGCTGCATCACACACTGGTTGCTGGTGGCAATACAACATGCTACAGCCACTCTGGACAATAGTTTGGAAACTTCTTATACCAATAAACTATCACATGAGCCAACAGTTACACTCTGGGCATTTATCACAGTTAAATGAAGAGTTATGTTCACACAGAAACCTGTATGTGAGTGTTTATATAAGCTTTATTCTTTTTTAAAATTTTTTTTAACATTTATTTTTGAGAGAGAGAGAGAAAGAGAGAGACAGAGCACGAGTTGGGGAGGGGCAGAGAGCGAGGAAGACAGAATCTGAAGCAGGTTCCAGGCTCTGAGCTGTCAGCTCAAAGCCAACTCTGGGCTCAAACCACTAGATCATCACCTGAGCCCAAGTCGACCACTCAATGGACTGAACCAACTAGGTGCCCCTATATAAACTTTATTCTTAAAAGACCAAACTAGAGGGGCACCTGGGTGGCTCAGTCGGTTGAGCATGTGATTTTGGCTCAGGTCATGATCTCCAGTTCATGGGTTTGAGCCCCAGATTAGGCTTTCTGATGTCGGCACAGAGTCTGCTTCAGATCCTCTGTCCCCCCCTCTCTCTGCCCCTCCCCTGCTCGTGTGTGCACTCTCTCTCTCTCAAAAATAAATAAACATTTAAAAATGTAAAAACAAAAGATCTAACTAGAAATAATCCAAATGTCCTTCAAAAAACGATCAAATAAGCCATGGTCCATCTATACAATAGAATACTACTCATGAATAAAAATTAATGAGCTGTTGATACACACGATGTGGATACATTTCAGGGGGATTATGCTGAGTGAAAAAAGCCAATCTCAGAAGGTTCCATGCTGTATGATTCCATTTATGTAAAATTCTCAAAATATTAAATTATAGAAATGGACAACAGTGGTTGCCAATGATTAGGAAGAAAATGGGCGGGGGTGGGGGGGTGGACCTGGCTATGAGGGGTAGCAGAGAGAGCTTTGTGAAGGTAGAACAGCTCTTTATCTTGATTGTGGTGAATCCACATAAAGGATAACATTGCGTAGACTTGCACACACACACACACACACACACGCACACAAATGAGTGTACTTAGAACAGTAAAATCTGGATAAGCTCTGTGCATTGTACTAATGCCAATATCTTCATCTTATTATTATACGGTAGGTGTGCAAGATGTTAGCACTGGGAAACTGGGTGTAGACATCCTTGTACTTTTTTTTTTATAACTTCCTGTGAATCCACAATTATTTCAAAATCAATTGTTTAAAAATATATAATTTAAGACACAAATAATCGAGTGAAGTAGTACATTTTCAATATATAACCGGTACAATATTTGATGAAGTCAACATAGTCTTAATTCCTGCAGCAGATAGAATGCATGATTTCAAATTAATGCAAAACCAGGCTTGTTAGAAATACCAGAAGAAACTGATAAAGCCACAATCATTAATGAAAATTCCAGTATAAAAAATTGTCAGAATTCAAAGCACTTACATCATGTAATTACTAAGCTTGATTTCATAGACATGCATTTTCCCCATTGGTGCTCCTTTGAATAGTGTTAGAAGAAATGTAAATAGTTTCATGGTCAGGTAAGTGTGGAAAATTCCATACATTCCATCTTCCTCTTGTAGTTTCAGAATGCACTGTTTAAAATTGTTTAACCAGCATCCTCTGAAGCAGTGTACTCAAGCTATCCTAAGGGTTCCCAGAATATTCTCTTTTGATGTAGGACTTCCTAAAACCATTTCTTTCATGTGAAACACCAGAAGTTTGTCAGAATGGGAAATATTACCAACAGTTTTTTAAATGAATTTCAAAAAGAGAGACAGTAAGACAAACAGAAGTACAAATACCAAAAGAAGGATAAGCTAGAGAAATGGATAGATGATAGATAGATAGATAGATAGATAGATAGATAGATAGATAGATAGATAGAAAGATGATAGTTACTAGATAGATGATAGATTGATTAATGGAAGGAAGAGGAAGGAAGAGGAAGGGAAGAAAGAGAAGTTAGTTTTTCTGCTCTATTTCTCTTTTTCATCAACTAGCAACCAGATTTGTTTTGTTATAGCATGAAGCTCAAGGAAGGACATGCTGAGTTCACCCAAAGTGATAAATACATTTATATATTTATTTCACTTTTGGAGAGGAAAACCTGGCTTATGTTACCCTATGCAAATATTCTACAATATTCCACTAAACGTTTTGCTAATCAACCATTCTGAATGTTGTTGCTTTCTGTAAGAAATAAAATAATAGAAAAATAAAATTATATTTTGTTTTAAAAATTAGAAAGACAGTTTGAATGAATCAAAATGCTCATATTGGTTTTAGGAAAAAAATACAATTCAACACACACTACATCTCTATGAGGTACCAATTACTTCACAGAGAGTAAATAAGTAATACCATGGACATCAAAACTTTCTTCCTGGTGTTAATTATTGGGAGGCCTTTAACATGTATCAGGCAGAGAGGTCCTCAAACAAGCCCCAGACTGCACATTAAAGTTCAGGGTCACTGGGGCTTGTGGGTGGCTCAGTGGGTTAAGCGTCTGACTTCAGCTCAGGTCATGAACTCGCGGTTTGTAGTTTCGAGCCCCACATCGGGCTCTGTGCTGACAGCTCAGAGCCTGGATCCTGTTTCGGATTCTGTGTGTGACTCTCTCTCTGTTGCTTCCTCTCTCTCTCTCTCTCTCTCTCTCTCTCTCTCTCAAAAATAAACATTAAAAATTATAAAATAAATAAATAGTAAGTTCAGTGTCACGGAGTGTTGTATGGAAATGCTGAATCCCTAAATTGAATACCTGAAACGAATATTACACTGTATGTTAACTAACTAGAATTTAAATAAAAACTAAAAAAGAAAAAACAACTAGTGTCATACAACTGTATCCCATCGGTGACATTTAAGACCACAAAAGAATTATTTCGAGATCTTCCAGTGTGTTGGAAAGCATGAGGTTAAGAGGCTTCAGTTCATATCCCCTCTCATCATAAATCCATTGTCCAACCTTGAGCCAGCCACTTAACCTGTGCAAACAATTCACCTTCCTGTCTTCTTGTAAAGAACGAATCAGACCCATAAATAACAAACAACAGACCCATGGCTGCCAGAGGGTATGGGGTGGGGGGCTGGGCAAAATGGGCCAAGGGGAGCAAGAGGTGCAGGCTTCCAGTCACAGAAGGAATAAGTCACGGGGCCGAAAGGTACAGCCCAGAGAACACAGTCAATGGTATTTTAATAGTGTTGTACGGTGGCAGACGGTAACTGCATTTGTGGTGCTTGTGGAAGCACTATGATATGTTGTACACCTAAAACTGAGGCAACATTGTGTGTCCACTAGACTCAAAAATATCCACACATGAATGAATGGATAAATCAGTCAATCAATCGATCAGTAAAGACTTTTAAAAAAGAATGAGAATAAATGTGAATGCCCTTTGAAAATGCTATGGATAGTCAGCATTATGCGGAGGCCGACATTTATGAAGAAAAACACAAGAGAACAAAGACTTACACCTTTATATCTGCAGTAGATGGTACATTGTGGTGTTTCTTTCTGCACTTCAGCCGAAGCAGCTACACAAATTAATAGCATTCTGTATCATCCTCTCTTCTGCTACTGCTAAGAACTGTATAAGAGTGGTTAATGGGTTTATTAGATACTACAAACAAAGAGACAATAATAGTAAGATAATAATAGATAATAATACATAGTAATAGGTAATAATAGTAAGTAGGTAACAGTTAACAGTAAGGATATTGCCTATAATTTTTTGTTTATTTTTTTGACAAACACACCTTGATCACTATTCTTTAACCTCGGTACTAGGTTCAGGAAAACTATTCACTACTGAGATGGGGAGCCTACTACATTACTAAACACAATTACAACTGACAAATGAACAACAATTGGTAAATCGGTAATGTAAAATAGAAAAAATGAAATATACAAAAAAAATACAAAATACTTCCCTTGGAGAAGCTACAAAATGTCAAAAAGTAGCCAAAAGTATGAATAATAGCAAGAAATGAGGCAAGTTTATCTTTTTTAAGTGTAAGATTTTTAAGAGCTATGACTCTTACTATTTGAAAATTAGAAAATTAAAAATCAAAATGTCCTTTAAGCTTTCTTATGTATTGTATATGACACCTGGAAGTCCTCTCTCAATTTAATTATAGTCTACAAAACAAACCAACAAAAAAATAACTTACTTATTGATAAATTAATAATTAACACAAGTTGTAATTAGTTATAAGTTAATTAAGTTAATAGGTTAATTTTTAAGTTAACAATTATTCATTTATTTTATAACTAAATTTATTTTTTGAATTTATTTGAATTTATTAATTTATTTAATCAGAATCTAGCCAAAATGTAGTAAATAAATTAGTAAATAAGTTACATAATGGCTAGATTCTCATTAAAGACTATTTTCTTGAAACAAAAATTATATTCGTGGTGTGCTTACATTTTTCCTATAACTCCGTTTCAAGATTTGCTCATTCTGTGACGTTGGGAGTTCAGCTAAGCTACTGCTGCCTGGGTATCTATTTTGTTTGGACAAGTGGCTTGCGAGGACCTTAAACATGAGCACATGTCTTCCAAGCAGCCCACAGGGTCACAGGCACATGTATGTTCCCAATAGACTTCTCCAGTAGCCCTCGGGATAAATAGTATTCCCACCTCTCAGGCCATTGTCTCGTGCGCCCCTTAGATAAGACCTCTGTGGAGCTTACCGTGAGCCCTCCTCTTTTGGTTTCAACTGCCCAACCCAGTCTTAGCCTGTGAACCCCAAAGCATTCCACCTGCAGACCCTAAAAAAGACGAGTGACCCGGGTCCTGCCTCTCTCTCTGTTTGAACAGCCTTGACCTTCCCGTGTGGCTCCACCAGCCCCTGTGAGCACTAAACCTTGCTAACTTAATTTCTCCTGTGGTGTGTGTTGAACCACACCGCACCATTCACCAAGGGCCGCGCGATGCTCTACTTAACGAGTGTTAATCTGATAAATTCATAACATGCATGACGACTAATGAAAACTCTTTGAAACGGTCAATGTTGAATATTAGTTACAGAATGTTTATAGAATATATACAAGAAAAATAATTTGTTTGATACAGAGTTTATGGAAAAAATAAAGACGTGGCTTTATCAGGTTTTTGTAAACACGGTTTGCTCCCTTGATATCAAATTATCACTCAAAGACAGAAATCAATTCCTGGTCATTCTTTCAAAAGCACCCTGACAGATTTGTGTGTCCTCTTCAGTTTTCTTACCATCTCTGGAATTCTTCCCACTCGCCGTTAGCTCTAGAACCCGGGAAAGTGTTCACAACCTGAATAATTGGGTTCCTATGCATTTTTTCAGAACCCTGTTAAGCATGATGGAATCCGGATCTCCTCAGCTAGCCAGCCCACTGATTGTAAGAGAGAAACTCCAGGTTAGTAGAGATTCTGCACTGAAGTGACTTACGATATAATTCCAGCTCCTCTCCTCATCACACTGGTTTCTGACTCTGTGTCCTCAAGGTGAAATGGAGATAATATTACCACATAATTTTCAGGGTTGCTGCAGTATTATTAACTCCACTGAGTTAATAAGAATACCCTTAATCCTCTCATAAATAATTAATCAAGTTATAATTAATTAATACTCTTAATTAAGTGCACTGGAAACCCTTATGGCACCTGGATATGTTGTAAATGCTCAACAAATATGAGATACAGGACAGGACGAAGATAGCAGCATTACCTTGAGATTTAAGATCAGCTTCTTCTCTATTACTGTTGGGAGCCATTCTGAACTCACTAGTTGAGAAAACTCCTTGTGAGGTTAAGGCAGGTTTGCAAGACCTCCTGCTGTCAGATAATGACCAATATCCAACCCCACTCAATTGTTTCTGCTTGAGCACCGACCCCCCAAGACACCTTGTTGATTGGTATCGGGATTGACTTGTCCCCTTATTCTGGCCCTAATATGCTGATTGCACCGTGTGAAGGAACTTCTTGTAGGAATTTCTTCTTTTGTGATTACAGGAGCAAACATTGCATTTCCTGAAAATCCTGTTTTTCTTATATTTCCCCTAAGCAAACAGGCTATTGACTCCTGCTCACAAAGAACTAACTTTTGCCTTTGCTATACTAAAAATACTGTCTTGTTTATATTCGAATGCTGAAGATACCTTCCTTCACCATATGATAAGCATCTAAATCACCTACATCAATCACAAACCTATGTTCTAGGAAATTTTTACATATCAAAGAAATTTGTCATCAAAAATCATTGTCTAAGGCAAATGCCACTTCTTTGCTGTTTCCCATACCCTTAACCATACATAAAGCTAAGTCTCAGTCAGTGCAGAGATGCCTGCCTGGTGACCGGACAGAATCTCGGGGTTCTCTTACTGTCTCGGCGACACCGTCCATCCTTCAGGGACCCCTGAAGTGGCTGGAGCAGGACTCCGGTGTATTACCTCACTGATCATTTAATTTCTGTTTTCTTACAGACAAATTTTGACTGTTGAGTCAAAATATTATAGATATTTAAAACAGTAACAAATGCTCAAGTTTCTAAGTGTAGACGACAAAATTATAGAATGTTTGAAACAGAATCAGACCGTTTTTCTGGTTTTCCCATGATTCCACGCTGGTTCTAAGCTTTAATTTAGTTCAGTTAAGCATTTTTTATGGAGGCACAACGCATACCGTTTAAATCACTCCATTAATTTTCCTGTGAATAGCCAGCTGCTCCACTGGAGTTGCAAACTGAGGGGGCAAGGATATTCTGGGAACCCCTGCCTTCGGTCACCCACGTCCTGGCCTGTGAAACGGCAGCCTTACAGCTGCACTAAATGCAGATATAATTTTTCCCGCGCTTTACTTCCCCGGGGCAGCGCGAACGTGAGAAGAGGACGTTGCGTGGACGCCGTGTTCAAGGTCAGTCTTGCTCGCCCAACGCCACGTTGTCTGGGCGGGAAACCGGAGAGCGCCGCCTTGCGGCACCGTTTTCCGGCGCCCCCGCTCCTTCCTGACGCGTGGCTGTGACTCCCCGTGCGTGACTAGGGCAGACGGAACCGCGGCCACCGAGACCAAGCAGGTACTTCTAGTCATTCATTTAAAGCTAACAGCTACGGTTCACTAAGCCCTTGGGACAGCAGAGAAAACCCAGACGTGTGTCCTGTCACGGGGCGAACGTTCCAGAAGGAGGAAGGGAACGCCGGCTTCCTGTGTCAGGTGGTGTCGCGGAGCTGAGGGAGTCAGCGTGGGGGGAGGGCCCCGGGCGGGGTGCGCTTGGGTTGGCTTCTCGAGGACGGGGCGCCCCGGCAGAAGCTCGGCTCGGGTGGGGGCCAC
>NW_027532842.1:6559927-6576548 GCF_008692635.1 Crocuta crocuta | reverse complement strand
TGAGAACAGCTTGTGTTGGGCCCCGCGGGACAAGGTCAGAACCGGAGCTTCTCCTGGAACGAGGTACGAGGTCCCCGAGACCAGGGTCTGAACAGACAGGTGACAGCATCAGACTCCAGCTCCCAAAGACTTTCTGACTGTTACGTGGCGAATCGATCGGAGAGGCTAAGGGTAGAAGCAAGGACGCCTGGGTCGTTACGGTCACCCCTCCCGTGGCCTCCTAGGGCAGGTGCTTAGGAATGCCTCGGGCCCTTCACGTGAGCCTCCCTGGTCCCATTTATCGAGCGCTTGTGTAGCCGGCGTCACGCTGCACGCTAGGACCGTGAAGGTGACTCGGCACACTTCCGCTCCCTAAGGACTTCTCTTTAATGGATGACACTGCAAAAAAAAATAACATACAGACTATGGGCACCAGAATAGCGGGTTGTACCAGGCATTACCAGAGGAATATCTATCGTCTCTATTACTATCCCTTTCTATTCACATAAGTCCCATTATACTCCTGGGAGGTAGAGAAGAAAATCAGGGCTGTGTGCCAGGAGGGGCCAACAAGAAACAGCAGGAAAGAGAAGGTTCCAGCCAGTCCCCGACGGCCCGTGGAGCGTAGCCGTGCAGGCTTCACCTGAACACATTGGGAAATTCATACCTAGCAAAACACAATAGAGGCAGGATGGAACAGGCAAAGAGAAAAAAGGGGGAAAAAAACCCACAATGCTGATGGCCTCGAGGGATGGCAGATCTCTGCCCCTGCTTCCCTGCAGGAGCCTGAGAAAGGTTTTAGAAAATGATTTATGTCCTAAAAGATCCCGGAAGACCTCTGTGAAATGAGAGCAAGCCCCACGGAAAACAGAGGCTGAGACCAACAGTCAACACACAGGCCTTCCTAAGTGATATCCAAAGAGTAAATGCATCTTTGCGAGGCTTCATTGACCGCAAGTCACCGTGGATCAACGAGCCCCACAGAGATCAGAGAGGACAAGTCTAGCTGAGGTGGGGCCCGCGGGACCAGTAATGCGGCAGATGTGCCACTGACATGGGAATCTGATGACAGAAACGGACAAAGACGTGCCAGGTAACTGCTATGAAAATGAAAATTGCCTCGGAAAAGGAACATCTGACAAAGCTGAAGAGGGGTCACAAACTGAGTGCGGTGAGGACAAGTGTTTTTATATCGATAAAAGGTACACTTCATCAAGACGTCAAAAAAAGCCATTAAGGACTGAACATGGCATTGAAATATACACAGCAAATATATTTAAACATACAAAGAGAAACCGGCAGACTAGATCCGAGGAAGAAGAAAAAAAATCCCTCTTAGAAAACAGCAAATACGCTGGGGAAAAAAAAATGACAGGATAAAGAATTCGAAGATCACAAACATTCAGCTTGCTCTGATACATATAGAGAGAGAACTGTGTAACAAACAAATAGAAAATCCATTCTTTTCAAACACCGCAGGACGCTTGCGATAATTAGCCAGATGTTAAGTTACCAAGAAATTCTGACGGAAAAAGTGCTTAAGGCAGAAATTATACAGCCAAGTTCTGATTACGATGTTACAAAACCAGACAGTAAACAACCAAAGCCTTGCCCCAAAGAAACGTTCCACAGAGAAATGTTAAACTGTTCTAAGTAACGCAAGATAAAGAAAAACTCAAAACTGAAAATTAACAGCCATTCAGCAGTGAGTGAAAATAAAATACCAGACACAGAATTTGGACAAAGCATTCATCAAGGCAAATTTGACCGTATCTACTTCATTAGATACAGTATTCAGGAAAATGGGAAATAAGTGAGCAGAAGAGTCAATTCAAGAGAGAACAAAAAGAGCCACAGTCTAAGCCAAAGCAAGGTGCGTTAGCCAGCGATGAGGGGTATAGGCTCTGTTTCCACTGTTCCCCAGCTCACTCCCTCATGGAGTTTTCTGACCTCTCTGTGCCTCAGAATCTCATCAGCAAACTAAAGACTCTTTTAGTTTTGTTAAAGGATTAAGTGAGATAGTACAGGTAAGATGCTTAGCAGAGCCCCTGACTTAAAGTAAGCACCGAATAAATATGCGCTTATTCTAAGAGGAAGACAACAATATAATTCAATTAGTCAAGGACCCGTTTTCTAGTGCGCAGGTAAGAGTGGGTTCTGTTTTCTGTAAATAAGAACTGAAATCTGAGATCTTCCAGGTATGCCAGGGTAGAGTGCCGATTGATGTCAGAGCAGTCCAGAAAGGTTTAGTAATGAGGTCTCCCAAACATTTAGGGAGACATTAATGCTAATTCTGTATAGACTCCTTTCAGAGGATAGGCAATGAACATATACATTCCAGCTCACTTTATGAAAGCTGCAAAACCTTGACTGCAAAAGTTGAACAAGCCAATACAAGACAAAAACTAGGCTGATCTCCTCTATCACCATAGATGCCAAACTCTTAAAGTATCTGCAAACCAAATCCATTTATATAAAAACGGGTAATATGAGTGACCAAGTTGAACTCAATCTAGGAACATGAAGTTGGCTCATCCTTGGGGAAAAAACAAACAAACAATGCAATTCATACAGAAGAAAATTAAGTAGAATAAATTAGAATAAAATAAAGGATAAAATTCATAGGATCTCAATCTATGCAGAAAAACATTTTTAAAAATTCAACATTGATCGTTAAAAACTTTTAGCAACTAGAAATAGAAGCAAGTTTCTTTAGTCTGAATGAACCTAACTATGAAAACATTATACACAATGGGGACTGCTGAATACTTCTATCTGAGGTTGTGAAACAAACTGGGATGCCCATTATCTCCCCTTCCATTCACCATTGTACTGGAGATCATAGCCAATGCAGTAACGCAAGAAAAAGAAATCAGATCCATTGATTAGAAATGCAGGAGGATGCCTGGGTAGTTCAGGCCGTTAAGCATCCAACTCTTGATTTCAGTTCAGGTCATGATCTTGCGGTTTGTGGGATCGAGCACCTTGTCAGGCTCTGCACTGATAGCTCAGAGCCTGCTTGGGATCCTCTCCCTCTCTTTCTGCCCCTCCTCCCCCAAGTAAATAAATAGATTAAAAAAATAAATGCAGGAATTTAATTATTTTGTGTAGGTAATATGATTATGCACACAAAAATCCAAAACAATCTATAAATAGTTATTAAAAGGAATATTTGAGTTCAGTAAGTTTATTTTATATAAGACCAATGTTAAAAACTAAATTTTTTCTAAATATCCAAACCAAATGAATTTTTTAAAACTTTTAAAAATAATTTGAAACAGAAGCACCTGGGTGGCTCAGTGCATTGAGCATTTGACTTCAGCTCAGGTCATGATCTTGCTGTTCGTGAGATCCAACCCCATGTTGGGCTCTGTGCTGACAGCTCAGAGCCTGGAGCCTGCTTCTGATTCTGTGTCTCCTTCTGTCTCTGCCTCTCCCCTGCTCATGCTCTGTCTTTCTCTGTCTCTCAAAAATAAATAAATGTTAAAAAAAATAAAAATAATTTGAAATAAACCTAATAAGATGTGAAAAGTTTCTACACAGAAAATTACAAAACATCAAGAGAAAAAAATGATGTACGAGAATAGAAGGTATACCATGGTCATAAATTGGAAGAGGCAAGACTGTAAAGATGTGAATTCTCTCCATATTGATTTATAGATTCAATGAATTATCATTCCAAATCCCTATAGGTTCCTTTGTGAAATTGGCAGCTGGTTCTAAAACTTATATGAGAATGTGAAGGACCAAGAGTAGCCAAAAGAGAAGAAAAGGATGGAAAGACCCACTCTAATGGAAGCCAAGATTTATTTTTAAACTACAGTAACTAAGCAGTGTGGTACTGGGTGTAGAAATAGGCCGACCAATGAGACAGCAGTGACAGACCCCAGATAAACCCACACACAGTCACTTGATTTATGACAAACATGGTTCTGTAAAGCGTTGCATGTGGTCTTCTTGATAAACAGAGCTGAGCTCTAATCATTGAATCTAACGATGTAGAAGCTGTTCGTCCCTTTATCAGAAGCAGTTTTCACAGCAGAGTTGCTCAGGGGACAGTGATCAACAGCAGGCCAAAAATGAGAGGGATGGTTGCCCTAGTGGCCAGCGACCACAGTGACCGCCAGCCAGATGATCCCTCCATCCTCTGCACTCACAGTGCCAGGTGTCCCAACAGGTATCACCATCATCTAAAGACACCTGGCACCTGGCACCGCCACTCTCTGGGCAAGTGAAGGTGGCCTCTTCACCAGTCATGGTGAGCAACCCAGCCACTGGAACACCCACAGCTGCCCAAGTGGGGACACCCATCTCTTCTGCCGTCAACACATCCACCTACCCTTTCATCTCTGTGCACACGTAAGGGACTGTAATAATGGCCCGTCAAACCCAGGTAGCGACCACGGTGGTGGGTGGGGTCATCAAGGCCGCCACCCTGGTGAAGAGCCCCATCTCTATCCCAGGAAACGGTGCGCTGATTTGCAATCTGGGCGAAGTGATCTTGGTGGTCCAGACCAAAGGGCCCCTATCAGCTGGGACCATCCTGAAGCTGGTGACCTCAGCAGATGGCAAGCCTGCCACCATCATCAGTACCATACAAGCCAGTGGGGCTGGGACTAAGGCCACCATCCTGGCCATTCTGCATGCCAACCCCAACACAACACCGTAGTCAATACCATCCCCGTATTAACCACAAGTGTGACCTGCAGTCTTGACATCAAGTCCCTCATCATCATTATCACCACCAAGATGAAGACTTTGGGAACTGGAGCACCCACCAAAATCAGTCCTGCTGTTCAAAATGCCACCAGCCATGAGAAGCATTGGAATGACCCAGGTAGTGCTAAACAGGTCCCTAGACAGCCAGGCAGGCGCTATCCTCTGCTCATACCCACTGAGGGGTGTTCACTTGGTCACTATTGTCACTGTCTCCACCATCAAGCCAGCCATCACCATGTGGATTGTGGAGAGCGTCATAGATGTCACAACTCTCACTAGAGTGACAGGCACCATTCTCACCAGCCTTGCCAGAGCTGTGGGCCACAGCACCAGACTCTTCCTGGTCATAGCCCATCACCACCTTGGACACCATTGCCATCTCTTCAATCCAGGTGATCAGCCCCACTGCTGTCACCATGGTGGCTGCACGATGATGAGGGCTGGTGGGCTCACCATTCCCACCATCACCATGCAGGCTGTCTCCCAGCCTACCCAGGTGCCTCTAGTCACAGTGCTCAGTGAGGTCAAGTCTCAGCCTGTGCATGACCTTTCTATGTCCATTCTAGCCTCGCCTACTACACAACAGCCACGGCCAGTTACCATCGCTGACTTGGTGCAGGGTAACATGTAGCCCAGCACGGTGACACCTAGCATGGCTCTGTGACACTGGTGTGCTATAACCCACCCTGTGAGACCCATGAGACAGACACCACCTACACACCCACCACCACAACCTCCACTGGGGGTTGTGGACAAGCCTGAGGGTAGGCAGCAGCTCCCTGCCCGCCACCCCTGCAAAATCCACCAGACCACTTCCACTGGTACCACCATATTGGTCATCACTGGTGCCCTGCACCCTGATACTCTCCTCTCCCACAGGACCTTGAAGTCCAGCTTGAAGGTAGCAGCACCCCCTATTGACCCCCCCAGAACTGTGCTTCACTGCTAGACACAGAGGGTGTGTCCCAACCTTCCGGTGAGACCCAAGACAAGCACCATGCCCATGGCTATGATTGTCACCTCCAACATAAGCTCAAACCAAGATCCCCACCATCAGGGAGAGGTGGACAGCATCTAGGGCAACAGTGTGAACATTACCAGCTTCAGTGCCATCACATCAACTGTGTCCTCTACACTGACACGTGCTATGACCATTGTGACAATTTCTAGCCTTCAATATCAGTCTCTTTCCCAGCTTTTTCCCAACCAAGACCAAACCACATGGTTTCCATTTCATTACAGTAGCGTTCTGCTGAAGGTACCCATGTCTGTATACATTCAATGACTCCTAGCTGCCATAATGAATGAACTCCAAAATCTGAGTGAGTTAAACCTATGAAATGGTTTCTTGCTTAGGCAACAATACTGAGTTTTTCTGGTTGATGTGCGCCGCAAGAAAATCCGTACACACAGACTCCTTTCAGGGAGGGACTCTGCCATCCATAACACGAGGGCTCATGAGGTCATGCTTAGGGTTGTTGCCACTTCCTTCCATTCCAGCAAAGAATTCAATTTATCCCATTAGGACAAGAGGTCCAATAGAAGACTCTTCACTTGGAAAGAAGAATTCCAAAATGCCATTGTAGAATTTTAACATTATATCCTCTGTCACTTTTAAAGATGCTTCATTTAATGTATTCATTTTTCTCCTTCCTTTTTAGGTATAAAATACAATGTGCAAGCTTTGTTTTTAGTAATTATAATCAATTTAAACATCCATGGTGGTTCAGTGTTTTTAATAAATATTCTCCATCGATTTTGAATAAAATGGAACCAATGTCTTGAAATCACACTCTCCCAGGTTGTTCTTCAGGCTTGCAAGGATCAGACATTCCTCCCATAGGTGAATCTACTCCTCTTTTCACTCCACCCAGGGGTGCCTTAGCCATCCTTCCCACTCATGGCAGGATGGAAAAGCCGAGGTATCACCAACATCAAAAAGATCACATTCCAGAAATGGAGTGATAATTGCCTAAAGTGTTCAAAAGGAGATATGGTTGGAAGATGTGTGGTTCTGTGTGCCTACTCTAAAACTCCAAATAGTAAATTTAAGTGACAAGGAGATGCATTATCAATTACAATGCCCTTCATACTCTGAGATAGGATTGTGTTTGTGTACTGGAGCACAGTAAGCACCTTTGAGAGACTCATTGGAGTTCAGGGTTCATGGAAGCAGCACCATGGATGGTGCAGATCATGATAATGATGTGACCAACATTAAATGAATGGAATTAGGGAACTGTAGTATTGTCTCACCCGAGACAGGTTCCCAAGGGCTTGGAAGGGGAGTCTTTTTCTGTTAGCGCCTTCCAATGAGACTGCAGTCCCACCTGCCATCTTTTTTTTTTTTTCTTTCAATGTGTATTAGGTTTTGAGAGAGTGCAAGCAAGGGAGAGACAGAGAGAGGGGGACAGAAGATCCCAAGCGGGCTCTGTGCTGACAGTTGCAAGCCTGACTCGGGGCTTGGCTCGAAGTCAAGAACTGTGAGATCGTGACCTGAGCAGAAGTCGGACGCTCCACCAACTGACCACACAAGTGCCCCCCAACTTCCAACTTGATCTCAGCCCTAGGAGACTCTAAGCAGAGGACCCAGCTAAGCTCTGACGACACCTGACTCAGAAATTGTGAGAGAATACATAGATATTGTTTCAAGTTGCCATTTATGTTCATTTCTTATGCAGCTATAGGAAACCAAAAGACTGGGAGCTGTCCCTACTGCTCTCTCTCTTTACCCCTAAGCTCCATCTAACATTGCACTTGATAGGGAAAAATCTGCTATAAGATGGCCGACAGGACTGATAAGGAAATACTTGTTCCTGATCAAAAACTCCCCCTTCCAGGTTCTTCCCTTCCTGCTTGTCTCACGCAGTAATGAGGAAGGCGGAAGTAACAGGCTATAATTTTTCCCTCTGCTGATGCTCTGAGCTCAGACCTCTGGAGATTGATCTCCTCTGAGCCAACCTGTGTAAAATAAACCTACTCCCTTCCAAGATCTCCGAGTGCCACTTGGTTCTAACGCCGGGTGACCCAGACCAGATTCCACAACACACTAACATTTAATATTTCATATTTTATTCATCCACTTCTCTATCTCTAATGTTATTATCTTAGACCACTTCATCACCACCTCTCAGCTGGATCACCATAAAGGTATTCTAATTAATCTTTCCACTTTCAGTCTCATTCTCTAGAAATCCATTTCTATCCTGAAGAATGACTGACTTAAAAAATTTGATCATATCATTCTTCCCTTAAAATCTTTCCATTTCTTCACATCAAAGGTACTCTTTAGTGAAAATTTATATGCAAGGCACTGGGATTAAAACCTTAATGATTAGAATTCTAGTTAATCCTGACAATTTCAGGATGTAGGTACTATTATTATCTTTAAAAATTTTAAGGTGTCTTTTGTTGTTAAAAGTAGGCTCCAGGCTCAAGGTAGGGTTTAAATTCACAAACTGAGAAGTCACTTGCTTTAAGGACTGAGCCCGCCAGGCACCCCTATTATTATGTTAATTTTTAAATGGAAGGCCCTGAGGCTTACTGAAACTAAATAATTTCCCCAGGGCCACCCCGTTGTGGAGGGTAAATCAACCCTGACATCTTTCAGTTTCTTAAGCAAACACACTTTCTCTCTCACCTGCTGGAGTGTTCACTCTGCCCAGAAAACCTTAGCCATCTTCTCTGACCTGCTCCTCTCTTATCCTGTAGACTCAGATTAAAGTTTATTTCTCCAAAATGACTTCCCTGAATTTCTGGAGTACATTCTGTCCCCTGCTGCGTACTTGAGATTTCCTTCCTAAACTATCTCTGCATAGGCTCGTGATCAAGTGATCTCAACGTCCCTGTGAACTCTAATAACGACTATGATTTTCCTAAGTTCAGAGCAGCTTCTTACTATAAGAGGTTGGAAATAGATTGCTTTGTATCTTTAAATTCTTTTTCCATAAACTCTTTGATAATTCAGTGGAGCTTATAATTTTATTTATTCTTGAGGATGCTGCCTGTGTAATTGTATTCTAAAATAGTTCATCATTATGATGATATGATTAAACATCTGGAAATACAAATAAAAGCATCTTTTGGGTATTCTGCTCAGAGAAGGATAATAAACTGCCTGCCTGGCAACAACAACATGTCACTTCCTCAAGTTGAAATGTAGTCTCATTTTTCCCAGTCCCAAATAGACTCGACTAATGTTCTTATAAGAAAGTGACACCGCCCAAGGGCCCTTGCCTCGGCGCTATTAGGAGCACCATTATTCCATTTTAATAGATGTGTTGTCTCATATATTCTAGAACCATTTGGGAACCATTAAAGAGACAAAATGATAAAGATTAAAAGTTATAGTTACTTTCACAGCCATAGTTAGACTAATGCATCTTCGGTAAGGACGGCTTACCCATCAAGAACACTTTCAGAATAGTCTGTTAACTTTTTCATAGAGAAAATTACTCAGAAGGAAAATAAAGGATTATAGGCACAATCTGTATAAACATTGATATTTGTCTGGCAAAAATACAGGTTGAGAGGGAGAGAGAAGAACGTGAAGGGTATAAAATTATAGAAAGAACGCCATAGAATGTTTCTTTGGTGTGTATATACACTCCCGTCAAATAGCTATTTTAATAACACAATTCCAGGCAACTTTTGGATGGCATGTTATAGAATCGTTAAAATGGTTTAGTATTTGGTCTGTTAGGGTAGACACAGACAGATGAAAGCATTAAATAATTTATTTGACTGTACTTATTTTAAGAAGAGAAGAAAGTAAACAACGTAGATTAAGACAACATAGCAATGCAATGTAATACTTAAAACCGTGAGGTTCAAGTTGCTACTGGGATAGGGGATATTTTTTTACGTCGATGAAAACTGCATTAGTTATGCCTCTTTGGGATGCAAGTAGAAGCCCAGATTTAACTAATTTGACTCTGAAACTTTTCTTGAACACCAGGAATAAAAAAAGCACATGGAACCCACAAATAGCTCACGGGGCACTAAGCACCATTAAGACTGTGGCACCTGGGTGGCTCAGTCGGTTAAGCATTGAACTTCAGCTCAGGTCATGATGTCACAGTTCATGAGTTCAAGCCCCACATCAGGGTCTCTACTGTCCGTACGGAGCCTGCTTTGAGTCCTCTGTCCCCCTCTCTGTCTGTACCTGCCCTACTTGCACTCTCTCTCTTAAATAAATAAATAAATAAAGACTGTGTTTGTGTCCCTCATGTCTGCTTCCCTCAGCAGGTTGATTTCATTATTTTCTTACAGATGATTTTCTACACATGATGAAAACACAAACTCTAATAACTACAAAGTTTTGTCTTATGACCTCAGTTCACTGAGAGACATTTCCTTCACGCTGTCTCTGGTCTTAAGAATGAGAGTTGGCCAGGAAGTTGGCTCAGTGATGCATTTTGGGGTGAGAGTCACATCTGGCTTAACCAATTGTGATCACACTAAAAAAAAAAAAAGGAAGCTCCTGAAAATAAAAGATGGGTAGAGTGGGAGATCATCATATTCATAGAAGCCTGATTCAGGTCAGGTCAAATCGTGGGTAGCTACTCATAACATGGGTGAAAGGTATAAGTGTTCATGACACTAATAGAAGAAGTTCCTAGCAGTAAAATAACTTAAAAATAGAAAGCGAGGTCACCAAGATGGAATAGGAAGTTCCAGCCTGACTTTTCCCACAAAAAAACACCAATTTAACAAGACATGTGGACCAAAATGTTGGCATTTAGATAATCCCCACATCCAGGTAAGAGGTTGCCATACACCGGGAGAGCACAAAGCTGAGAAGAGCTGCGCTGAGATGCATTAGAAGGTCAACTTCACTGTCCCTGCTTCAGCTCCTCTCCCAAGCGGGCACAGCACAGCACTGAGACAGAACAAGCCTACTAGCTACTTTTCCCTCAGGGAGCAAGAGAAGAGGAGGGCATTCCTGCATCCAACCTTCTGGTTCTTCAGAGGGCTATCTGAGGGTCTAATGTATGTCTTACTTCATTTGGAGCACTTAAAAACTGTCATAGGACACAAAGAAGGACAATACAAGATGATAAAAAGGTNTGACCTGAGCCGAAGTCAGACGCTTAACCCACTGAGCCACCCAGGCGCCCCTAAAAAATTTTTTAAACAATAAAAAGGTCAATAAAGATAAAACACTTATATATTAATCTAACATCAGCGCACAAATACATCAAGCAGACTTTGACAGAACTGAAGGAAGGGAGAGCAACACAATAATAGTAGGAAATTTTAATACCCCATTTTCAATAATAGATAGAAGATCCAGAAAAATTATCAGTAAGAAAACAGATGACTTAACACCATAGACCAAAGGAACCTAATACAATTACCAGGACATTCTACCCAAATATAGCAAAATGCACACTCCTTTCAAATGCACATGGTGCATTCTGCAAACTAGACCAAACAGGCCACAAATCAAGTCTGAGAAATTTAAGAAGGTTAAAATCATACTGAATATCCTTTCTGACTACAATGAAACTAGAAATTACTGGCTGAAAGAAAGCTGAAAAATTCACAGATATGCAGAAATTAAATAATACCTTCTTGAATGATGAATCAGTCAAAGAATAAACCAAAAGAGAAATTAGGAGATATCTTGAAAACAAAACAAAAACAAAAACACAAAAACAAAAAACAAAAACACAGTGCACTACAACTCCAGGATGCATCAAAAATGATAGGAAGAAGGAAGTTTACAGCAATCAAGTATACATTAAAAAAAGAAGATAAATAAACAGCCCAACTATATATCTCAAAGAAGTAAGAACAACAGCAATAAAAGAAGGCCAATGTTGGCAACAAAGGACATAACTTACAGCAGAAATAAATGAAATAGAAAATAGAAAAACAATAGGAAAAAACTATAGTAAACCAAGAGTTGCCTTTCTGCAAACATCAACAAAATTGACAGACCTTGGAAAAATAGAGGGTAGACTAAATAATCAGAAATTAAAGAGGAGACATTATAACTGATATCACAGAAATTCAAAGATTATAATAGACTACTTCGAGCAATTATATGCCAACAAACTGGATAAGTTAAAAGAAATGGACAAGTTTCTAGAAAGCTACAACCTACCGAGACTGAATCATGAGACATAAAAATGTCAACAGACCTGTAACTAGTAAAGAGATTAAATTAATAATAAAAAAAAAATCTCTCAATGAGGAAAAGCTCAGAGCCAGCTGGCTTCACTGGTGAATACTATCAAACATTTGAGGAAGAACTAACACCAATCCTTGGCAAGTTCTTCCAAAAAAATTGAAGAGAACACTTCCAAATTCATTTTATGAAGCAAGCATTAACTTGATAGCAAAGATAGAAAAGGACCACAAGAAAGAAAACTACAGGCAAATATCGCTGAACATAAATGCAAAGATTCTCCACAAAATATTACCAAACCAAATTCAACAACCCATTAAACCAATTTCATACAGCATGAACAATGGGAATTATCTCTGGGATGCAAGGATGGTTCGACATACAAAAAGCAATTACTGTATTACACCTCATTAACAGAACAAAGGATACAAATTGTATGATCATCTCAATAGATACATTAAGACCATATATGACAAACCCACAGCTAACATCACATTCAATGGTGAAGAATTAAAAGCCTTTCTTCTAAGACCAGGATAAGACAGGATGCCCATATTCTCTCCACTTTTATTTAACATAGTACTGGAAGTCCTAATTGGAGGAATTAGTCAAGAAAAAGAAATAAAAGACATTCAAAATGTAAAAGAAGTAAAAAAATCTGTTTGCAGATGACATGATCTTATATGCAGAAAACCCTAAAGATTCTGGTGAGAAAATAAAAGGTTAGAACAAAAGAAAAATTGGTAAAGGTGCAGAATACAAAATCAACCTGAAGAAATCAGCTGCAATGGTATACACAAAATAATTAATAATCTAACAAGAAAATTAAGAGAGCAATTCCATTTAAAAAAGGAAAAGAATGGGCGCCTGGGTGGCTCAGTCGGTTAAGCGTCGACTTTCGCTTAGGTCATGATCTCGCGGTTTGTGGGTTCGAGCCCTGCGTCGGGCTCTGTGCTGACTGCCAGCTCAGAGCCTGGAGCCTATTTCAGAGTCTGTATCTCCCTCTCTCTCTGACCCTCCCCTGCTCACGCTGTCTCTCTCTCTCTCTCTCTCCTAGAAATAAATAAAAATATAAAAAAATAAAATAAAATAAAAAAGGAAAAGAATAAAATGCTCAGGTCTGAGTTCAACAATGGAGATGAGTGACTTGTGTACTGAAAACTACATCATATTACTGAAAGAAATTAAATATAATACAAAGAAATGAAAGATATCCTATGTTCATGGATTGGAATACTTTATATTGTTAAAATGTTCATAACATCTAAAGTAATCTACAAATTCAATGCAATTTTTAGCAAATTCACAATAGAAACTTTTACAGAAATAGAAAAATAATTCTACAATTTATATGGAACTACAGAGGACTGAATATGCCAAAACCAATACTGAATAAGAAAAACAAAGCTGGGGGCCTCACACTGCCTGTTTTCAAAATATATTACAAAGCTATAGTATTCAAAACATTATGATACTGGCATAAAAACAGACATGTAAAACAGTGAAACAGAATAGAGAATTCAGAAACAAACGTTGCATATATGGTCAAATTATCTTTGACAAGGATGACAGGACTACACAATTTGGAAAGAAGGGTTTTCTCGACAAATGATGTTGGGAAAACTGGATACCCGCAGGCAAAAGAATAAAATTAAGCATATTTCTTATACCATATACAAAAAATGAACAGAAAATGGACTAAAGACCTGAAAATATAAAACTCCCAGAAGACAACATAGGGGAAAATTTTCATAATATTGGTCCAGTAATGATTTCTCGGCTGTGATACTAAAAGCACAGGCAACAAAAACAAAAATAGACAAATGGGACTACATCAAACTAGCAATCTTCTGCATAGCAAAGAAAATCCACAGTGTGAAAAGGCAGCCTATGAAATGAGGGGAAATATTCATAAACCATATCTCTGATAAGGGATTACTCTCCAAAATATGTATTTTTTATGTTTATTTATTTTAGAAAGACACAGTGTGAGTGGGGGGTGGGACAGAGACAAAGAGGGAGACAAAGAATCCAAAGCAGGCTCCAGACTCTGAGCTGTCATTACAGAGCCCGACTGGGGTCTTGAACCCACCAACCATGAGACCATGACCTGAGCCAAAGCCAGACATTTAACCTACTGAGCCACCCAGATGCCCCCAAAATATGTATTTTTACAACTCCTACAATTTAATAGCAAAAAACCAAAACAACAACAAAAAAACCCAAAACACTTATTTTAAAATAAGTGAGGGGCACCTCGGTGGCTCAGTTGGTTAAGCATCAGCTCAGGTCACGATTTCACAGTTTGAGTCCAAGCCCCACATCAGGCTTTCTGCTGTCAGTGCAGAGCTTGCTTCTGATCTTCTGTCTCCCATTCTCTCTCTGCCCCTCCTCCACTATCTCTCTCTCTCACTTGCTGGCTCTCTCACTCTCATTCTCTCAAAAATAAATAAAAATTTTAAATAAGATAATACAGAGGGCACTTGTGGAGATTGAGCACTGGATGTTATATGGAAACCAACTTCACAATAAACTATTAAAAAATTTTTTTTAAATTTTAAATGTAAATAAAATAAAATAATATAGGTTAAGAAAAGTGATTAAACATTTGTCCAAAGAAGACATATGAATGGCTCACAAGTATATGAAAAAGATGCTCAACCTCACCAATCATCTGGGACAGGCAAATCAAAAGCATAAGTTATCACCTCAAAGCTTTTATTCATTTATTTATTTATTTTGAGAGAGAGAGAGAGAGAGAGAGGGCACAGGTATGAGCAAGGGTCAAAGAGAGACAGAGAGGGAGAGAGAGAAGCAGGGCTCACCTGAAGTGGGCTTGAGCTCATCCCGTGAGGGACTTGAAATCATGAGTCATGAGATCATGACCTGAGCCAAAGTCAGATGCTTAACCAACTGAGCCACCCAAGGTGCCCGTTACCTCAAACCTCTTAAGATGCCTATTATCAAAAAGACAAGAGATAACAAGTTCTAGTGCGGATATGGAGAATAAGAACACATATATGCTGTTAGTGGGAATATGAAGTGGTATAGATACTATAGAAAAACAGTGTGGAGGTTCCTCAAAAAAATTAAAACAGAACTATCACGTGATCCAGCAATTTCTTTTCTGGGTATACGCTCCAAAGAATGAAAAGTTAGGTCTTGAAGAGCTGTTTGCATTCTGGTGTTTGCCTGTCTCAGCAGTCAAGAGGTGGAAAAAACTAAATGTCCACTGATGGATGAATGGATAAGGAAAATGTGTTATATGCATACAGTGGAATATTACTGAACCACATAAAAAAAATAAGGAAATCCTATCATATGCCACAACATGGATGAATCTTGAGGACATTATGTTACATGAAATAAGCCAGTCGCATAAAGAAAAGTGCTGTATGATTTCACCCGTGTCTGGCCTCTAAAGCAGTCAGTCTCATAGGAAGAGAAACTGGAATGGCAGTTGCCAGGAGCTGGGAGGGGAGAGAAATGGGGAACTGGTGTTCAATGTAGAGTTTCAGTCACACAAGATGAAAAAGTTCCAGAGTCTGCTGTATGACACGGTGCTGACAGTTAACAGTACTGTACATTTATATTTTTGTTAAGAGGGTAGATCTTATGTGTCTCTTACCACAATAAGAAAAACTTTAAAATATGAGGTCAACTTTATGGATAAAAAAACAATAATAAAATATGTATATCGAACTGCCCTATTACTTTACTGAGAAAGTAAAACTACAGCTGCTACAATTTCTTTCATTTTTATATATTAGTCTTCTACCTTTTACTAAAGGGCTTTCCATCTCACTTAATAAATGCAAGAAAGTCTATTGGACATTTAGAAGAAATTTCACTAAGTTATATTTTAATGATAAGGAAATTGAGACTTAAATGAGTGGCATAAATTTCCCAGGAATGCGCAACCCATTACAGGCAGAGCACAGACGAAACCACAATCTTCTTGGTTCCAAATCCTGAAAACTCATGATCAAAGCCCAACAGGTACGTATCCAGATCTTTAGAGAAATATACTTTGAAAAGAAGCTATGACGTATGAATAATTCTTTACAACAACAGAAGTTAACGACAATTCTCCTCTTCATTATTAGCAAGATAATATCTCCCCTGATTTCGTTTGAATTATGGTAGCTCTGAACAGATTCCTTTCCTGCTTCCATTATGATGTGATCCATCACTCCAAGCCATCTTTGTGTAAACACAAGAGTCCGTCTGGCTGCTGTGGGAAATTGTTAGGGCTGATAGGAGCAGAAACACCTGCTGCAGTTCTCTCTAACGGGCCCTAAATTACGACTGTTGAAATCCTGCCTCCGGTGAAACCATACAGGAGAAATGTTCCAACTAATCCGACTGGGAAGACTGTCAACTGGTAATGGGTGAAAATTGTATCTTACATCTGGAGGAGTCGGACGTCTTAATGAAGGTCCTTTCCCAAACGTGCTGTGATGGCATCATTGTGCCCCTTCAACATATGTTTGACATCCTATAGCTTCCCGAGTCTGTGGTTCATGTAGTGAGTAATGAGAAGGTTTCCATCAAGAAAGAATTCCATTTTATTCCAGATTTCGAGGATTGAAAGCTTCTCGAGCGAAATAAATCAGTACTTCGCCGAAGCCCATTTATTCTGTTCTCCTGGTTTTAATTTTTTTTTTTTAATGTCTTATTTATTTCTAGGAGAGAGAGAGAGAGACAGCGTGAGCAGGGGAGGGTCAGAGAGAGAGGGAGTCACAGGCTCTGAAACAGGCTCCAGGCTCTGAGCTGGCAGTCAGCGCA
>NW_027532842.1:6436037-6559859 GCF_008692635.1 Crocuta crocuta | reverse complement strand
TGCCAGCTCAGAGCCTGGAGCCTGTTCCAGTCTGTGACTCCCTCTCCCTGACCCTCCCCTGCTCACGCTGTCTCTCTCTCTCTCTCTCTCTCTCTCCTAGAAATAAATAAAACATTAAAAAAAATTTAAAATATTTAAAAATAATATCAAAATTGCCAATTTAGTAAAGGAGATAACCAGACGGTGAATTATTTTCCTAAGCGTTTTATTTCAAGAGGGTTAATTCATCAGTGTAACTCTTCGGTGTGTCCTGCCTATAGGTTTGAATCCAGGAAACACAGAGAAATTCTTTTTAAATGTATTAATCTAAATAATTGCCCAGTGATTTGATATTTAGGGTGATCTTAAAAATATATGTTAATAACCTAAAATTCAAGAAATATGGCTTTACAGTTGCTTAAAAGGTCACACTCCTAGAGCTTTTTTGGAAAAGGTTCATCAACATTCAGATGGGTAGCAGATAAGAAGCAAGACCAACACCAAGTGGCCAAGATGGTGTGAAAAGAGACAAGAATAGGGGCGCCTGGTGGCTCAGTCAGTTGAGTGTCCAACTTCAGCTCAGGTCATGATCTCACGGTTTGGGAGTTCGAGCCCCCTTAGGGCTCTGTGCTGACAGCTCGGAGCCTGGAGCTGCTTCAGATTCTGTGTCTCCCTCTCTCTCTGCCCCTCCCTTGCTTGCACTCTGTCTCTGTCTCTCTCTCAAAAATAATAAACATAAAAAATAATAAAAAGGAGTCAAAATGGGGAAGAAAACACCATCAATATTGAAAATAGGGTATGGTCGTAACTCCCCAGTGCAAAATCAAGAGAACGTTTGCCAAATTCTGCAGTTTGGATGAAAACAAAAGAGGAAACTTTGAGTCCATCTAGCACAGAACAGTGGGCAGGAGACTGGGAAATTCTAACGCACTGTCAAGTAGAACCAATTGGAAAGGGAAAAGAGAGAGAGATTTGTGGGTTTTTTGGTAGCCATTTAGATTATCTTTTGTTTTAATAAACTTTATTAACTGTGATATATAAATATATATATGTAAATATGATACACACACCTGCACACACACATATACGTATAACTGACTCATTCCAACCAATTTGATGAGATGTGACAAACGTATGCATCTGTGTGACCACCAACACGTCAAGATACAGAACACTTCCATCACCCCAAAAAGCCTCTTCAGACAAATTACCATTAGTTTCCTCCCACCCTCAACCTTGGCCCCAGGAGCCTCTGATCTTTCGGTGACATGGATTAGTTTTACCTTTCTTAGAATCTCATGTGAACGAAATGAGGCATTCTGCACTCTTTTGTGCCTGCTTTCACTCGGTCTAATGTTTTTGTGATTCTTCCATCACTCAGTTTGTTCCCTTTTAAAACAAATATTTTTTTTTACATTTATTTATTTATTTATTTTTGAGAGACAGAGGGTGAGTTAAAAAACAAGAAGTATGGTTAGAAACATGGTACTCAGGAAATATAAGTGTACATGAGTATGAACTCTAGGATTAGCTTTGGAAGTAATGGAATAATAAATTAAATAGAATTATATTTTGAGAGAGACAGATACAGTGCATGTTGGGGAGTGGTAGAGAGAGAGAAAGACAGAGAATCCCAAGCAGGCTCCACACATGGGGCTTAAACTCACAAAACCGGTGAGATCATGATGTGGGACAAAACCAAGAGTTGGACAGTTATCCAACGGAGCCACCCAGGCGCCCCTATAGAGGTTTTAATAAGCTTTTTGGCTGTATATTTACTGAAAGAGAAAGGAATATGCTGCAAAAATTTATGAGTCCAGCAATGAGCACATTCCTCATGAAATGGCCTGGTAACCAAAGAAAGACACAGCAAGGGGTGAGAGGAAGGAGTTCTCAGTAACACGCCTGGGGAGATGGGCGGGGGCCTAGATCATAAAGGATATTATAGGCCATGTTAAAAAGTTTATCTCCATCAGAAAAGCAATGGGAACATATTGAAGAGCTTTAAGTAGAGGAGTGGCGTATTAGATTTGCATATTTTAAAAGTTTCTTCTGACTAATCTTGGAGAATCAATCAGAGGGTGACAAGAATAAATGCCAGAGAATTCTTCCAAGGTTTTTTAAACAAGAAATGATAAAAACAAGGGTTAAGGTGGTAAAAGTGCAGGTGACAGAAATAAATATTTAAATATTTAGTGAAAGGACTGTTTTTTGGGGGGGGGAAGGGGGAATATAATGGTGAGCACCAAACAGATGTCAGAGATCACTAAACCATAGGAATAGATGAAACCATTAAGAGTGCGTAACGTCTATACCGGGTTGGATTCAGGACAAGCCTCCACTATTCAGAATGGTAGAGGAACATGTGAGGCATGGTGAGGACCCAGGCAGATAACTAGGTGAGTGCCATGTCATGTTTACTAAGGAAAAGTTGTTTCTAGAACATTCAGTACTCAGAATGCTACTGATAAGACAGCAGGAGAAAACCAAAGCTCAATCTTTGGGTTCTTTCCTTTTCCCTTTTTCTTACTAAATAATGAAAACAGCTTAAGCCATATATTCTCATTGGATTTTTTTCATTTTTTCACTTTCATTTTTGCTCTATCCTCTAAAAGTTTATACTCACTATTCTCCTTCAATTTTATAAATTACCAATGATTACCGTTACTTCCTCTCTATCAAATTGTTATTTTAGACAATGTTATTTTAATTTCCAAGTGATTGTATTTGTGTTGCAGTAGCAGTTAATGTACACAAAGAGGATCTGTAAAATTCATTTGAGGTCCGATGATTACTTGGTTAGTTTTCCCTTCCTATGGCATTGTGAATTGGGTTGACTTTTATTCCATGCTGACTCCACTTAGATCTTAAGTTGAAGCAAGCTGATAAAATTCCAGTGTCCAGTTTCCCTTCTCCTGAATTTCCAGCACTAATATGGGAGTCTCTTTACTTTTCAAATTTCTTTCATCATTTCAGGAGGAATCTGGAAATAATCAGGTGTGTACTCAGTCTATACCACCTGGCCCAGAAGCCAATGACAGATAATAGTTGAGTTGTTTGATGCTACAGCTCCCTTTCCGCCCACTGTAAACCATTGTATTATTTTTGTTCTCTTCAAAACACTCCGTGTTTTTGTGACTAGAACAATGTCAATGTCAGGGACATTTTAAATTCTTTTTGAAGTCACTATCTGCTTAGAACTGAAGTTGAAAACCAACAGCAAATTCCCATTTGATTGAGCCATGCTTTTTTTTCTACATAATGTGATTGCCTCACCTTCTGGCAACAATAACTCAAGAGTAACTTGAGGGTATGTCTGTGTAATTGCTTTGTACTCAGAGTCACAAAGCCAATAATGAAACCGCAAGAGAAGGAAGAGATCCTCTAATTAGTATACCCCTTGTTTTGTAAATGAGGAAAATGAGTCATGGCTAAGACCTTGCGCATCATTATTTTGTGCAAAATAGGCATTCATATTTATACAAAGAACAATGTCTTACATAATAGAAAACTAACAACTTAGAATAGTGTACAGAAGTATAATTTTTAAAAGGGCTACATATAACTTCAGGTCCTTTCAAAGCTAGATAGACTAGAAATATCTTTTTGTCAGTCTTTAAAAACAGCTATTGATTTACTATTCTAAGTGCCAACTAATTCTCTACGTTACTCAACAGTGGAGAGCATGAATTGCACCCAAAAGATATTAGAAGGTTTATCCTGAGATTTTTGCCTTTCAAAAGAGTTGGAATTCCTTGACTATGAAGACATGTTACTTGTAAAACATCTACCTATCACTTAAAGGGAGATATATCCCGACTTAGTATGTCTATTTATGCAGTCTCTACATGAATAATTGTCATTTACTATGGTCTCGCTGAGTTTTGCTGTAATTTTTGATCTCTTTCTTCATCTTCAAAATATAGACACGGGATGTCACTGGTGGTCTTAAAGGTAGCCCGGTGACAATGCTAATACAAATGCTCGTGATACTTTTATTCTCATCCTAATTCTAGTTTTCTTATTTTATTTTATTTTTTAATTAATTTATGATTTTGAGAGAGAGAGAGAGAGAGAAACTCCCAAGCAGGCTCCACACTGTCAGCACAGAGCCTGATGCAAGGCTGAACGCACTGTGCATTCTTGACCTGAGCGGAAATCAAGAGTTGGAAGCTTAACTGACAGAGCCACCCAGGTGCCCCGTCCAATTTTAATTCTAATACTAATACCAGCTAACGCTTATTGAGTGCTCGCTAAATAGCAAGCTCCTTCCTAAATGCTTTGTGTGGATTACCTTTTTTAACACAAATAATAACTATAATTATTTCTAATTTATGGAGCAGGAAACTGAGGCGCAGAGTGTTAACTAAGGTTCCCAGGGGGCAGAACTGCTCCAGCCACCCGGGCCGTCTGGTTCCAGAGCCTGGAGTCGGGTTTTTAAACACCGCTTAAATGCTACCGCTCCATCTAGCAGCTCATGTGGATGTTTAGGTCCTGTCCAAGTAAAAAGGGAGATTGGAGACCCAGCTCCAAAAGGACAGCGTCCACAGAACTTGTTCTCTCTCGCACAAACTGTAGGTAACCTGCCCACACTTGACCATGCTTGGTGCAACAGCCTGATGACAGTCACACACGTGAGCAGAAGAGAGAAATGGGGTAAATAAATCATACCCTCCAGTGGTCCATTTTGGAGAAGGAGAAAAGACCCAGAAGGACAAGCGGATTCTGCTGAGACGTTTTACAAACATGTAACCAGTGCTTATAACCCAGTGACGAAGAAGGGACCAAACCCACACGTGCAACTTGTAGATGGCGATTTCTCAGAGGAAAATGGCGGATCTTATTTGCAAATACTTTCTTCTCGATCCCATAACCTTCTTTTACCTGTAAGCCAGCAATTTTTAATGGGGTTCTGCCTTCTTCCCACTGGTGTCAGATAAAGACTGAGAAAGCTCAATGAATTGAACATGAAGCTCATGAATGGGGATAATCTCAGTGAATTAGTGAAGGCTGAAGCAGCTGTCAGTGGGCCCAGGAAAAGCACACTCTGTGGACTCCCATTTTATAGGAGATGGAGAAAAGTAGCTCTTCGATAAGTTTAAGAGCTAAGTGAGGAATTAGATTAGAGACAAAGCAATTGATGTTTTTAAATTCTTGAACATACATAATAAGGAGACAAAGGCTGTAAAGAGGGAGAAGATGATATAGTCAAGAAGGCCAACTCTTAAGGAATCAAGGACACATGACGGGATGGGGAGAAGCCATCGTTCCCACTGACACTGATGACAAGGGGTTGGCCGTGGACGACGTGGGGAAAAGGCTGAGGTAACTTCCACCCATAGCTTTTATTTCCCTTGTGAAGTCTGCAGGGCTCAGGAGTATTCACTGATTTCAAAGGTAGTTTGAAATTGGTAGTTGAAATACTATTTTGAATTTCAAATGAAGTATCCTGAAAAAAATACTGGGAGAGACAAAGCTGGTCAAGACTTTGTCCAGGGCAGGAAAGGACAGAAAAGATAGAAAGGAAGAGGCAGTAAAATGGTGCCATTTAAGATAATTTATATTTAATACTTTGTTAAGAGAAACACAATTTGAAAACCTCAGTGTAAACTTACTAAATTGCTTCATATTCTGCACACATCTTAATAGCCGCACCAGGTTATTGCTACCATCTATAAATTATTTTTGCCATCTTTTTACTTTGACAAATTCAGAGGAAAAAAGAAATATTCCTTCAGTTCCTATGTCCTGCAGTCTTGTGATCTGAGTTGAAAGTCATGCTGTAGATAAAAGAATATAAACATTTTCAAAGAAAGAAAAAGGAAGGAAAGAAGGAAGGAAGGAAGGAGGGAAGGAAGGAAGAAACTGAAAAGCAGTATTCCTTAAAAGAGAAACATAAGAGTATATTAGTATTTTGAAATTTGATATCAATGTATCATTTTTATGTTACAAATGATACAATACAAATATTGTATCAAATGTTACATTTGATATCAATGTAACATTTTTAAAGGGCTGAGTGTATTTTACTCAAACATCAAAAGCAACGAAATTTAATGGCGAAGCATGTACTGGTTGAGGCTACGAGACAGTTTTCAGTGTCAACTCTGAAACTGAGCCTGTATCCAAAGCCAGACGAGCTGCTTTGATGAGAGTTCATTCCAAAAATCTTGCGTTTCAGGATCAGCAAACAGAGAAATCTTAACCATGCAAAGAAATCGTAACTGCAGTTCTGACAAGTTCATTTCAAAATACTCACAATGAAGTCCTTCTAAGCGAAAGGCAGTATATAAATCTCTGCTTGACTTGAATGAAGTCTTGCCCATGACACACGCCCTTACCTTGCTGAGTAACTTTCTAGATTGTAAAAAGTTTTCAAAGATGAAGACTCAACCAAATCCAACACACAATCAAAGCCCAAAATAGATGTTAAGTTGTTTACACTTCTAAGTGAATGTTTTAATTAATAATAAATACTGTCTCTTTTCAGTTGCTGGATTTTTTTTTTTTTGCAGTTTTTATTCACACACTTTTCCAAGACTTCTTGAAATTATAATGTCCTCATAACTATTAGCTTTATCAACCCTAACACCATATATGTTTGGACAGATCTAATTTCCGCCAAACCTTCCCAGTTACTCATTTCACTCTACTATAAACAGCAATGCTCACACCCCTTCCTCTGCCCTCATTTATACTGTGATGTGAAATCACAGAGCTTTCTCCTCGATGATGGTAAAGATGAGGCTGTCTATTCCTAAGAGAAAAAAAATGACCAGCATTTAATGTATGATTCTGTGCTAAGAACTGAGAGAATTCTTTTACATTGATTATCAATCTTTACGACAACCATTGGTAGAATCTCCATTTCACAGATTAGGAAATTGAGACTCAGGGAGGTTACCCGCTTCCTGACAGACACTCCGAAGAGGCCATATCCTCTCCCACACCTGATGACCCCACTGAGGAAATGAAACCAACCAACCAAACAACCAACCATAAGGTCCATTCTTGCTCCACTCATTATCCTCACAAATATACTCAGTCCTCCTCCTGATACAAAGAGAGAAGTTTCTCCGATCCTTTTGAAATGCAGTCATCCCACTTAAACACTGGATCCTTACCTCTCTCCCTTTCTCAAGAAATACATGCAGCCATTAAATTATTTCTCTTCTGCATTATTTTATTTTGTTTTATACTATTTGAGAGAGAGAGAGAAAGAGAGCTCATGCACATGAGCAGGGGAGAGGGGCAGAGGAGGATTGCAAGAGAGAATCTTAAGCAGGTGCCACACAGCCTTAAGCAGGCTCAGCACACATCCCAATGCAGGGCTCGATCCTGTAACCCCATGATCTGGGATCATGATCTGAGCTGAAATCAAGAGTCGAACACTCCCCTGACTGAGGCCGCTGGGAGCCCATCTTTACTGCACTTGAGTTTACTGGATCATTCCCATTAGCATACAGACTTGCTCTCTTACCTCCCAACTTTGAGAAAAACCTCCTGACCCCCTATCCCCCTCCGTCTGTATCATCCCAAACTTCCGTTCTTTCCTATATCAAATTCTCAAATGAGGTGTCTATATTGAACACCTCAGTTTCCTCTCTTTCATTCACTTTTTAACCCACTCTAGTCTGGCTTGTGGCCTTGCAGCTCCTCAGACTTGCTCCTCTATAGCCTCCATGTAGCCCGAGGGCAGTGGGCGTCTCCGCACCTCAATTTACTTGGCCTCTGGACCTGGCCTCGAAGTTAAACAACAGCAGGGTCCTGGAGGACTCTATGTCCCTGGGAAAGGTCCCAGCATCCCGTGTCGTGGCTATGACCACAAACATGACATCTTTCCACGTAGAATCTATTTTATAACTTGTCTAGTCATAGACTCCAGTTTTCTTTTCTGCCTTTATAAAATCCTTAGTCTAAAACCTACTAACCCAAGAACCTATGCACCATAAGAGATCCTTGCCTCTCTCAAAGACACTCGACATGTTGGATGCATACGATTTGAAAATTAAGATCACAGTAAATTCTGTCAATCCTCTTCCCCCCCAGGCCATTATGTTTTTACATAATGTCTCCACATCTGGAGACAGAGAAGGGTATATGTACATTCTGCAATCAAATTGCACTTGAGTAACTACCCAGTAGTAGAATTGTTGGATCATATGGAATTTCTACTTTTATTTTATTTTTATTTTTTTTTAATGTTTATTTATTTTTGAGAGAGAGACAGAGACAGACAGACAGAGATAGAGCATGAGTGGGGGGAGGATAGAGAGAGAAGGAGACACAGAATCCAAAGCAGGGCCCAGACTCTGAGCTGTCAGCACAGAGCCTGATGTGGAGCTCAAACCCAGTAACCGTGAGATCATGACTTGAGCCGAAGTCAGATGCTTAACCAACTGAGCCACCCAGGCACCCCTCCACTGCTTTCCACAGTGGCTGCACCAACTTCCATTTCCTAACAACAGTACGTGAGAGTTCCTTTTACTCATTCTCAGCAACAACTGTTATTTCTTGTCATTTAAATTTTAGCCATTCTGACAGGTGTAAATTGATATCCCATTGTGGTTTTGATTTGTAGTTAGTTCTTCAATGAAGAGTGATGTTGAGCATCTTTTCATGAGTCTGTTGGCCATCTGGATGTTTTCTTTGGAAAAATGTCTGTTCAGGTCTTCTGCCCATTTTAAAATCAGATTGTTTGTGTTTTGGGGTTGAATTGTATAAGTTCTTTATATATTTTGGATACTAGCCCCTTATTGGCATGAATGAGTCCTGGAATAAAAGTTACAGCACAGGGAAAATGGCCAATGATATTGTGATAATGTGGTATGGGAACGGGCGGCAGCTAAACTTGTGGTGAGTGAACATAACGTATAGAGAAGTCGAATCACTCTGTTATATACCTGAAACCAAGGTCACATGTGCCATCTCTATTCGTATTTAAAAGCTTTCAAAAAATCTCAGTTGGGACAAAAATTATACTACCCACAAGGAGCCTTGAAATATCCCATTTTACTTACAAAAAGCAACAGAAAAATATTTATCATTTGGGGTCACGATCTCCACGCAATGAACTCATTGGGATTCTCTTGTGTTCTGGTTGTGCCTAGGCTATGCCTAGGGGGTACATTCCCCCTTGTCAGCCACTCCTATTCGTATATTTATATGTTAAGGTCTCCAAACAATTTAGCCCAGACACGGAGAGTGTCTTCTGGTTATAAATCCTTAGAAGAATATTCTGTGTCCAGCTATGCTATTCTTAGATAGATATATTGCCTCTAAACACGGTTAATTTTTCTTTCAGTTTACCCTGCGATTGGTCACACAGAGCATTGCCATTAGAAAATAACCTTCATACTTTCTACCAGAAGAACTGGGGGAGACTGTCTTCCTCTTTCCTGGAGTTGCTAAATAGGATAATGTAGCTCGTATCCTGACAGAATAGTGAAAGACGGTGGTATTGGATCTTTCCTAACACATAAAACCTACACAAGGAAGCAAACCAAACAGACAGAGACACCCAAAAAAATCCTCACCCTGATGAAACTTCTAGGGAAGCTTCTACTGAAACATAAAATACAGGTAAATCAGTTTCTCTTTATTGGTTCAAAATTCTCCTTTATTTTGAAGCATCAACTCACTGTGAGAACCCAGGAGGGCAAAGGAAGATCTAGCAGGAAATCAATTTAGATTAAATAGACATGTTTTCCTGAATATAGTGGTTTGGCAAACTAGAGGAAAAGTGTTGACCATAAAACTCAAATACCTTATTATCACTCTGGATGTATTGCTGGTTTGGGAGTCTTTCCTTAAGATTTTAAGACTTCAGATTCAAGGAGAACATGAGAAGTATGATCACATGTTTAATTTGGAATCGTCTATGCATGGCATAATCTTTTTTAAGTTACACATATAATGTCATACAATGTAGATACTCTAAGTTTTACCCACAGTTTTCAGAAATATATATAACTTTTCTTTCCAGTGTATACAGACTGTAGACTTCAGTTTAGGCATCTTTAGTCTGAGCTGAGTGATTTTATGTGGATTATGCAAAGCCTTTGGGATTTAAATCTTTAATTTCCTCCTGTTGCTAAATTTGGTCTATTCCAAAATTTGTGATATCTCTACATGTACACTAAAGAGAACAGAATCAAATTAGGTTTATAAATATTCTTAGCAAAATGGTTTAGCAGGTGGAAAGCTGAAAGAATTGAGCAATTACAGATTTTTTAAACTGCATGAGTTCCCGATGCAATCTCTAGGCACACAAATAAATTAGAATTTACCAAGTCCATGGGGCGCCTGGATGGCTCAGTTGGTTAAGCGTCTGACTTCAGCTCAGGTCATGATCTCACGGTTTGTAGGTTTGAGCCCCACTTCGGGCTCTGTGCTGACAGCCAGCTCACACAGACTCTCTCTCTCTCAGAAATAAATAAAACATTAAAAAAAAAAAGAATTTATCAAGTGCTTCCTGAGGTAAAGAAAGAAAACTTGAAAGGGAGAAAATGTTGAGGATGTTAGTGAAGTTCCATGGTGCAGAGGTTGGCAGGAAAGATAGATTGCAATGTGATCTGAGTTGTAATCCGTTTGCATTATTAATGAAACTGTAAACTTGAGGAACTTCCTTAAGCTTTCTGAGCTTTAACCTTATAGATAATGAAATTGATGCTGTATGAGAGGTGATGTTTATAATTACAGATACAACAATTGGTAGTTATTTTGGTATAAATGTTGGAACAATCATGGTAGTCTCTGGTCAAGAAAACTTTGAAGTGAGGAATGTGGTTCTTTGGGGCTAAATAATTCCCATGTTAGGTTATAATTCTAGAAGAATAAAAGATACTTCATGTTTGTCAAGGACTCTGCCTTTCTCCTTTCTATTTTCCAAAGGCAAGCACTCTTTAAATCCAGACACGGAAGAGTGCAATGAATGATTCACTAATTACTTCCACCTACTCCATGATTTTTTTTTCACGTACAAATGTGAGTAAAATAATGAATCTGTGTGCTAAATGACAGGTGTCCCTGTCTGGAGGTGTCCTTGTCTGGAGGCCACCATTTTCATACTCACTCCATTGCCTCACTGTAGAATCTGAAATCCCACTCTCTATCCCAGAGACTGCTATCAGCAGAAATCCAAGTTCACTCAATCCCTACACTCCATTTAATTTTCTTCCTAGCATTTGTTACTCTTTGAAATTACCACCTCCTTTGTTCAGTTGTCTGCCTCTGCCCATTAGCATGTAACTCTCGGAGAGCAGGGGCTTTAATGTCTAGGTAACCACTGGATTTCTAGAACAGTCCCTGATGCAAGATGGGCATCGTGCCACTCACCTATCAGTACCATCACCTGCAGTGTGACACTGACAGACCCCTCTCCCTTAGGGGTGATGAGAAACTACAGGAAAGACAGCGACTGATTGACCTGCAGACTCTTGGAATGCACTATTGATTCATGATGCACGTCAGCATCACAGGCACTAGGTGAGGTGATGTCTCAAGTTCAGCTCACAAGATTCATGCCGCTCAAGTCCGATCTTACTGAAACATCACTCACAACTCTCTCTCATATTTCTCTAACGTATCACTGTAGTAACCACATCCGATAACAATGGGTGGGGGTGGGTTTAACTGAGAGAGAAGGAGAAATGGGCTTTCTTATCCGTCTTGGTGAAGGGTCTCCTCTCCAGATCTCTGGGTTTCTTGCTGCATGGAGGTGTATAGGATCAGAAAGTCAGCTCTGAAAACCCAGACGGAGCAAGGTGCGTTAGGTGTATGGGCACGACCGTGCACAGATTGCTACACGGAAATATGAAGAAGGTGAAGAAATCCACTCCATCATTTCCTTGACTGCTACTGATCTAAGTTGAGGCCAAATTATCATGGCTCCAGTGCACGTGCTGGCTGAGGAATTTCAGATATTGCCCGCCCCTCCCCCTCCCATAAGCATTTCTGAGAATTACTGGCGATGTCTCACCCCCTCTCCTAGAACTGGGTTTCCACCAGAACCATCTTCTGCTGTTTTGCCCTGGTGGGCACCACACCTGCTGGAGTGGCCATGACCCAGGCGTGGAGGGTGTGGTCGCCCCTGTGGCTGCAGCCTGCCCCCACCCCCAAGACACCCAGCTGCCTTGGATCCTGACATTCTTTGCCAGAGGCCACCTTGGCTCTGACCTTGGCTCTGACCGTTTCTATGGCCACCAGACATATGCACAACCACAAGATGTACAGGAGGGGACACGTACATCTCTTTGTAGCCGGCCCTGTGACTTGTCATTAGGACCTTCCTCCGGCTACTGCTCCGGGTGCTCCCCCCTCTGCACCCCACCTCGGCCAAAGCTGTGGGATGGCCAAGGTTTCGACTGCCAGACCGTGGCTGCCACCCTGCCCCATTCTCACTCTCAACATCCCGGAGCAGACATCCTGTGTCTCAGAGCTCCTGAGGTCAGTACTTCAGTTCTGTCTGTTTCTGAACAAACCCTGCTGTCCCTTAATCCAAGACATGCATTTGGCTGTCCTGGGGACATGTTCAGGCGACTGCCACCACTCACAGACTTCTTACTCCTTCCACCAGTGATGCTGGACTGCACTGCTCTCACAAGCCTGGACCGTTCTTGGCTGGGTTCTCTCCTTGAGGGTCCTACAGCCATCCCCTCCCTGCCCACAAACGATTCTTGGCAGGCAACCCCAGAAACTCAATAGCTCTCAGCAATGGACGTGGCTTGACTTCTTCTCAGGTGGCTCCTCAGGGTTTCCACAAAGAGTCTTCTTCCAGGGACGATTGTGCCACTGTTTTGGCAAAAATGTTCAAGAATTCTTGAATGCTATTAGTGAGTCAAGGAGTTGCGTTTCAACTTAAGATAGTGACTGAGACCCAGTAAGTGCTTTGTATATGTTGAGTGGTAGTAATAGTAGAGGTAATACTATAAGCACTTAAATTTATCAAACCTTGAGAATATCCATTTCAAGTTGTAATCGATTAAGGAAACATTTATCCAGCACCTGCAACATGCCCACTCTGTATAAAATACAGCAATCGAGAGATGAATGTAACATGGTTTCTACCTCCAAAATGTAATGATGATGTAATTATAAATAACTAAATGGCTAAACAGGAGGAGGTAGAGTGGAGGTGCTCTCAAAGCATTATGGGGACAGAGAAAAATAAACTGCTTGACTATTGACTTCTAGACACTAACCCCATCTACAAGGTCTTCACAGAGCTTTGAAGAGCATGGGAGGAATGGTTTTTCAAGCAGAAAAAACAGATGGTTTAAAAAAAAACTCTGTGGGGGCACTTGGGTGGCTCAGTTGGTTGAGCATCCGACTTCGGCTCAGGTCATGATCTCACGGTTCTTGGGTTCAAGCCCCGTGTTGGGCTCTTTGCTGACAGCTCAGAGCCTGGAGCCTGTTTCAGATTCTGTGTCTCCCTCTCTCTCTGACCCTCCCCCACTCATGCTCTATCTCTCTCTCTCTCTCAAAAGTAAATAAAACATTAAAAAATTAAAAGAGCAAAACAAAACCCTGGAAGCAGTATGTATGCAGTGGATTCATTGCAATTCTGGCTTAGAATACACAGGGCAGTGGCCTTGGGTGTGATTAGGAAGAAAGCAATGTTAGACTGTGAAGGGCCCTGTGAGTTAGAATTTTTCTTGTAGGCGATGTAGAATCAATACAATTTTGAGGTATACCATAGCCTAAAATATAAGATACTTTATTTATTTTATTTTTATTTTTTAAATTTTATTTATGGGGGTTCACAGAGAGGTGGAGAGAGAGAGAGAGAGAGAGAGAGAGAATTTCAGGCAGGCTCCACACTGTTAGCGCAGAGCCCAACTCAGGGCTCAAACTCACTAACTGTGAGATCATGACCAAATCAAGAGTTAGACACTCAACTGACCAAGCCAGAGAAGCACCCTTATTTATTTATTTTTTTATTTTAGAGAAAGGGAGCAACTGGGCGAAGGGCAAAGGGAGGGAGGGAGAGAGAGAGAGAGTGAGAGAGAGAGAGACTTAAGCAGGCTCCATGCTCAGCTCAGACCCNCTCTCTCTCTGACCCTCCCCCACTCATGCTCTATCTCTCTCTCTCTCTCAAAAGTAAATAAAACATTAAAAAATTAAAAGAGCAAAACAAAACCCTGGAAGCAGTATGTATGCAGTGGATTCATTGCAATTCTGGCTTAGAATACACAGGGCAGTGGCCTTGGGTGTGATTAGGAAGAAAGCAATGTTAGACTGTGAAGGGCCCTGTGAGTTAGAATTTTTCTTGTAGGCGATGTAGAATCAATACAATTTTGAGGTATACCATAGCCTAAAATATAAGATACTTTATTTTATTTTTATTTTTTAAATTTTATTTATGGGGGTTCACAGAGAGGTGGAGAGAGAGAGAGAGAGAGAGAGAGAGAATTTCAGGCAGGCTCCACACTGTTAGCGCAGAGCCCAACTCAGGGCTCAAACTCACTAACTGTGAGATCATGACCAAATCAAGAGTTAGACACTCAACTGACCAAGCCAGAGAAGCACCCTTATTTATTTATTTTTTTATTTTAGAGAAAGGGAGCAACTGGGCGAAGGGCAAAGGGAGGGAGGGAGAGAGAGAGAGAGTGAGAGAGAGAGAGACTTAAGCAGGCTCCATGCTCAGCTCAGACCCTGATTCCACAACCCTGGGATCATGACCTGAGCTGAAATCAAGAGTTGGACACTCAATCGACTGAGCCACCCAAGTGTCCCTGCAATATAACATTTTAAAATAGCTTTTTATTAAATACTGTACTTTGGAAACCTTATGAGAGCTGAACCATTGAAAAAAAAATACAGAAGGGAGAGGTCTGAAATGTGTCAGAAGATGGACACCAGCCCTGCCTATGCCACTCCCTGGGAGGCACTTGGAGAAGCTGTAATGTTATCAATTGCTCTCTGGTAAATTCTAAGAACTTAATTTAGTATCAGGGATTAATTAAGGCATTGGAAGGAACCTGGCTCATGGCCCCTGACCAAGGTCGTTAAACAATGCTGTTTTTGTGTATATGATATACAAAGCTAAGATTCATCCTGATTTTCTTCTATTTTAATGTTTCATCCCATAATTGCGCATACAGAGGCAAGAGACACATTGAGCAAGCTCCAAGGCAATTAACTAGAAATAGGAGAAATTCTCTTGATTTCTTTCTTTCCGTACTCTACGGAAGCTTTACTGAGAAAGTGTGTGATGGTGTTCACGTGTGAACCCTTCTCTTTAGAAATGAAGGTACCGATTAAAAGTTTAAAAGTGCGGACTATCATGAATATAAATGGGATTTCAAATACTATGGGCTTCAAAATGATTCTATCCTATGTGATAAGAAATGAAAGCCTCCGACTAAAAGTTATGTTTCAGAGGCAAGCATTTTATACTTTCTATATCCATTATTATATTTTATTACGGGAGGAAGTCTCCTTGGAATAATGCAAGTGTATGTCCTACATTTGGTAAAGAGCTGTGTCTAGATATTAATAGAGAGTTGTTTTGATAGATCTTTATTATTACAGAGTTTCACAACAATTACTCTTGAGTTCATTTCAGATTCTCTTTATTACATTCAAATTCGGTGACTCGGATGGTCACGGCATTCAGCATGTCTCCCTTTTCCTCAAGAAGATTTGTGCGTGTTTCGACGGCCCCTTCGTGTCATGCTGGAAAATAAATGGTCTTTATTTTTCCTCTCCTGTGTCAACAGTTTGGGATGATTATATCCCTTCGGAAATTGCTGTTGTTCTGTGGTTGTTTTCAAGGTCCACTTAAGTAGCTAAATCTATTCACATTTTTATCCCTGCGACTGCAGTTTGGAAAAACATAAAACGTTACGCAGCAAAATGAAGGCTGTCTTTAAAGGACAGTTATTGAGCTTTTAAGCAGCTCGGAAGCCTATAGAGGTTAAACGATGTATCCAAGTTCACATCCCTTGAAAGTGGCAGTTCTCCCAGAGTCCAAACTTCAGTCTCTGCTGACATTCCAGGATTTCTCTTCACATGAGTGTTAAGCAACTGATGTTTCAACGTGTGTTTCCTGCACACCTGCGCTCGAGCCGATGAGGAATTAAATACTGTACCTCTTTATGGTTATTCATTCAAAAACCTTTTTCAAGCACCTGGTGCTGGGCCTTACGTTTGCAAAAATAACTTAAACACTGTTCTCTGACAGAGTAATGCTTAGCCTCATTAGGGAGGAAATCTTATTTGTTGAAGAAAGAAAGGAAAAAACACCACTACTGTGTTCATTGCTGTTAAAAAGGAAGTGTGTGTGTGGGGAAAGGTGGGGCGCCTGGGTGGCCCAGTTGGTTAAGTGACTGACTCTTGATTTCAGCTCAGGTCATGATCTCAGGTCCATGAGATTGAGTCCTGAATAGGGGCTTAAGATTCTCTCCCTCCTTCTCTCTCTGCCCCTCCCCCATGTGCTCTCTCTCTCAAATTAAAAAATAAATGAATAATCAAGTAAAATAAAATCTAAAAAAAAGGAAGGTGGAAAAGGAGAGTGGAAGGAAGGGAATCTGCACCATGGTAATGAGGTATAGGGCGGAGAGGGTCTGGGGACCAGGCTGTTTCCAGAAGACTTATGGAAGAAGCAGGCAAACAGGCAAAGAGTCCACCATGGTCAAGTATACTACAAAATTCAAACTTTTCTTTTCAACTCACATCCTGGAGAGAGCTCAGGTCCCTGATTTTCGTCTGACTCCTACATCCTGGAAGCCACCCAGTCCCACCCACATTTCTCAAATCCCACCTTCCGTTTCAATTCTCATTTTGACCTTCCTAGCAAAGCCACAATGACCTTAAAAACATGTCACAAGGATGGAAACTTCCCTTGTCTCCTAACCTTCAGTCTCAAACCCTACTCGTAACTGCTAGAGCTCTTTAGAATACATACCTGGCCTTGATAGTCTCAAAATTTTTGATGGCCTCCTGAGATCAAAATAACGAGTTTGTAAAATGGAACTTAGGTCACTTGACTGAACTCACTCTCCTTTATCTATTTCCCTCACCATGGCAATCACTCTAGCCCAGAAATATTTTGTTATCATTTACACTAAGGAATCTGGAGTCCCTGATCCCTGAAATCCTTCAATCTGGTACGGAAGAAAACAAAAAGTCAAAATAGCTGAATAACAAAACACAGAATACTCATTGTACGGGATTGATACGAGTGCTACAGGGTCTCAAGAGAGGTGAGATTTTTGCAATCCACCCAATTTTTTTCCGAATACAATCTTAACCTTAGAAGCCCAAGAACTAAGGCAGATTAAACTGTGATTTATTTGCATCAGATTGACTCCCAAGCCCAGTGCACCTCAGGGATCTGGGAAACATCCTTTAAAAACACTTAAAAGGTCAAGAAGCTTCTCTGTGGCCCAGCTCTCACTGGCGTCCTGACTACTGATTACAAGTTGGAGTCTTGCTAGAGACCAGCGCATAGTATCACCTGCGAGCATGTGAGAAATGCTGAATTTCACCCCTACCCTGGAGGTGCATCAGAAGCAGTACTTTCAGCAGTACTTCATATTCATACGCACATTGAAGTTTGAGAAGCACAGACTTAAAGTACTGTAGCATTGGCGGTTTTTGCCTGCTCACCCTCGAATGACTTCCACAGTCCTCTCCCTCGTCTTACGAAGGTGAACCTCTAACAATAGCGCATCTGTTTGCTACTTTCGAGCCTCCCGTCCCCATCCCCGGGGGAGGTATGGGACACCTTGTCAGACCGTGTTGTGTGCCCTTCTCACTCTGTGACATCACCATCTTGGGTTTCCCTGCTGGGGCTGTTTCCCACCTTCAACCTCTAATGGTCAGGAAACATCCTTGAAAACGGGGCCCTAGGCAACCCCCCCACCCTGGCTGTGACCTTTCCCACCCCTCAAACAGCATGTGGCCTATCCTGTTGAGAATCTGCAGCACTCAGGATCATTTCTAGACAATAAATATTCCACGCTTTGTGTTTCAGCTAACCTGATTGTTGTTATCTCTAACAGCGGGCTGAGAGCTATCTGGGATGGGGGATTCTGGGGTCCTTAATATTTATGTATATGTGCTAACAAAATATGTCTGGGGCGGACTGATTGCTATGGTAAGGGAAATAGATAAAGAGGGGAGGGCTGAGTTCAGCCAAATGACCTAAGTTCTCTTTTCACCCTGCTGGTAGCCAGTGTACCTTAGTCAGGACACGTAGGCTCTGAAATTCAAATTTCCCTTCGGTTACATGGTGAGCCCCGTCCAACTCTCAGATTATATTATCTGGGGGCAGCGGTGGAGCTGCTGCTGCTGGTGGTGGTGTGTGTGAAACATCTGCCAGGACTATAAATTTCCAGTCACATTACTTGGAATTACAAAACTGAAATCCATTATGCATGAGGGTTTCTTTAATTCCTTTAATTCAACAAGTACATCCTATACTTACAAAACAAATGTAGAAAATAAAAATAAAGAAAATCAGCACTTCCAACAAAATTCCAGGGAGCTATTCGATTTCAGATACATAAAAATTCATTTTTAAAGAAAGAAAATTTAATCATGAAGTTGGGATTTAAATTAGCTTATTTTATTTACTCTCTTAAAAATCTCATTTCGGAAAGGCTTATAAGGAGTTTCTGATGAAAGGCTTAAAACACCACAAAATGATGAACTAAAGAAAAATAAGAGTAGGGATAGGAAATGCAACACAATGAGGCCCAAAAGTAAGGGAAACTTTTAAGACATTTGCTTTGCCTTGTTCCTGATATACAAGCACTCAATGGATCTAAAGTTATACAGTGCTAAGCTTTTAGATTTTAGCCAACACAAAAAGAGAAACTTTCCCAGTTAAAGACTCGTATCTATCACATAAGATGGGCTGTATCATTTTTGCAATCAAGATCTGTTGAATACTGGAAATACAGTTAGAAAACATTCTTCCAAAGAGCACCTGGGTGGCTCAGTCTATTGAGTGTCTCTTGATTTCAGCTCAGGTCATGATCCCAAGACCATGGGATCCAGCCCGGTGTTGGGCTTCTCCCTGAGTGTCGAGAGTTCTTGGGATTCTCTCTTCCTCTGCCCCCTCCCCTGCTTGTGTGCTCACTCTCACTCTCTCTCAAAAATAAAATTTAGGGGCGCCTGGGTGGCTCAGTCGGTTAAGCGTCCAACTTCAGTTCAGGTCATGATCTCACAGTTCGTGGGTTTGAGCACTGCATTGGGCTCTGTGCTGACAGCTTAGAGCCTGGATCCTGCTTCGGATTCTGTGTCTCCCTCTCTCTCTGCCCCTCCCCTGCTCATGCTCTGTTTCTCTCTGTCTCAAAATTAAATAAACATAAAAAAATAAAATTTAAAATATTTCAGAAAAAGAAAACAGTCTTCTAATAAATATTTGGAAGGTGCCTACTTAGTAGTTCTAAAAAAAATTCAGCTTCATTGGGGTATAATTGACATATAAAATTATAAGATATTTAAAGTATACACAGTGGTGACTTTTATGGGTGTGTGAGAGAGAACACTTGAGTTCTACTCTCCTAGCAAATTTCAATTACACAACACCATTTAGTGTTGACAGTTGAATGAGGACACGTATGTCTGAAGAGACCATGAACTTTGGTTGGGTTGCTCACCTTTTGTGAAAGATTCTATTAAGACACAGTATCTTGCCCAAAGATAAAGCCAAAATTGTCTGGAGACAATGACTTTGTATCTTTTCTAAGGCACAGACAATGAGAACCTCAAAGTTATTGTTCTCTGTGTGAGTCCAATAATTTTAACCTTGAAAAATGTGAAGGTGAATAAGACACAAGCACTGAGTACAAAGGGAAGAAGAAATGTCTCTATGCACATGGGCAATAAAGGGATTTTACTGTGCCGGGATTTAACTTTAATAAATACTTCATAACAGTCTCCACGATGACACTGGTCATTTGGTTAGATGGAATGCTGCATGGAAAGCTTTAATAGAGGTAATTTTAAAGGTATAGGAAAAGAACATTAAAATGTTAGTGACGCTGATGGTATAGCTGATGTTAAGTGTTCTGTACACTGTGTTTTCCACGACTTTTATAATGTATGTGAATTAGAATGACAGTCATAAATAATGATAAAAATACAAAGAAAAAGCCATGCCCTTCCATTGCAAGATGAATGAAGGCTGCTTTCAAAAGAGTTTCCAGATGTATAATTCTGCAGTCGGCAGGGAGTCTGAATTTCCTCGCCAAAATATTCTGGCTATTTTCAACAAAAAAAAGTCACAAATTAATAAAGATACATTGCCTAGAGATAGATTTTAATGGAAGAGAATATACAACAGCAGCATATTTATTACCTTGAATTTGTGATTTAACAGAGGCACATCTGGTACTGGGATGCATAGCATTTAAGCCATCTCTGCACACCTGGGCTTATCTTGTTAAACAAGTAATGCAAATCCAGATGTACTTGAGGACCTCCTCCATTTGTGGGAATTAGGATTTTAAATGTTTTTTTTGTTTGTTTTGTTTTGTTTTTGTTTTTTTAATTTCTGAGAGAGAGACAGCGTGAGCAAGGGAGGGTCAGAGAGAGATGGAGACACAGAATCTGAAACAGGCTCCAGACTCCAAGCTGTCAGCACAGAGCCCGACACGGGGCTCGAACCCAGTAACCGTGAGATCATGACCTGAGCTGAAGTCGGACGCTCAATTGACTGAGCCACCCAGGCGCCCCAGTGGGAATTAGGATTTTTAAAAAAGCTTTCCAAGTAGCAAAACGCACGCAAGGAGACACAAGAACACCTATAGAAAAACGCGTATTACTATCCAGGTTAAATAAGGCATGTGTCAGACCATAGGTAAACCTTGAAAATGACAAGCGCAATTCAGGATGTACGTTGCTTCAGGAAAACAATCGAGTTTTAAAATGGAAGCGAGAAAAAGAAATGTATAAATATATATGAGAAAGCCAATTTTACATTGCAGGTGATACAGGATCATACTTTTATCCATTCATTAGTTAAAATTGTGTATACAGTTACCGTGTCAGTTTCTGATAGGACACTGGTGATCAAGCACTGACCCCGATGTGCACAGAGCTTCGAGTCCAATGGGTAGCAGACAGCACACATAAGCATGATGTGTACCGTACAAGGAAAGCATCTTAATATTTTAGAGAAACCCCGAGAGAGAGAGAGAGAGAGAGAGAGAGAGATCGAGCTATGAGTAATGTCTAATTTTAGAGCCCATCTGCAACGAATTGCCAATAATCTAGACTGCAGCCCCCACAGGTAAAATCACTCCATTGCAAACTTACCATTGCATCAGCAATTTAGCAGAGGGGTGTTCGATGAAGATTTACTAAATGATTGAGTTGGTGTTGAGTCCTTAACCTTCTCCATCCTGTCTGTCATTCTATCTGACCCACGTTAACATGCGATCAATAATTGCCAAGTGAATGAATGAACTGTTCAATAAGTTAAATCACTGTTTCTCTTTAGGAGAGTCATGACAAGATTTTCATATATTCGGGAAGCTACAAAACCTGTCTGAAATTCGTCTTGCAAGTGACCTTAAATTGCTCAGGCAGTTTGGAATCATACAAAAATCATTATAAAGTGTAATTAAATAATCTAAGTCCTGGAAATTACAACCCCTGTAAACATCACCGGGCATGCTGACCCAGACGGCAGGCAGCCAGAGAGCCCTCCGTTCTGCAACATCATCTTTTGTTTGAATCTGTAACCTATTTTCAGAATGAAAGGACACTGTAATTACTAGGAATGTTTTGTTCACATTTGTTCTGGACAGTTTTTCCTCTCTGAAGCGTCATTTTATTTTATCAAACAACAAAAATATTCCGGGAAAACACAGCTCTTATTGAATATTTATTATTTCTCTTTAAAAGATTGTTTCTGAAAAGCCTTGCAACAAATCATTCCTCAAGGCAAAGAATTATCTGTACAATTTATTTTAAGGGTGTTTGTCCTGCTCACATAAGCAAAATATCCAAGCAAAGCTTTGACCGTTTCTTATCTCTGTATTTTTAAGAACAAAAAATCAGGGCATGGTTACTGCTCTCAGGGAAATCACAACATAGCCGGGTAAACACATCAGAGAAACAATCAATGAACTAAAAGTGATGAACTCTTAGTGAAATATACGTGATGGCATATAATAACAAAAATCATACGATGCAAATAATTTATAAATAGCTCGGATGTAAGACCCTCAGGAAGGGCTAGAGGAATCCGAAATCAGGTCAAAGAGGTGGCTGGATCTGAGAACTTGAAGGGGAGGCGTTTTGTGTGGAAACACAGCAACGGAAGAGTCTTCTCGTCAGGAGAATCTTCAAAGTCGATACAGTGTGGGGATAGAAATTTCCCAGGAAACTATTGCCCCTTCAGCTCTGTCTAATCAGACTAAACATTGAGAACTATTCTGTGCAGAAATGGAGGTCTAGGGAGACCTATATGTAAACACACACACACACATATACATAAATATACACATATATATAATGCATATCAAAAGGATACACATGTATAATATCAGATGGCTATATATATCTGAAGAATACATATTATAGCATATATAATATGGCGAATCAAATCAGGGAGAACCAAATCCTATCTATGAACACCTATCTAAGACCTAAATTCCTGACCCTGACTCTCAACATTTGCTTTTCCGAAAGAACTCTTCAAAGAAACTGGCATCTATCTTTCAGATCCACAGATTTCAATCCCAATAAACAAACTCATCCCACAACCAGCCAGTCAGGAAGATCCAGGCTGCAGCTTCTCCCATGATGGGTTAATCCGACCCTTCAGGGCTCAAGCCGCTGTCACCTCTCACCTGGACCATTTTAATATACTACTGGCACATCACCCTGTTATAGCCATCTATTCAATGGGTGGAGGAAGCAACAGAAATTTATTTCTCACAGTCCTGGAGGCTGGAAGTCTAGGTCAACAGGTTTGGTTTCTCCCGAGGCTTCCCATGTTGGCTCCCTCCACATGCTCCCCGTGTCCTCACATGGCTTTTCCTCTTTTCCTCACATGCCTAGTGTCCCTCATGTGTCCTAATCCCTTCTCATCTTCAAGAACATGAGTTAGATTGGATTTGGTCTCCAACTTTAAGACAATTGCCTCCTTAAAGGCCAAATCTCTAAATATAGTCACCTTGAAGGTTAGGGCTTTGACCTGTGAATGTGGTGGGGGCGGGGGAGTGAAGGGGGGTGACACAATTCGGTCCATAACCGTACTGTTCAATGGTTTTCCCATCACACTTAGAGGGCAAGCCAATGTCTTTCTGGTGGCCAGCAAATGGTATCTGATGCGGCCATCTTCATTTCCAGGCTCTCCCAAGACTTACTCAAGTAAATTGGCCTCTTGGCTATTTCTAGAACTAACAGACACCCTCTTGTGCTTGCTACTCTTCCTGTCCACAAAAATCTTTCCTGCAGGTCTTTACTGAAAGGCCACTTCTCCAAGAGACCTCCCTACCAGATTTATAGCCTCGACCCTCGGTGCCCATCTGCACATCATAACCCTCTCTCCTGTTTTATATACCAGAGCACTTATCACCATCTCTTCCAATATTGACAGGACATATATTTTATATATTTATGTGTTTATTGTCTGTCACTGAGCTTCACGGTGGCTGAGGTCTTTTGTTTTATTCAGTGGTGTTCTCCCTCATCTTGAATGGGAACAAGTACTCCCCTATCAAGGTGACAGAAATCCATGGCTGTTTTCAAGGGTACACCACTGATGGGGAATTATAAACTATTTCTAGAACATACTTGGTCTCGGCCAATAAATGACCTCCACTTTCCCCTGCTTATTAATAAACTTTTACTCGTTGGTTCTTGGACCTCTTTCTGGTTGCTGACTTTGCACAGCTACTCGAAATCCATTATTGTTTCTTGTTTCTTTGCTTGTTTACTTAGAACATGCTGAAGTCAGCACATACAAATTCATAAATTCAGACCTCAAGGGCTTGTCTATGAAAGCCCATGGTTTTATGGAGGTGTTAACATAAACAATAATACTGCGAACAGAAATTTTAGATGGAAGAAGAGAACACTTATTGAGCACCAGGCCCTTAATAAAGACACAATTTTGTTGAATCCCTACAACAAGTCTGTGTGTTTCCAATATATTAGTATCAAGTCTAATGATTGGATTGTCTCCTTTCCAAAACAATAGCCTATACTATTCCTTTAATATAATGAATTTCCATTTTTTTCTTCTGAGTGTGCAAAATTTATTTACCACCCTTGAAAATTTTATATAACAATTCTGTGTTTTATCTTCTCAAGCAAGCTACCGTTCTTCTGCCTGGACATCCCTCTATTCTCACACACATACAGAACACCCTGGATCTAGAGGCTCAGCATAAGCAGGAGCTCAGGGAGGGAATGACAGGCATGTGTCTTTGTCTGGCTACCTCTGGGGCAGACGTCTGCCAACAGCATTTCTCAGGATTCCTTGCTGGGGGAGGGGGGTCNACCGTTTTCAAAATGCAGCACAGAGGAGTCATAAAGAATATGGACGGCTGAGTTCAAATCTCCACTCTCCCATCCACCTGCTGCATGTGGTGGGAAATGACTCCACTTCTCTGTAAAACAGGAAGGATGGAGATGATAACGATCGTACTCATCGGTGTCAGAAGGACTGAGTGAAATAGGATGTGGACGTGACTTAGAATTTGAACCCCACAACCTATAAGAGTATTCCACCAATAATGAGTTATTATTCTGCAATTTACTTTGCCCCTTCATACAAACACATCACAAGGTTTTCTTTTTCCTGACGACAAACATTTAGCTGATTTCCAATCTTTTTCCTTAGTACGTTATGCATGCTAACCATTCTCACATGCTTCCACAGGCTTATGTGGAAACTAGGCTAGTGGGTACACGTAGAACAGAGTTTGCTGTTCGGGAAATGCTCATATGCAATTTGTCTACATACTCCAGAAGCCTTCTCTAATGTGTTTGTATCAGGCTTTATTGACCCCAGCAGTGTGTGACACCCTCACCATCATTCGATACTGTCAGCCTTTATAAATGTGCCTCTCTGGTGTGTGTAAAATGACCTTCCCTTCTCATTTCTGTGAATATCAGCAAGGTTCAATGTGTCTCCTTGCATTGGACGTTCAGATTTCCTTTTCTACCAACTGTTTATTCACCATGATTTCTGCTGCATTTTATTGGCCAAGGAAATGCATGGAACCAGCCTAGATTCAAGGAGAAGAAAAACAGAGAAAAATCTCTAAATGGGTACAGAACCACACACACAGAGGGCAGGACGGGATTGGAGACCACCCGTCACAATCTGTATTGCATCTTTATCAGTTGTACTGTTTGCCTTTTGTAAGTTTTTGAGTTAATTTTATAGGAGTTACCTATATCTCCAAATAATCATTCTCTGGAGGTTATGCATCGCAAATATCATCCCCTTCTACGTGGCTGTTCTTGTCACACTTTACGGTGTCTTTTGACTCACAAGTTTTCAGTATTGCTGCTAGTACACCATCTTTTAATTATTTTTCTTAAAGAGAAAGTTGCAGTGTTTGAGTTAGGTCTCAAAATATTTGTGCAATTCCTGCAGTTTTCTAGAGCAAGCTGGGTAAGACCACTGTTTCATGACCATATCCCAGTGGACAACAAATTTATCTCCAATTCATGATCCCCTCCAAATCTGACATATCCAATAACTAATTCTAATCATACTCGATATGCTTCTTACTTTGCTTTTCCTCAGTGCATAAAATCCTAAGAATATTCTTTTAAAAATTCCTTATAGGAAACCTGACACACGTCTCATTTCCTTATGCTCCAAAGTGAGCTGTTAAATTGGGCTTTAAGAAGTCCCTTGGGCAGAATGTCTTTCTCTTTGCTTTTCTTCCCCCGGCTGGCACATTTCTTGACATAAGGTAGGCACCACTTGACTGTTTGCTTAATTGCATTTAATTAAAGACACAAAACCAAGGTTAAAATGGTTATAAAAGTTTATGAAGGATGTTTTTAATCACTAAAGTTGAAGCCAATGAAGTGAGAGTTAAGACTATAAAACATCTATTTTATTCCATCTGAAGAAGTCCTAATTATTCTGTTACAGATTATTGCAAAGCATTTTAAAAGATTTAAAAAAAAACAGCAAAGAGCACAAGGGTAAAGTTTTAAAATATAGATAGGGAGGTTGAGCCAATTCAGATTTTATTTCTTTGCTAGAGTAAACGACCATTTTAGACTGTAGTTTAATATGAACTTATGATACTATTCTTGAAATCTGTTCATGACTATTCATGGAGAAGAAGTTTTAGGTTCACTGAATTTACATGTAGCAGGAAGTCACAGCTTGAAACCCCAGAGCTAAGAAACTTTATGACTTCTAATTCAAGTTAATTTATGTCATGAATTTCTAGACATGTAAATTTGTAATCAGAATGATAACTGTTTGTTTCCCCCCATATTTGGTGCCAGTTTCTGGGTGAGTACATTTAATAGTTTTTTTGTACATTCATAAAAGAGTTTAGGGCCTCTTACATGTTTGTTTCAGTGTACTAAGCCATGACTTCTTAAACTTCTAGCATAGCCCAAAGTCTCCAAAGACTTTAATACACTTTTTATAAGTGATTCTTAGAACACGATGTGTCTGAAAGATAATCTGACACCATAGATATGGAGTTATTCCAATCAAGTACGCTTTTTGAGACTCTTATAAAGGTCCAGACAATGTCCAAATAGATGCACACTTACGCAAGATTTTGTTTATAAATTTAGGAATTTCAAAGAATACTGAGGTCCAATTCTTTGAACCCAGGTTAAGAAGGTTAATTTGGTGCAATCCCCTTATTGAGAACCAAAGCCCAGAGAGGGGCAGGACCCAACACTTTAGTGAACTGAAATCCAGCCTTTGCTGCCTAAAGTCAATACTTGTTTTGTCTGCACTGAGCTCAGACTTAAAGGAGGTTACTAGAAACAAGTCACAAGATTAGAATTCAAAGTTATCATTAGATATGAAATGAACTCTAAACAAGATAATAAGTATACAGGCACCTGAGTGGGTCAGTCCACTGACTGTCTGACTCGATATCAGCTCAGGCCATGATCTCACATTTCATGAGATCGAGATCCGTGTTAGGCTCTGTGCTGTCAGCATGGAAATTGCTTGGGATTCTCTCTTTGTCTCTCTCTGTCTCTCTCTCTGCCTCCCCCTCAAAATAAATAAATAAACCTAAACAAACTATAGGTATAATAATTATAGTCTGTATTTAGAAGTGGAAGGTGACCAAAACAAACTGTCAAAACTAGCCTAAACCTGAGTGGCCAAAATAAATCTTACCAACTGAGCAGGGGTCATCAGTATAGGGTGACTGATGGAAAGGAGGAAGGAAACACGTAGGTTAATAACGAGGAGGAAAGAGAAGAGAAGGAGAGGGGAGTGGATGGGAAGGAAGAGGAGGGGAGGGAGAGGAAGGTCAGAAGTTGACAAAAAGAGGAAGAATGCGAGGTGCCAGGGAGGTGGGAGGACTATGCTTCTGGAAGTTCTCTCTTCTTCAGAACCTCTAAATCTGGAGATGGTTCTAAGACTCACAGAAGGTTTAATGTGACGGGCTGATTTATGGAAATCATTGAATGGAATAAATATTTTTTTTAGAATGATGTAAGGGTCAAAACAAAGATATTTGTTCTAAGGACACACTTTTTGACAACAGCTCATAGCTTAGTCCCCCCTTACCCGTGAGAACACATTCCAAGACACCCAATGGACGCCTGAAACCGTGGATAGTACCCAAGCCTATATATACTATGTTTATTCCAAGACATGCCTACGATGAAGTTCAATTTTTAAATTGGGTATTGTAAGAGATTAACAGCAATAATCATAAAATAGAACAGTTAGGACATTACACTGTAGTAAAGGTAACAGGAATGTGGGCTCTCTCTCTCTCTGTCCTTCTCAAAATGTCTTGTACCATACTCACTCTGCTTCTTGTGATGTGTGAGATGATAAAATGATGAATTGAAGTGAGGTGAATAATGTAGGCATCATGAAACTACTACTGACCTTCCGATGATAAGTCAGAAGGGGGACCAAGTTTGACGGGGTCGGGGCGGTAAGTGAACCCATGGAAAGCAAAACCACAGAGAAGAGGAGACAACTGTATTTCCAAAGAAAGTTCCAGAATCTTGTTGGGCAACGTTAAGATTAAATTAGCTGTCCAAGAGATTGAAACGATGTAAGAATACAGCCGACCGAAGTCGTAGAATCTGCTATATATCTTCTTCAATATCTTTTAACCTGTGGTTCTTAGGATTTTGTTTTCTTCAACAGCCTTCGTGTTTTAAAATAACAGACGCCATTAGAAACAAGAATTTCAAGTACTGAATTTAAATATATCTGTGAAATTCACTCATGCACATGGATTTCATTAAGTTCAGTGAAGCAAATAAAATCTGTTGTTATGAAAGGGACCTTTGACAGCTCATAATTACATAAAAATAAATGCATCACTTGAAGAGTAGAACAAAATTAAGATGTCAGCATTGATGGATCTCATAACTAAAATTTTCAAAAAACACATTAAATCTCAGTAATTTCTTCCTGTTTTGTGTAGTTCTGTTAAAATGGTAACAATTTTGCAGCAACTTCACAGTATTTAATCCTTAACACATCATGAAAGTTAGTTTTTAGAAGCGATAGACTACAATATAATATATTAAAATCTGCTTAGTTAATTAAACCATGAAAGACGGAGATGGAAAGTACAATAGGAATTCAACTTAAATTCAAAACCTGGGCTAAATGTACAGAATATAAGTAAACGATTGACTCTAACATGTATAAGAAGACATTACAATATTAAAACTAAGTGTCATATGAGTTAAATGTTTGTAAAAAAAAAGGGGGGGTGGAAATTGGTATTTTCTAATGAGCTGTTCAAATGGGTCGGTCAAGTTTGGGTAGGAAATTTGATAGACAAAAAACTTGAAGACTGATGCAATCATGTTAGTGCAATAACTCAATAATTGTAATGCAATAATTCAAGTCCTACCACCAAAGAATATTGTACCAAAATAGAGATAATGCTTGGGGTTGACTTAAACAATCACCTAACTTCAGACTCTGTTTAAACTGAGCTCTGATTATGACTCTGAAATACTCTTAATTTTGAGACTAAAGTCCGGATTTAAGATCAACAGGTGCTGGGGTGCTTCCTTAGCCATTTCACCCTTCTTTCCCTTCCCCATGCACCTTCCCCCCCCAACCCACAGCTTTCCTGTTCAGAATTCCCTCTTCCATTCCTCTGTGTCTAATGTGTTTGCCCTTGTCAATCAGCTGTCAGGAAGATTAATTGGGAGATAAATTAGTTTCTAATCTATAAATAATTCTACCAAAACCCAGCACATTTCCCCCTTGCTTCCCGTAGCTGTATCTCAGAATGTCACAGACACCAAAACAGCCTGACGAAGCTTGAACTTCATTGAAATCTCTGTGGAAATAATGATCTGCAAAACAATTCATTTTCATGGAATGAAACTTGCTGAAGACAATTTTTACAAATGACTCCTAATTCTATATTTTTATTCTCAGAAACCAACACCCACTATCTATATATAAGGTGACCCTAAGCAAGTTCACCTTTCTGGTAAGGTTTTATAAACATCAATAATTTATACACTTTGCTTGACATGACGCTGATTAGATTAGATTATCTGAACATGTAAATTTTGAATATATATTTTACTATTTAATCTTCATGACTTAATTACCACTATCTTCATTAGAAACCATTAATTAGCATTCTTCTGTCAGGTCTTCTTTCATACTGTCTTTTGAGTAGCTTGAAGGATAAGCTGGATTTTCCCAGATCAAGAAGGTAGTGAAGGACATTCTCAGTAGTGATCATAGCAAGATTTTTTTTTTTTTTTGTAAATATGAGTCGCCAGCAATTGTTAGGGCTGATAAGTGTTATAGACTTCATTTCAAACCTAAGTCTCAGATCGAAATCTGTCACACATACATTCATTACAAAATAGACATGAAATTGTTCTATAGCCAGTTCTGTAAGTTACATGAAGTCAATAGCACCTTCCACAAAGTTCCACGCAAAGCATCTGTGGCCATATTCCCATTGTAGAACTGTGTTCATCATAGCTCATGGATTATCTTCCAAATCGGTGGCTGAATATGAGACCACTTAGCAACCCAACCCCAAGCTCCACTCCTAGGCCACTTGACCCTCAACATTCTTGGGTCCCCGTGTCATTATGCAAGCATGCTTAAAATGCTTCTATCCAATTTATATATCTTAAACATTCTGAATTTCCCTGGTCAACATGATTTCCATAACCCACTTTGCTTCCTAACAAGCCACAATTTTCATCAAAAGAAACCCACTTCTAACACCCATTATGCTAAGTAGCTGGCTGAATATAGAGACAGCTGAAGCACTATGGTAGCTACTTCTCGAACGTAGTGCTTCAGGGAGAGAAGGAACACAGTGAAGGGGACGGGGAGGGGGAGAGCCAGACTTCTCTAAATATCCCTTGATGTATAGATTTGACATTGCAATTGTGAAATTGACTTACATGTTTGGTAAAAAACAAGAAAATCTGCAAAGAAACCTTCACTTGTTCTTAGTGACCATGATGCTGATAAAACAAATGGTATTAACATCCTGAAAATGACATGATCCCATATGAGCCAGTGATTACAGTCTTCAGTTCACATGTACCAGGAATGTTTGCACAGCATACCAGCAGACATGTACAAGATTATTCATTGAGTCAAAAGGGGGAAACCAGACAAATGTCCGTCAGTAGTAAAACAAATTGTGCTCTAACTCTTCCATTGTAATACAAAGCAACAAAAATGGATTGCTGCTAAATGCAACAATATAAATGAGGTTCATAAACTATAATGTGCAGGAGAAACCAAACACAAATCTATGTATCTATCTATGTATCTATGTTCTATCGTTCTATCTATCTATCCATCTATCATCTATCTTTCTATCCACCTATCTATCTATCTATCATTTGTCCATCAGAGGATTTCATTTAATGTTCCCAAGCCAGGTGAAACTAAACATTTTTTGTTGTTGTTAGAAATCAAGATAGTGGTTGGCACTGAATAAGAAGGAGGGAGCCATACCTGAGAAGGAACGCGAGTGAATTTACTTGAGGGCTGATAAATTTCTGCTTTCTGGTCTGAATGTTGGATATGTGGACATTCACAAAGTGAGAACTCACTGAGTTTTACATTTGTGCCTTATGCTCTTTTCTGTATTTCATTTTATTTAAAATTCCTTTTAAGGAAATGGCTGCATTCATTTACACTTGAAAATGTTCAAATTTGGTTTAAAATTTTATTTTAAAATGTATAACATACAATGCAGTGTGTTATACTTCTGGATGTCTACTTAGATAATGTGTTCATTTAATTTAATAACTTAGCAGTAACAGTAATGTGCAAAATTTGCTGTAGCTTGTAGCCAATACAGAATAGAAACATGAAAGAGGTAGTTAAAAATAAAATGAGAAGAATGAACTCTGGCCAAGTTTACTGTCTGAAAAGTAAGATGCAGGAGTCTGGTTCAGTGAAAGGGTATTCTACTCTGGGCCTGTAACTCGTAGACATATCTTGGCAATTTTACCTTTTATTTCTATGAAAATAAATGAATAAAAAACTAAGAACATTAAGAAAAAGGACTTTCAAAATGTCCATTAAATGCAGCAGAGATGCTGCTCAGAGACTCTGAGGCACTGGGTCTCCCATTTTTTCTCAGTGAAAATGCCACCTTTCTGACTTTAAGTTTGGTTCAAGAAACAGGATAACTTTATTTACTCTAGAAGGTAAATATCAGGTAGAGAGAGGCATCAGTTCTTCCTGAACAGGGCAGAAAACCTATGTTGAAAGGATCATGGTACAGCTCAGAACGAAGCTTCTCCATTCCAGCAACATTCTACCTCTCCCAGATGTCCAGTCCCTAGCATCTTCTATCTCTGCCCACCTCACAGTCAGCCATCCCCACAACACACTGGGCCTTGAACGAAACTCACGCAGTGGAGAACGTGTATTGACAAGGCTCTATTATCTTGCTATTGCTGTAAAGAACCCACGGAAACAAAACATGACATTTGACCAATTGTTCATGACCTGGTTGACTATCAATTATTTCTTACATGGTTTCATGCTGTAGCTCTTCTTCCATAATAGATGAACATGGCTCTTACTCAGTGAAAATTACCCAGGGAATCCCAAGCTGAGAGAGCAAGGTCAAGCTCATTGTCAGCTCAGTGATGGACTACGAAACACACACCACCCCGTATGCAGACAATAGTGGGCACCTCAACAATTTTTTCTCTTTGGGTTGTTAAGAAATGCTACTGACGAGATGACCTATAACTGTGATCTTGGTAGTTATGGAACTTCCAATGGAAATGAAGGATGGAATTATTGCCTAAACCCTGCCAATGCATTTCCTTTCTCCTGGCTGAATTCAAGACTCTGGTGGGATTGCTTCTGGGATGAATGGTGGCACAGGATACCAAGGTGAAGCGTTTTCACGCCATGCTATAATACAGTGTTAATCAATGTGGGAAAAGAAAGACATTTTTAAAAAATTCTTTTGAAAAGTTGGAAAATTGGATTCATAATGGTAGATATGCACATGAATATTAATACTCTGGAGAGATCTACACAGATGAACTAACTAGAATGAAACTGAAAATGCTAACAATGGTGGTATTAGGTTAATGGGTGTTGAAATTTGTCTCTATGTCTCTATTTTCCAAATGCTCTCTAAGATTAACTCATTTTAATGATTTAAGAAGGAAATAGGTTAGTAGGTATTATATAGAAAAATATATTCTAAGAATAATGCAATCAAAATGACACATATATCTATATACCCACATACATAAATATAAAAATATATATTAGTTAGATAGATAGTTATGATCTTTTCACCTAAAAGGTAGAAAAGCAGGCAACCTTTTCTACATGAACAGATAGAATTAGTATTTTAATTTTAGTGATATCTTTGATAAGTCCTTTTAGCTTTTGTTTCAATTATTCTTCAATTTTGTTCAATTATTTATATGAATATAGTCGCTTCACATATCCATTTTTTGTAACTATCTTCTAACATTCTATTGATGTTTCATGTTATATCTGGTGAATTTCATTGAATTTAGTTGCAGTTTTTAATTTTACACTGTTTGAAAATACGTAGTACAGTGACATTTCCCAATAATGTATAGATAGAATTCCAAAAATTCAAATTATATCTTAAACAAAGATTTAATAATTGGAAGTTGTTAACTAGTAATTTGCTTTTTCAAAAGTACTGGAAACCTATCCCCTTATTTAACATTCAGAAAGCAAAGCAAAGACTAAAAAAGAGAAATGCTTGACTTCACACACCCAAGGTAATAGTAAGTTGCATATTCTTCAAACCTTTTGCACTCACTGAGAGAGGCATACCTAGTTTTTTAGATAAAAGTTATGATTTTACAAGACTGCTCTATATTTGTCTATTTAAAAGTTTATTTATTTATTTATTGAGAGAGAGAGAAGCGGTAGAGGGGCCATGAGCGAGAATCCCGAGCAGGTTCCACACTGACAACACAGAGCTCAGGGCAAGACTCAAACTCACAAACCTTGAGATCATGTCCTGAGCCAAAACCAAGAGTTGGACACTTAACCAACTGAGCTATCCCGGTTGTCTTTTCTATCAACAATACATCATGGACACATTTTTAAGTCAATGTGTGACTAAACTGACCTCATAATTTTAATAACTAACTGATGTTCCACTAAACAGCTACATAATAATTTATTGAACCAGTGCCTTATTGATTAGAAATTACCGTTGTTTCTTAATTTCCACTACAATGACCAACACGACGACAATCTCAAAGTTCATCTGTGTGACACTGTCTAAATGTTATTTTAAGAAAAATTTGTAATAGCAGAATCATTATTCCAAATGAGCCTATGTGGCTTAAAAGTTTTTGATGGATACTTTAATCTGTCTTCCAAAACTCTGTGCCAATAGAAAACTATTAGCAGTTTATGAGATTGTCATTTATCAAAAACCTTTATAACATGGGATGCTATATGTTTTTTTTTTAAATATCTGCCAATCTGAAGAATAGATATCTTGTTTTTATCATCACTTTGTTATTTCTTAAATGACGGAATAGTTTCTCTTACAGCTGTTGGACCTTTATGCTTCTTTGTGCATGAATTGCCTACTCGTGTCCTTTACTGTCATATGAATAGTTTACAATTGCACATTTAATTTCCATTATTAGCTTTATTCATTAAAAATCCCAAGTTTTTAAGACAGTGGCACCTGGCACTCAGGAAAAGACAAGTCCTCATTCAGAAGGATGGTCTACACACTTCAGAATATTAATTGCACAAGGACCCTAAATCTCACCAGTGCTCCAGGCTCCATAACAACCAAAATGGCCCCACTTACTTCCAAATACTCCCCCAAGAAAACAACCATACTACTTCTTGGGTTGAGAATTATTTAACTGGATATCTCTGCCATCCTCTTAGTTCTAATTTCTAGTATTATTCCATTTGTATGGCAACTGTAAACAGGATTCTTATCATTACCTTTTAGCTGCTTGTGAAAATTTGGGTACATTATTGAATTTCACCTTATAGCTCAGTACAAAAATAAATTCAAATTACATTAAAGACCTAAATGTGAGACCTAAATCTATAAAACTCGTACTAGAGAGCACAGACAGCAATTTCTCTGACACTGGCCATAGTAACTTTTTCAAGATATGTCTCCCGAGGCAAGGGAAAGAAAAGCAAAAAATAAACTATTGGAATCATGGCAAAATAAGAAGCTTTTGCACAGCAAAGGAAACCATCAACAAAACAAAATAGAGACCTACTGAAGGGGAGAAGATGTCGGTAAATGATATGTCCAGTAAGGGGTTAATATCCAAAATATATAAAGAACTTTAAAACCACAACACCAAAAAAAAAAAAAAAAATCAATCTAATTAAAAACTGGGCCATGGAACTGAACATTTTTCCAAAGAAGATATCCAGATGGCCAACAGACACATGAAAAGATGCTCAACATCATTCATCATCAGGGAAATGCAAATCAAAACCACAGTGGGATATCACTTTACACCTGTTAGGATGAGAAATTCAAAAAGAGGAGAAATAATAAATGTTGACGACACCTTAGAGAAAGAGAAATCCTTGTGCACTGTTGGTGGGAATGTAGATAGGTACAACTACTGTGGAAAAACAGTATAGCGTTTCCTCAAAAAATTAAAACTAGAAATACCATATGATCCAAAAAAAAGAAAGAAAAAAGAAATACCATATGATCCAGTAATTCCATATTTCCCAAAGAAAAGAAATTCCCCCCTTTTTATGATCCATGAGTATTCAAAATCATGGGAGTGTCGTGGAGTATCCGCCAATAATTATTCATATCCCCTACATGATCCACGACAACGGAACAGGCGGCCTGAGTCCAACTTCTTCCCTCAAGTGGCTGACTCAGCCCCACATCACAGATCCCGTGGGTGTCTGCACATGTATGATTGGTGGAACCCCCTCACACTGAGACACCAGCTTCAGCACATCTGGGAAATCTCGTTTTCAGCTTTCCTACATCTCTGTGAGAGAAGGGGATGGGAAAAATGGGAGTTTGCCAATCCAGAGTCCATCATATTATCATTATACTTACTCTGTGTGCTTTTGTTAAATTATATTTCTTTTCTGAAGTTCAAAAATTTTAGGGGCGCCTGGGTGGCTCCGTTGGTTAAGCGTCTGACTCATGGTTTCAGCTCAGGTCAGGATCTCATGGTTTGTGAGTTTGAGCCCCACATCGGGCTCTGCGCAGACAGTGCGGAGGAGCCTGCTTCACATTCTCTCTCCCTCTCTCTCTGCCCCTCCTCTGCTCTCTTTGTCTCTCTCAGAAATATAAATAATTGCATAAAATTCAAAAAAATTTTGAGGGAAGGGGGCAAGATGGCGGAGAAGTAAGGAGCTCCATGCATTGCACTTGCCCCCATATCTCACACGGAAAAGAACTGAAGCCATAGGAAACCTTACAGAACCCAAGAGATTGGGAGAGAAAGGACGCAGACTCCACTGAGAAAGGCTTCTAACGTGAGCGCGAACTGGGGAAGATAAAATCGGGCAGGGATCGGAGACTGGAGGGACGGGGCGATCCCCCTCTGTGGGGAGTGAGAGGGGGAAAAAGAGAGAGTCCGAAACTACTCAAGATACGGGCCCTGCCGCTGGGAAACAGAAAAACCTCCGCTCGGGGCACAGAAGGACGGTGCGCGCCGAATCCCCACGCGCCAAATCTTCCCGGAGCGGCTGCGCACGCGCGGGCACCGCTCCTTTGTTCCTTTGTGCTCCCGGCGCAGCTGGCTTCCTGGAGGAGCCGTGCGTGGACCCCCGCTGCGAGCTGGCTGGAACTTTAGAGGGAAGGTGACGGGCTTAAAAGTGGGAGATTTGCCTGCGAGTTCGTGTTTGGGGTGACGAGACGCAGAGGGACCTGATTTCCCGCTCTCCAGCGGCCAGACGCGCCCTGCAGACGGGCCCCCGCGCATGCTCGCCAGCCCGGCCTGGAGGAACGGGAGCAGCGGAACCTGGCTCCACCTCCGGGGCCAGGCCAGACGCTTGCAATTGCCCTGAGGGGACGCCTGCGACGCTGTGGCTGCTGTGGTTTCAGTCAGGCGCTGACTGCACTTGGAAACTAGCCCGCCTGGGTTAAAGAGCACGACCCACCCGGCTCGGGAGTTTACACGCCCAAAAAAGCGAGGTGCAGCGCATGGTTCAGGAAGGGACTGGAGNCCTACCGACCTTTTCATCTCTTTCTCTCAGGAGTAATTAGACTATATAGTTTCTCTGGATAACAACAGATTCCTTCTCTCACCTCTCCAACCATATTCCACCCTTTAGNTGGACAGTCAGAGTCTTCTTGGATACAGCAGCCCTCATAGGTGCAGATAGCATATCTAACAAGAGCCAGAATGCTAACTAAAATGACGAAACAAAAGNAGGAGGGCACGTGTGGGGATGAGCACTGGATGTTATATGGAAACCAACTTGAGAATAAACTATCTGTAAAAAAAAAAAATACAAAAATACAAAAAAATTTCAAAAAAACTTTAATGTTTTCTTTGTTCCTTTATTTCCCTCAATTTTTCCTTCAAGTAGCCAAAAATAATTTTCTATTGGCAATTTAGGTTTTTGAAGTTATACAGCTAATTTTATTCTATGACTTTATCATAATAAAAAATTTTTAAAATACATTCTTCTGTCAACAGAAGGAACAAATTAGTCTTTGTAGTCTCCCCCATAAGAAACAGAACTTTATCATACTTTTATTCCTTTCACTACTCCTTCTCAATGTATAATATATTTCTTAAATATTCAATAATATTTCTAGAGATAATACATGGTGGTATAGTTTGGGAGCCTTCACACATTTGAAAATATTCCATATGCTGTTTGGCATAAATGTTATATTAGTAGAAATCAAATCCTAATAAATCATAAACTGAAAATGTGTTCGTTATCTTCCAAAATTAAATATTAAAAATGTTTTAATGGGGAGGGGCAGAGAGAGAGAGGGAGACACAGAATCCAAAACAGGCTCCAGGCTCTGAGCTGTCAGCACAGAGCCTGATACAGGGATTGAACTCGTGAACTGCAAGATCAAGATCTGAGCCAAAGTCAGACGCTCAACTGCCCGAGCCACCCAGGCGCCCCCACAATATTTAATATTAACAAAAACAATTCTAAAGTAAAGCCGATTTCCACCTCCTTACTAATCATTTATTTTTTCTTTCTAGATATTGTCAGTAATGTTTTTCTTGGGGGGGGTTGTTTGTTTTTAATGGGGCTCGTGGGTGGCTCTGTCTGTTAAGCATCTGAGTTTTGATTTCTGTACAGGTCATTATCTCACAGTCATGAGATCAAGACCCACATCGGGTTCCATGCTGACAGCAGAGCCTGCTAGGGATTCTCTCTCTCCCCCCGACATTGGACTTGATCCCACAAACAGTGAGATCATGAATCTGAAGCCAAACCAAGTGAGCCACCCAGGAACCTCAATAAATTCTCTTTTTATTGAAGTGCAGTTGACATACAGTATTATATTAGTTTCAGGTGCACAACACACTGATTTGACATTTCTCTACATTACAAATTCTCACCGCAATAAATGTAGTTACAATCTATTTTCATACAACATTATTACAATATTATTGACTATATTCTCTATCCTGTACTTTACATCCCTGTGCTTCTTTATTTTAGAATCGAAAGTTTGTTTTTGTTATTCATTTTTAAAATTATGATCTCTTTAATTCTGCTTTAAAGATGGTGGAATTTTAAATAAATATCCATATCTTTCTTCATTTTAAGAGAAATTTTCTCATTTTTTCCCCACTGCCACATCTCTTCCCCCATTAGGTCCATTTTTCTTTTCTCTCTTAACTGCCTTTATGTACTTCTTGTATCTTCACATCTATGAGTGAAGTAGTTTGCCTTTTCTCCCCTAATTACTATTTGTTTCTTTTACTTCCATGTTATGAAAACAATTTTTCTCTTATTCAGTCTTACATAGATTTTTTTTTTCTTTTTTACTTAAGTGCTAGTCATACTCGGACTCATCACTTATTCAAAGACTTTAGGCTCTCCTTTGGTCTGTTAAATTTCATTTTTATCAGATAGACATAACAGAAATCTATTCATTCTCAAATCATCCCTCATGCTAGGTGACACAACAGAGGTTTTAGTGAATTGCTTTGTGGTACAATAGTGAACAATTAAGGAACAAGAAAAGGGAAAAATAATTTTAGAAATGAAAATATCAAATAAAGAAAATCTGAAATGAAATTAGATGAGTAAGTGGAAAAGAAACCCATGGTGGACAGAGATTAAAGAAGAAAATTTGATGGAAAGAAAAAGAAATCATAAAGTAACACAAAACAGAAAAGAGTAGGATATGGGGAGAAAGGGAAAGTTGAAATTAAAATGCCTGTTCATACAAAAAGGGGAAGGAGGAAAGAAGAGAGTTGAGAAGGAGTGTACAGTGTATAACAGCATTATGCCTCTAGAAATTACTTTGTTACAGTTTGTAAATTATATTAAAATTGACTAAATTAAGATTTAGTGACATTTAATCGTGGCACAAAATGACATTGTAATTTTAACTATTGTAAATTAAGGATAGGGTTTTCTCCTGTGAAAAATTCAATGAAAATATACACTAAATAAGAATAAGAAATGTACAAACCTTACAGGAATAGGACTAAAGGTATATTATTCTATTGGATAAATAATTGTCAGGAATAACCTATTTCATCAGGTTGCAATGATTACATTTAGACACCGAGATACCCATCATATACTGAAAGAATGACACACAAATGATGGCAAGGGCATAAAGAGTCCATTCTATTTCCAAGTATGTCTGACTGCTCCCAATATGTTTATGCACTGGAAAAAATCTGGGTCATCAACGTTCATTATTATGTAATCGAAATGATTTCAATAGGGGTGACTGGGTGGTTCAGTCGATTGAGCGTCCGACTTCCGCTCAGGTCATGATCTCATGGTTCGAGGGTTTGAGCCTCGCGTCGGGCTCTGTGTTGACAGCTAGCTCAGAGCCTGGAGCCTGCTTCAGATTCTGTGTCTGCCTCTCTCTCTGACCCTCCCCTGCTCACGCTGTCTCTCTCTCTCTCAGAAATATATTTTAAAAACATTTTAAAAAATTAAAAAAAAAACGATTTCAATAAAGCGAAAGAAAATAGAAGAGATCTAAAAATGGTAAGAGTGCATTTCACTGAAACGTCAGTCTATCAGTAGATAGCAAATCATTTAACAGACCATCTCTCATAGACATTACGAGATTAGAATGGAAAATTAGATGTGAGAACTCTGAAAATGAAAATCTTCTATAAAACCAAATGTTAAGGAATGAACTTCCAAGAGAAATTGGAAACGTTCACCACACAAAATAACTGAACTGAACAAAAGAAAAAAAGTAAGTGACTGTGTGGTACACAGAGCACTTGTTCTTGATGACGGCCCTGTTGGGACTCAGAAAGAAAGTTCCACTGCATTGTTCATTGATTCATTACTGATAATAAAAAGAAATATTTTGAAATAACTCGTTTATAAAAATTAAAAGTATGAAAAGATAATCTAGACCATCTATCATCTTTGATAGGTACAGGAATATTTTTTAAAAGTACTCTTATTTATTGTTTAATATATTCATTGCACCAATAAAATACTATAGAAACAGTATTGGAGTCGAAAGAGACTTCTGTCCCTGTGAATCGTGATTTGTAATATGTAGATTGAACAAGAAAATCATGTGAAAGACACACACAGATATCAGTTAGGGAGCTGTATTTCAGAGTCACTACCAAGTGACCCACGGAGCTAGGGAAGTAGGTCCCAGCCCAAAACCCCAGAGCCCTAGAAAAGGAAAGAAAGTGTAATTGTAGTAAATATAATAGAAGTGTCGTTCTACGTGAAGTCACCTAATTAAATCACAAACCATAAGTCTTTTTATTTTGAAATGATGCCAAACTTGGCTGAGTTTTCAAGGTAGAAAATGAAAGCCGAAGAATAAAATCCGGCACTATTAAATTTTACTAAATCAATACCACATCTGTGTTCGTAAGTTGCATTCTTGTTCCAAACTATTTGTTTTCCCTTTCTTTTAGATTCTAAATAATTTAGCGGATTATGCACGTCTGCCTGTGACCAAGTGGCCTGCAGTGTCCTGAGAGGGATAAGCATTTACCTTGAGACTTGGTTGATACTAGGGTTGGTCAGGTGACTTCCTTTGGACAGGAATGTACTTGGGCTGCCATATGTCAGGTTGACACAGAAGCTTTCCGATACATGGTGTGTTTCCATCAGCGCTCTAGATTTTTCCCTTAAGGACGGCTGGCCTCCAATAAGGGGCACTCCTTTAACCTGGATCCTGGAACGCGAAAACTTGTGACACAGAATAGTAGTAGTCACGCTGCATGACTGACATACAACATGAGAGAGAAGTAAATATCCTGTAAGTTACTGCCTTACAAAAAGTAACCACGCTGTTAAATCCCACCGCGGATGTTTCTAGGTTCCCCTGCATGCCACCAACCACTTTTTCAAACCACACCTATACCAAGTATCCGAAGACACCACATGAAAACAAAAAAGCCAGCTCAAGAGTACCCCCCCTTCTGCTTCTGAGACTTTAACAAATTTATGCAAATTTCAATCAGAAACATGAGTGGTGAACTTTCAGATCAAAGACAATATAGGCAGATATGAAGTCGCTACAGCATGTAACAATGTTTCAGCCCCCTTTCCATCTGCCACTAACAGCAGTTATTTCCTGGACACCTGAAGAGAGAGGTCCCACTTGTGTCTATAAAGCGGTCTGTCACCGGCAGTCACTGGGATGCCACTGTCTTCCCAGCTTGTAGTTAACCATGACAAGGGACTTGCCTCCAATTCTCCCTCAGCCTCTGGCTCTTGGGCTGCAGAATATCGATGCCCCCCTCCCCCCGCAAGAAGCAGGGCCCTACTCCCCAACTTTAAATCGCTTAGTTACAAGGCCCCAGAGTGATTCTTGCCGGCACAAAAGTCCGTAAGGTCCCTTGTGAATAGTTTCATCATCTTTTGCCTTGAGAAAATGTTTGACGCTGCATGAATAAGTAGGGACAAAAAATCAAGGGAAAATATTAATTTTTCTAATAAAGTCCAATACTGCATTAAAGGAATATATTTTATTTTGAAATAATTCATTTAACAGAGTTGGATATTAAAATTACCTTCTTGGGGCGCCCGGGTGGCTCAGTTGGTTAAGCGTCTGACTTCGGCTCAGGTCATGATCTCACGGTTCATGGGTTCGAGCCCCGCGTCAGGCTCTGTGCTGACAGCTCTGAGGCTGACAGCTCTGAGCCTGGAGCTGCTTCGGATTCTGTGACTCCTCTGTCCTTCCCCAACATGTGCACACACACTCTCTCACTATCTCTCAAAAATGAATAAATACTTTTTAAAAACTTTAAAAATAAATAAATAAAATAACCTTTTTGATCCAATACTGGATAGAAATAAAACCAAAATGGTTGTTTTAATGGTTCTTTCTGGCAGAAGAAGAAAAATATACCCTCGTATGTAGTCCTATATTATTTAAATTGAATTTTGCTGTCAAAACTCTGGCCTAAACAAGCAGAGTCCTGCAGCATGATGCATGTCTAATCGTTTTTTTCTCACAAGCTCTTTGGAATATTGGCAAAGATCCAGTACTGTATTAAAAGCACACCACACCCCTTGTATATTTTAAGTCCCATGTTATGTGAGTGTGAACTTGGTATTTAAATATTACGTATGCGTGAACATATATCTGTATATACGTAAGTACATGAAGCACTTTCCAACAGATGTCAGCTACTTGGGCCATTTAAACATATCTTCCTTACTATTAACTTTTTCTCGGGACAGCCAGGGAAACGTGGCCCATATTAGCTTTGGAAAACAAAAATGACAGCCTAACTAAAAAATAACTTATTAGGTCCTAGGAATTGTGCTCCTTTAATGTTACAAACATTAACTCACATATTTCTTATACCGTTCCTATGACTTAAGTTCTAATTTTTATCCTCATGTCATAGACGAGGAAGTGGAGGTATAAGACTTTCAATAATTTAACGGAGGTCCTCTGGTGGCCAGCAGAAAGAGATCAGAGCCCATGATCTCTGGACCCAGGCAGACTCTGAAGATAACGTGAGGCTGTCGTCACCTACTCTGACGGTTACTGATGCTCAGAATCATTGGCTTGTAGAACTAAAGTGATTTTAGGGGCAAGGAATATACCCTGCCTATGGTTAGGAAACCCAGGAACATTCAAAAGTCTAGCCTTTCTGTGACACACTCATTAATAAAGAAAATTGAACATTTAAAATAAAATAGAAAAGGGCACTTTTAAAGATTAATTAAAAAAATAAATTTTAGGGGGCGCCTGAGTGGCTCTTAATTTGAGCTCAGGTCATAATCCCAGGGTCGTGGGATTGAGCCCCACCTTGGGCTCTGTGCTGACAGCACGGAGCCTGCTTGGGATTCTCTCTCTCTCTGCCCCTCCCTCCCTTTGCCCCTCTTCCCTGCTTGTGTGCTCTCTCTCGCTCTCTCTTTCTCTCTCAGAATAAAATAAAATAAAATAAAATAAAATAAAATATAAAATAAAATAAATTGAAAAGCTTTGGGCCCATATAGAGAGCTCTCACCATAGAAAAGACTGCTAGATGTAGGGTTCCTAACACAAAGTTCAGTGGTCTTTTACTCCATCATGATGTCCCTCTGAATTGCGAAATCACAACTGATAATTCTGACACATACACTCTACCAATTTATACATAAACACTCACAGAAAGGACCCTCGACTTAACAGTGTCTCTTTTGAAATACAGTCCAAAAAAATTAAAGAAGAACCCAGGATGTTATCACAGAAGTAAATATGTCAGAGAGGGGATGGAGTTCACAGAAACGACCTGAGACCTTACTCCCGTTTAGTTTGAATCACCAAAGAAGAAAAGAAAAGCAGAAACAACGGTTACCTGGACCTGTCTTTCTTCCGACCTTGCCCAGCGTCACTGGAGTTGGGGCTTGGGAGGTTGTTACTATTTTTATATATAAGGGCTTTGTTTAGTGGCTTTATTCAGATACAATTAGCAGACCATACACATTTATCCACTTACGGTATACAATTAAGAGATTTTCGGTATAACCACAGAGGTGTGTGGCAATCACCACAATCTCAGTAACATTCTATTGCACCTTCAATGTCTCTTCCAGACATTTCATGTAAGTCGAATAACACGGCCTGATGTTCTGTGACTAGTCTCTCTCACTCCACGTGTTTTCCAGGTTCATCCATATTGTAGTGTGTACCAGTCCTTCATTCCTGTTTTCAGCTGACTTGTACCCCATTGTATGGATATACAGCACTTTTTTTAAAAAATGTTTTATTTATTTCTTAGGAGAGAGAGAGAGACAGCATGAGCAGGGGAGGGTCAGAGAGAGAGGGAGTCACAGACTGAAACAGGCTCCAGGCTCTGAGCTGGCAGTCAGCACAGAGCCCGACGCGGGGCTCGAACCCGTGAACCGCGAGATCATGACCTAAGCGAAAGTCGGACGCTTAACCGACTAAGCCACCCAGGCGCCCCAATATACAGCACTTTTTAATTCATCCTTTAGTTGATGAACATTTCAGTTGCTTCTAGATTATTGTGAATAATTCTACTGTAAACATGCGTATACAAGTTTTTGTGTGAAAATACATTTTTATGTCTCTTGGCGTACCGAAAGAATTGCCGCACATCCTTGTCAACATTTGCTATTATTTGTCTTTTTATTTTTTTAATGTTTATTTATTCTTGAGACAGGGACAGAGCATGAGCGGGGGTGGGGCAGAGAGAGAAAAGGAGACAGAGGATCTGAAGCAGCTCCAGGCTTTGAGCTGTCAGCACAGAGCCCAATGTGGGACTCGAACCCATGAACTGTGAGATCTTGACCTGAGCTGAAGTTGAATGCTTAACTGACTGAGCCACACAGGCGCTTATTTGTCTTTTTATTATAGCCTTTCTAGTGGGTGTGGAGTGGTATTGTGATTTTGGTTTGTATTTTCTTAATGGCTAATAATGTTGAGTATCTTTTCATGCAATTACTGGTTATTTGTGGTATGTGTGCAATTACTGGTATTTTCTTTGGGGGAAATAACTTTCAGAACTTTTGCCTATTATTAACAGGGTTGTCTTTTTATTGCTGAATTGTTAAAGTTATTTATATATTCTGGTTATAAGTCTCTTGTTAGATATATGATTTGCAAATATTTTCTCCCACTCTGTGTTGTTTTTTTTCACTTTCTTGATGGAAAAACATTTTTAATTTTGGCAAAGCCAAATTTGTTTTGTTTTTCCTTTGTTGCTGGTGATTTGCCCCACCCAAGGTTACAAGGATTGACTCTGATATTTCTAAGAGTCTTTTCTTTAACCTCCTGCATGAGGCCTATGACCCAGTTTAAGTTAACTTTTGAGCGTGGTTTAAAGAAGGGGGGCACCTGGGTGGCTCTGTCAGTTAGGTGACTGACTTCGGATCAGGTCATGATCTCACAGTCTGTGAGTTCGAGCCCCACATCAGGCTCTGTGCTGACGGCTCAGAGACTGCAGCCTGCTTCAGATTCTGTGTCTCCCTCTCTCTCTGCCCCTCCCCTGTTCAGGTTCTGTCTCTCTCTCTCTCTCAAAATTAAATAAACATTTAAAAAATAATAATAAAGAAGGGAACACATTTCATTCTTTTGCATTTGTTTGCATATATATGTAAGTTACGTATTTGTCAGCATACAGTTGTTCACAGTATTCCTTTAAAGTCCTTGTCTCTAGGGGCGCCTGGGTGGCTTAGTCGGTTAAGCGTCCGACTTTCGCTTAGGTCATGATCTCGCGGTTCGTGGGTTCGAGCCCCGCGTCGGGCTCTGTGCTGACTGCCAGCTCAGAGCCTGGAGTCTGTTTCAATCTGTGACTCCCTCTCTCTCTGACCCTCCCCTGCTCACGCTGTCTCTCTCTCTCTCTCTCTCTCTCCTAGAAATAAATAAAACATTTAAAAAAAAAAAAAGTCCTTGTCTCTAAGGTTGATAATGACGGCCCCTCTTTCACTCCTGACTTTAAGAATTTGAGTCTTTTCTCTTTTCTTTCTTGGTCAGTTTAGCCTCTGAGACTCCTGTCCCTGAAGTCCCTGTGAGGCTTCTGGCTGCTTTGCCTCTGTGAGTATCACCCTCAGTTGCCAGCCTCCACTAATTGCTAGCTGATCTCCGTGTCATTTTTAACAACACCTGGGCATAAACTCTTCCTCAGTTGGATCCTATTACAGTCCAGCCCTTTGCCTGAGTAATCTCTGAGGCCAGTCTCTGAGGCTTCCTCCTCCCTGCCCCTCCTCAGGAGGGCTCTCTTCTTTCTCCCTGGTTTTCTCTGTTAAAGTTCTAGCTGGTCTACCATTTTGGTTTTTGCTATCACGGAGCTACCATCCTCCTCTTCACTGCTCACTGCCAAGCTCTCCACTGCTTTTGACAGTGCCCTTAGATACGAGCTTCCCCACACTCTCTTCCAGATAACATCCGTCTTCTTAGGAAGGGCTCTGGGGCTATGTTAGAGCCTGTCTCTCCCACCACCCAGAACCTCTACCCCACTGCCCCGGAGCTGAAGGCAGGCAGCGGGGCACTGATTGGGGTCTGCAGCCCTTGGTAGTTATTCTCAGTTTTCCTCTTCCAACAAGGAACCTCCACCCTATGAGTAAGCTATGGTGGGGTCATTAGGTGTAGCCCAATATTCGTATCCCACTATGCCTGGGGTAGAACTTCAACTCCCCCCCCCCCCCATGGTGCCCAGCTAGGGGGAAAGCCCCACACCTCTCAGCCACATCTGCACACAGATTGGGGGACTGGAGCTGAGAAGGGTGGAGGCCTGCCCCCTCCCCGACCCCAGGGAGAAGCCAATATCCCAGACCAGGAATATAGGAGCACAACCCCACTGAAAAAATCAGGGGCTCCTGGGTGGCTCCGTAGGTTGGGCATCCAACTTTGGTTCAGGCACCATCTCGGGTTTGTGAGTTCAAACCCTGGGTGGGCTCTGTGCTGACAGCTCAGAGCCTGGAGCCTGCTTCGGATTCTGCGTCTCCCTCTCTCTCTGCCTCTGTGTCTCTCTCTGACTCAAAAATAAATAAACATTTAAAAAATCAGAATCTAGGGACAACCTGGGTGGCTCAGTTGGTTAAGGCTCAGACTCGGTTTTGGCTCAGGTCATGATCTCACAGTCCTGAGATCCAGATCTAGCCCCCCCCTCCCCCCCCAGGGCTCCACGTTGGGAGCCTGCTTGAGATTCTCTCTCTCCTCCCTCCGCCCCTCTCCTGCTCATCTAAATAAATAAACAATAATAAATCAGAAAACACACCGAAAGGATCCTTTCAGGCATGAGAGAATTTACCTCCTTAGCACATTCACCAAACATCTTCAGACCCGCATCCTGTTCTGCAGACGCAAAAATGCTAAAACCCGAGTTCACTCTCCCGTGTAGACAAAAGGGGTGCAACTGTATACACAGATGCACCCGGACAGCGCCTGCCCAAAAGCACAAGCCCTGACGAGACACCCAGAAGCCGCGTGACACAGCGGGGCGGGCCTGTCCAGGCCCTCAGAACAGCGGCGGAAAAGCGGCCACGGAAGTAACGGAGCGGCACTCACAGCGGGGGCCTATGCAAAGGGCTGGCACTGGTTAAGCAACCAACTTCGGCTCAGGTCATGATCTCACGGTTCGTGGGTTCGAGCCCCGCGTCGGGCTCTGTGCTGACAGCTCAGAGCCTGGAGCCTGTTTGGGGCGCCTGGGTGGCTCAGTCGGTTAAGCAAAGATCTGGCACCGAGCACCAGTACCGCGGGGCCCTATGCAAAGGGCAGGCACCGGCTTCCGCACATCCCGCCGGCGGCCTCCCCGCGGCGGCACCGGGCCCTTGCTTTGGGGGGTGTCGAGGAGGAAAGGGCGCTGCTTCCGAAGCCCCAGGGGTGGGTGGTCGCCCGGCTCTGGAGCCTCCGGGACGGACCGTGCCCCCAGCGGGGNTTGCGGGGGCCGCGGAGGGGGAGGCAGAGGGAGCCCGGGGCGGGGGTGGGTGGGGGGCGAGAGGGCGCAGGTAAGAACCGGTTTGCTGCCTGTACACTGAGTTTGCCGAAAGCCTTGTCCTGGATCGCTGTCCGCCGACGCCGAGGAAGCAGAGTACGTGCACCAAGTTCAAAGTTGCACAGGGTCTGTCTGGGCGTTTTCGTGGAGAAAGAGATGCTTAAAATCACAGGTGGCTCATAGCCATCCAAGCCTCGCATACCCGTTATCCCTCGTACGTTCCCGTGGCTGTTATTTGTGTGTTTGTGCGGCATGCTTCCGTATAGGAGAACCATGTTCTCATCTGGTTAAACCACAGTTAGGGAGTTGATGATTTTTAAATCATTCCTGGATGGTCTGGTGTTTATAAATACGTATACAACCACACGCAATTCTTTTTGTTAAATAACAACTCATCAAGTGATACCAAATGTTGTGCGAGTAGGTTTTTAGTGATGGCGCTCTGGGTATACGCTTGGGGGTTTTGCATTCGTGCTGCTCGGTGCTCTTTTAAACAGGGGAGTCGGTGCTTGCAGAGCAATGGAATTGTGTGTAGTTTCCTTTTAAAGGAGATCTTTTTATATGGTTCTTCTTGTGCTTTTCTTTCTTTAGTATGAGCAGGCTATTAAAACCCCCTGCAAACTACAATAGACATCACAGTATTTTTCAAAAATATCCATGAGCTGACTCTCGCTTTTTGCTGATGCAACGTTTCACTAAAAGGGGCAGTGTCTCTGGCAGGGGAACTTCTCTCTAGAAAAGAGGTGTCTCCAAAGTGACATCCGTTCCACATGTTTGTAAAAATACCACAGAGTAAACTTTTGAACTTTGTGAATTACCATGTTTTCAGGTATTGCATTTTGCTGAAGTCCTGTGTTCTGCTGACGTGTAATGTACGCCATTGCTGTATCGGACATTAAACACAATATTTAGTAGGTACTTCACCTAAATCATGAATGCACAGTGTGGGCTTAAAAGTATAGAAAAATTGTCCCAGAAACCAATTATAATCTCTAAGATAAATATTGGAAAAAAGGCAGTGAAGAAAAATCCATTTAATAAGTTAAAATCATTAGATGTACATAGCAGACTGTGAAAGAAATCAGGATACCTTGATGTTTAACAAATAATTTATTTGCTTTTTTAAACTATTATAACACCTCTTTCAGAGAGAATGAGGATAATATTACTCATTTCATTTCTAAAGAATCATTTTAATTGTGGCTCTTGGCTATTCCAGATAGATAATATTAGATATATATGTACACTGTTATATTTTAATCAGTATCATTGCCTTATTTTGGGTATGACTCTTTAAAATGTATTAGGCCCTCATTTGGATGTTTAGTTCTTTAGATTATATCCTAAAAGAGCTCCTAATGTCCTTTGGATAAAATAGGCAAATAACTATGGACATAGTTACAGTTAAGCAAAAAGTTAATGCTAGTTTTATTTCTTTCTCCAGAACTGTACTGTTAGAAAGTGATTTATAGGGACTTGCTTATTGAATATAATAACCCTTTTAATTTCCTAAAGACTTCGGTGATGTTGCTTTGTGATTTTTCAAAAAGCGCCCATTTCATTGCATCCTTTGAAGTTAAAGTTATGTGAAGTAAATACAACTGGGTTATATGGTGTGAGTGGTACCAATACAGGGTTACCTGTATAGTATTCCTTGTTTTAAGTATACTTGCATGTAACTTTCCAATCATGACACCTTCTAAATTAGAAAAAAAAATAGCTACATATAACGACTTGTCTTTTTAGTGTATCATTTTGTTACACATACGGGAAATACTTGTGCTGGAATAGGAGATATCAGGAAAAGGAAGGACACAGGAAATGAATGCTTCCTAACTATTTTCAGGTCATGGATTCCTTTGAAAACCTGGTAGTCATTATAAATCTGCTACTTGCAGTGGGTTTCAAGAGGTTAACTATTTAAAACATGTTTTTTAAAAATATTTTTATTTATTTCTAGGAGAGAGAGAGACAGAGACAGCGTGAGCAGGGGAGGGTCAGAGAGAGAGGGAGTCACAGACTGAAACAGGCTCCAGGCTCTGAGCTGGCAGTCAGCACAGAGCCCGACGCGAGGCTCGAACCCACGAACCGCGAGATCATGACCTAAGTGAAAGTCGGACGCTTAACAGACTAAGCCACCCAGGCGCCCCTTAAAAAATGTTTTTAATGTTTACTTATTTTTGAGAGAGAGAAAGAGAGAGAGCATGCAAGCACAAGTGGGGGAGGGGCAGAGAGAGATGGAGACACAGAGCTGTCAGCACAGAGCCGGATGCAGGGCTCGAACTCATGAGCTGTGTGAGATCACAACTGTGAGATCACAACCTGAGCCGAGGTTGGGATGCCTAACGACTGAGCCACCCAGGCTCCGCAAGAGGGTAACCATTCTTGAAGGCAGTTCATGATCCCTGGCTGAGATCATGCAAATTAAATTCTAAGCATGTAGGTGGGCTTGGTTGCTGCAAATGCAAAACCTTGAGTCTGTCCATTACAATAAAGTATAATTACATTAACACATTAATAATGAAACAATGAAAACTTAATGGGAAAAGTCACAGGAATCTGGTATTCATTTATAGAAATGTGTTTGTGATATTTTGTCTAGTAGACTTTAATATTTGTTGCTAAACTCCTTTTTCAGAAATAACATCTAGTACGTGAACTGGATAATATAAGGGGAAATTTTAAAAATTAGAAATCTTAACTAAAATCATATTGCATTGAAGACAAGGGCCTAGGTTGCCACCAGGTATAAAAAGACGAAGGCCGAGGAGCCCTGGTGGCCCAGTCGGTTCAGCATCTGACTCTTGGTTTCCGCATCAAGATGAGATCATTGTCACCATCTCAGGGGTGGTGAGATGGAGCCCTGTGACGGCTCTGAGCTGACAGCAAGGGGCTGCTTGGGATTCTCTCTCTGCGCCTTCCCCGCTCACACTGTCTCAGAATAAATAAATAAACATTGGGGGGAAAGGCTAAGCCTGTCTAAAAGTCCTGTTTTTCCAAAGAATGTCTTTATGAGTCACTGGATTATTTACCTGCAATTCTGTGGATTGGATTATAATGGAGGTTGTGGTGCACATCCAAGGCTTGAGTTGCAGATGACCCCGCCTCCTGCCGCGTGGAAGATTCTTGACTCAGCCTGTTTATAACCACCTGTTATCTGAAATGATTTCCGGTAAATACTCAGTAAGTACTCTGCAGAGAATTTGCCTCTCACATGTAGAGCTTCTAGAACTTGCTCTAGAAAGAATGGTGCCGTGGTCCGCACACTGAGCGAGCTCCTACTCCAGGCCTGGCATGCTAGGCATTCGTTACGTTCACCCGTCGTCACGGGCACCCCGTGAGGAGGCCCCCACTTAACGCAGACAGAAACCAGGACCAGAGAGGCTGTAACTAGCCAAGGCGATTGCTCAGCGGAACTGAGGAATAACACAGAGCTTACACCACCCCACATGCTCACCCCTGCTCCCCCTCGCCCCATAGCACGGCGCCCGAGAAAACTTTCCTCTGGTCCGTCTGGCATCTCATTCTTCTTGTGAATGCAAAATCGCTCAAATGACTAGGTGACAAAACTAGTGCCAGTAATACTTTGAATCAAGGAAGAAGAAAACTGTCATATTTAAGGTTGGCATTAACTAGTGTACAGAGTGAGCACCAGTAACCTTGGTGCCCTTTAAAACCTTCGACTTCTTCTTAGGAACTCTGTAGACGTCTTCTTGGGGGCAACTTCGATGTCTTCATTTTCTAATTAAACATTTTTCTTTGATTTTTTAAAATAAATTAGGAAGTAGAGAAGGCCTATCAAATACATAAAATAGTATCTTATTAGCACAGGATTCCATTAGCAAGTCTTCAGATGTGTTGAGCTAGTGCGTTGGGGTCTAGCCCACTGTTCTTACTCTTCTATGAAAGCTTTTCATTTTATTAATAGTTCTCTGAAGCAACTTCACATATCATATGTTACTGCCTAATTTTTGCCTTTCTGCCTTTCCCCCCCTTTCCTTGCCATAATCCAGACTGTGGTGAGAATGACCGAAGTGGAGTAATAAAAGAATGGTATTCCGGTCCCTTCCTTTGACCTATCTCACACTCAGGTGGCTGTCCTGCTTCTGTACATTTCTTTAAGAAACTCACTGTGCTGGGGCACCTGGGTGGCTCAGTTGTTGAGCATCCGACTTCGCCTCAGGTCATGATCTCACGGTTCACGGGTTCGAGCCCTGTGTCGGGCTCTGTGCTGACAGCTTAGAGCCTGGAGCCTGTTTCAGATTCTGTGTCCCTCTCTCGCTCTGCTCCTTCCCTGCTCATTCTCTGCCTCTCTCACTCTCTCAAGGATAAATAAACATTAAAAAATTAAAAAAAAAAAAAAGAAATACACTGTGCTAAGGGTTCCACATGATTCTTCCAGCTGGCAGCTCTTCTACAAGTCTGGAAAAGTAGACGTCACTACCTCTTTGAAAAATGCTTCTCTCTCGTTTGTTTCTGTTTGTTTCTTTTGTTTTGTTTTTGTTTTTGTTTTCACCTCCTTCTTGAATCATCACTGGCCTTTGGGCCCTTCTTATTTCTGTCCTCCAGCTCTTCTCAGGCTGCTGATTCCCTCCTTCCACATCTCGACAGTTTAATTGCTTCAGTGATTCGTAACTATTTTGTGTGAGCTCATCTACACTGAGAGTTATTCTCAGGAATCTCAAATGCAGCGGGTGTGAAAGCCTCCCTAGTAGTGGTTCTGCTCGTGGATCTGCTGGGATGCAGAGGTTTCATGGGCCTCGGGGCAGCACTGATGTGAACTCCATGCTTTGAGGTTACAGGGGCACATACCTGTTGTAAATTTGTATAAATTCACACCTATAAGTGGTACAGGCTTGGAGTTGGTACAAGCTTATGACTGCTTTCTACCCAGTGGTCCGTCTTTCTGTCCACAAGCCTTAGAGAGGGTGGCGCTCTGGCCTTGCTCTGGACAGGGGCCAGCTCTCCCATCTTTGTTGGGCATTAGGATTCAGTCTCAGTCTCTAGGCCCGTNCTTGATTTCTGTTCACCTACTGAAGGACATCAGGTTTGTGTAAAATCTTTCTAAGTGCAAAAATTATTTGACTTTCTTTCCTGAAAACATTCCTAAAAGTATTTCTTTCAATATGAGTCCATTTAAAAAAATTACATATAGTGTGGGAAGAAAAAGACCTGGGATTATTCTCCTCATAATGTACAGCATAGTTTGTGTCCAAATAATTGGCTGTGTTCTAGAAGTGTGTTTGTAAATCTGAGTATATCTTCTCAGAAATGTATCATATATCTGTTAAATTGGAAGGACATTTTGCAAATGCTTCAAGTCTTAATGTTGTCAAACATTGATGTTTCTTGTTGCACAAAGCCTAAATGTTATTCAGAGCACCCCCTCTGTGTTTCAGTCATTAAAACCAAGACTACATCAGAATAAGTGATGCTCAACATTGGCCTAAAGAATAAGGACTCAAACGGGATGAGGTGAAGTGACAGTTTTGGTAGAAGGGAACCAGGTGTGGCCCAGGGAGAGAAGGAGGATTCTGCACACCCAGGGTTCAGGAAGATTCTGCACACATGGTGGGGACTAGCTCACAGCCACTTGGCGATATACCGCCGGGTTCCGCCATGTGAACCTGAGCAGGAACTTTTACCAGCCATATCTATAGACTGGGAGTGGATTTGATGTCCACACAGCATAGCCTAGATGTGAAAAAAGCTTCACTACTTCTTTGGAGGAAGGAAGGAAGGAAGGAAGGAAGGAAGGAAAGAAGAGAAAGAGAAAAAAAAGAAAAAACTAAGAAGAAAGAAACAAAGAAGGAAAGAAAGAAGGAAGGAAAGAAGGAAAGAAAGACAGAAAAAGAAAGAAAGAAAGAAAAAAGAAAGAAAGAGAAAGAAAGAAAGAAAGAAAGAAAGAAAGAAAGAAAGAAAGAAAGAAAGAAAGAAAAGACAGACAGACAAAGAGAAAGAGAAAAAATCTTACTTTGGGAGCTAAAGCAATTACTTCATGCTATTGAGTTGAAATGAACTGTCAAAAATGACTAAGCTTTCGGTCANCTTTCAATATGAGTCCATTTAAAAAAATTACATATAGTGTGGGAAGAAAAAGACCTGGGATTATTCTCCTCATAATGTACAGCATAGTTTGTGTCCAAATAATTGGCTGTGTTCTAGAAGTGTGTTTGTAAATCTGAGTATATCTTCTCAGAAATGTATCATATATCTGTTAAATTGGAAGGACATTTTGCAAATGCTTCAAGTCTTAATGTTGTCAAACATTGATGTTTCTTGTTGCACAAAGCCTAAATGTTATTCAGAGCACCCCCTCTGTGTTTCAGTCATTAAAACCAAGACTACATCAGAATAAGTGATGCTCAACATTGGCCTAAAGAATAAGGACTCAAACGGGATGAGGTGAAGTGACAGTTTTGGTAGAAGGGAACCAGGTGTGGCCCAGGGAGAGAAGGAGGATTCTGCACACCCAGGGTTCAGGAAGATTCTGCACACATGGTGGGGACTAGCTCACAGCCACTTGGCGATATACCGCCGGGTTCCGCCATGTGAACCTGAGCAGGAACTTTTACCAGCCATATCTATAGACTGGGAGTGGATTTGATGTCCACACAGCATAGCCTAGATGTGAAAAAAGCTTCACTACTTCTTTGGAATAGAGAGGAAGGAAGGAAGGAAGGAAGGAAGGAAGGAAGGAAGGAAGGAAGGAAAGAAGAGAAAGAGAAAAAAAAGAAAAAACTAAGAAGAAAGAAACAAAGAAGGAAAGAAAGAAGGAAGGAAAGAAGGAAAGAAAGACAGAAAAAGAAAGAAAGAAAGAAAAAAGAAAGAAAGAGAAAGAAAGAAAGAAAGAAAGAAAGAAAGAAAGAAAGAAAGAAAGAAAGAAAGAAAAGACAGACAGACAAAGAGAAAGAGAAAAAATCTTACTTTGGGAGCTAAAGCAATTACTTCATGCTATTGAGTTGAAATGAACTGTCAAAAATGACTAAGCTTTCGGTCACACTCCTCAGCATGAGGGTGAACTGAACAGAGTCATGCTTTAAAAGAGCAGTCGCGTTGCCGGGGATTGAAGGTGGGATAAGATCTACAGAGGAATCGGGAATCCTGAAAGTCTGGCTCCACCCAAGGCCACACATTGTCCTCAGTTCTGTGCTCCATTTAAGCTTTTACTGAAACTGAATTATGCTATTTTCTTCTTTGGTGATCTAAGGTTTTGTGAGAGACCAAAATTCTTTCAGGACTAAGGACCCACAGAAGGGGACACCGTGGTGGCTACGGAGTTCTCACCTGTGGCTAGGGACCCTCTTAGCGCTATGACAAAGCAACACGTCGGTGACAGACTTCCACCTTGAAGATGACAATGTGAGATTAGTATTTACACCGTGCCCTCCTGCAAGCCTTCAGAAACAATAGAGTGAAAAACTCACTCAAATTCTATTTTAGGCAAACCAGGAGACAACTAAAACCCAGACCACAAAATGAGTGGAAAGCTGCCCAAGAGTGGGAGATGAACGGGTACGCATCGGAAAGAATAGTGAGAGCGGTCACTGGGGCTGCAGACTCAGGAAACCCAGGTGCGTGCTGCATGGTGCGAAGTCTGCAGGTCCCACTTACAGTGGGGAAGAGAGGTCCCCGAGCTGAGGGCAGGTGGGCAGACGGAGGGTCACACGGATGAGCCACACGTCCAGGGGCAAGCTGTCTGTTAAAGCTAAGCATAGGACAGATCTTGTATTAGGGAAAGGAAAGGAAGGGAAGGGGGGAGGGGAGGGGGAGGGGGAGAGAGGGGAGGAAGGAAGGAAGGAAGGAAGGAGGAAGGAAGGAAGGAAGGGCTGACTGGGAAGTGAAGATCAGACGAACACAGAGACTCTGGGTCATGAAGAAAGTTTCCGTCGGACCAGAACATCTCCCACCCTGGCAAAGACCCCCTGCACGTGGCCATCAACAGAAGGGAGAGGCAGAGAGCGACAGCTCCGTGGAATGGGCTTGTTAGAAGAAATGGGCAGTGTTTCAGTGACAACGCCAATCCTTTTCATATACTTCTGTGTCTAGTATTTGGAATAGGGTCTTGTCCTCTTCCGATGGGCTATCGCTACGTTGTAATGCAGCTGTGGTTATACCAACCTTGGTGACCCACTAGAATTGTCTAGGGAACCGGACAGATCACTGATAGTGGGGCCCCTGTTACACCAAACACAGCAGAATTCTCAGAGAGGATCCTAGAGAATGGGATTATTTTGTACGCCTCCTGGTCAGTTCTGTTATGTTGCCACAGCTGAGAACCACTCATGCCTCAGTCTCCCTGGCCTTCTTTGTGCTCTTCCAGGCACCACGTTCCCACCCTGGGGCCTCGCTTGTGTCTCTTAAACATAGAAGATCATTCCTGCCCCAGGACCATTGCATGTGCCATCCTTGCCTGTATCACGCTTTGCCCTAACATTTCCATGACTAGTTCTTTGTCATGTCACCCCACAAAGGCCTGCCCTGACTCTGTATTTAAAATATTCTCTCCATCACCCTATTTATTTTCTTTTCTCAAAAAAAAAAATTAAGTGGTTATTTTTGAGAGAGAGACAGAGTGTGAGCAGGGGTGGGACAGAGAGAGATGGAGACACAGAAGCTGAGCTGACTACACAGAGCCCAAAGCAGGGCTCAAACCCAGGAACTGTGGGATCATGACCTGAGCCGAAGTTGGCTGCTCAACTGACTGAGCCATCCAGGGGCCCCCTTAATTTTCTTAGTAAACTTGCCACTGTGAGAAATCCCTTGTTCATTGATTTCACATTTATTGACGGTTGTCTCTCAACTGGAGTATAAGTTCTAGGAAGGCAAGGCCTCCTGTGCCCTGTGCATGCTGGTATCCTTAGCATCTAGAACAGTATTTGGGACCACACTGGAGCTCAGTGGATCACAAACAGTAGAAGTGGCCTCAGCAGGATCCTGGTGGCCTTTATGTATAACTGAGTCACGTGAGTCAAACCAAGTCAGCCTCCCAGAAAAATCGTTTCAGAGTGTCAGTCATGAATTCTATTTAACAACCACCATATACAACGAATGGGAAGCATTTCCATACAGCTACCTAGAAAGACTTTGCTTTTCTTAGATAATTACTGAGATGAGAACAGAATTTCTTGTATATTCTAACGGACAAACATAAAAACAAAGCAACAAAAGCAACTCTTGTAGGCCAGAGGAAACCCTTGATGACTATTATTTAAATAAATCACGAATGACAGACGACCGCTATTACCATCCACTCTATTGTGCTATTATCACAGTTTACCAAATCTGAAATGTCCATTTTTTTAATGTTTTATTTATTTCTGACAGAGATACCGTGTGAGCAGGGGAGGGTCAGAGAGAGAGGGAGACACAGAATCTGAAGCAGGCTCCAGGCTCTGAGCTGGCAGTCAGCACAGAGCCCGATGCAGGGCTCGAACCCACAAACTGTGAGACCATGACCTGAGCCGAAGTCGGACGCTTAACCGACTGAGCCACCCAGGCACTCCCCCTCCCCATTTTTTACATTCTAACAACTTTTAATTGGGACGCATATTACAAATAGTGGCATATTATAATTTCATTTCCAGAGGTACTTCCTTACTGGCAAAAAAAATATCAGTGGTCTTAAAATCATCAGTCTTAGCTTGATGAAATAGTAGTATATGAGAATATTCAGGGCTTTTTCGTGAGGTTTTCTTGAATCATTACTATGCCTATAATTTTCTTTTTTTAAATTTAGAACTACCGCCTTGAAATTGCCCACTGTTCTTCTTTTGCCAAATCAAGTGATATCTTTTAATCCTCATCATTGACCTTCCAGCGCACATGGTAGCACTGAATAGTCCCATCATTCATGCAGCCACCGGAGAGGATATGGATTCTTAACCCCCAAGTTCTGTTTCACGCTGACGGCAGGGAGTTGTTCAATCTGTGTTCATCACCGCTCTTCATTTTATAAAGCTCTACTCTTGCTACCATTGCCCCCTAATTCTTCCACACCAAGAACTAAGTGAATCCTACACTACTACCCCCCCACACACAGATTTTTTAAAGCAGTTTCTTTATTGCTTTGGTTTCGCTAAACCTTAGGTTAGATGTTTCTGTTGCACATGATCAAACACCAACTCTGGAGTTTTTACTGAAGAAGGCAACGTACTGACCGATGTGACTAAAAAGTCCAAGACTAGAGCTGACTTAGGCAGGCCTCGATTTATGGACTTGAAATTACCATGAATTTTTCTCCATCTCTCCGTCTCACCCGTCGCTTTGTTGGGTTGTGTTTATGGCTGCTCGCAAACCAGACTCGAATCACCGTCAAATTCAAGTCCAGCAGAAATGAAAGTGTGTCTTGTCAGTCACTGAAACAGAAGTGGTGGGATTGCTCTGCCTGAGGCTGGTTGGCTTGGATGGACTCATTCTAGAAGCATCTCCTTGGCCAGGAGAATGCCGTGCCTAGCACAGGCTGGCCTGAGTCACATGACCTGCCAGTCAACCTGGGAATGGCAGTAATGTGACCTGACCAAACATATAGATGAAAAGCGAGGTAGGGGTGACTCCCCCAAAAGGGAAACCTAACCGTCATCACCAGTGGTAGCGTTAGTGGATGTTGAGAAACAAACAAAAAGCACATACTACATTTTTTGGAACGAACATGTTCATTTTTGACATTTTTAAGTTTTTAACCTCTCATTTTTAAATGAAAAAGTATTTGTCTCCTTTTTAAATATTAGTGAACAAATGGGAGTTTTGTGCTGTAGTGGAGAAATAGCTTTTGTGCTATTGGGCAGATTTTCTTCTTGTTGCTGAAATGATGCAGAATCTGGGGTGCCCAGATGGCTCAGTCTGGTAAGCATCTGACTCGACTTTGGCTCAGGTCATGATCTCACGGTTTATGAGTTTGAGCCCCACATCAGGCTCTGCACAGCCTGCTTGGGATTCTCTCTCCCTCTCTCTCTGCCACTGCCCTGCTTGCTCTCTCTCTCTCTCTCTTTCTCTCTGTCTCAAAATATTTCAAAAAAATAAATAAACTTAAAAAAAAGGAAATTATACAGAATCTGAGGCTGGATACCAAGCAGCTTTTTTTTCTTTCATGGCAAACAATTGGACTGGGTCATGCATAGGATGTGCTTAGGCCGACACCCTTCATTTTTTCCCTTTCATTGCAGTCTTTCTTTTCCAATTAACAATTAGCAAATGAGCATTTTCAAATTGATGAATAAATACACACATGAGTTGAAATAATTTACAGTAAGTTATGGACGATGTTCAGCATGACCAACTACCAAATGGAAATGCCATTAAGCTAAGGAAGAGAACAGAAGAGAAGGTTTGGGGAGAAGTGGGAGGGATGATTAAAATATGTCAAGTTTGCAACATGATGACTTGGAAATAGCCACGCTGATAATAAGTCTTTAAACACAAGGGATCCGGGACGCCTGGGTCCTTCAGTCACCTGACACAGCTCGTGAGTTCGAGCCCCGCGTCGGGCTCTGTGCTGACGGCTCAGAACCTGGAGCTGCTTCAGATCCTGTGTCTCCCTCTCTCTCTGCCTCACCCCACTCGCTCTCTCTCTCTCTCTCTCACAAGTAAATAAACATTAAACATGAGGTATCCAAGCCAACTTCACTGTTCATCTCCTCTCTTGTGTCATTCTCTTCACCGCTGTCTTTCCCCAGACCCCAGCACCATGACTGTGTGGCACTCGCATAACCTCACCACACAGCACTTCCGTTATGTCATGATCCCTCTAGTGTCCAGCTACACGTTTCCAGTGGAAAAAGCGTTTTTGAAATAATAGGATTCTGAAGACTCTTTGGTAGGTAGGATGAAGGTAGGCGGTCAGGAGCGCAGGGTCCCTCAGGATGACATGAGCCGGACAACGGGCAGAAGCAAGTCAAGTGCAGCTGCAAGGGATGGCCAGTTCCTTTCACTTTCGGACTGTAAAGTATCCCTGTGTGTTTGCCAAGACTGTGAAACCATATACATCATATCAAGGCAAGCTGTTGACAAATGCTCTGGGTTTGGATATCAGGAAGCTAAACTGTAAGTGAAAATAATTTGGTTTGACGTATAGAAGTGTTATTGTATGGACTGACTGTGCAAGTTAGTTACCAGCTGAGCTAATGACTAGGCACAACCTCACATCAAATCAAGTCAAAATGCTTTTATCCTATTAGGTATACTGTTAAGTAAACCAAAATACATTTGCTATGAAAGCTGAATTTGCCATAATCTGTGATTCATGTATTTTATTTCATTTTGAAAAATTCACTCATGGCATTAAGAAATAATTATAAAAATAGCTACCATTTATATGTGTTTTACTATGTGCCAAATGCCTTTTGTACATTATCTCATTTAATTATTTTACTAGCCTTAAGCAAGAGCTGATATTATCCCCAACATTAATAGAAATAACCCATTAAAGAAGGTAACTAAGTTACCCAACACAAGCTATTGCTTGTGACAAAGCTGAATTTAAAACTCGGTTGATCCCGAAGCCTGGAATTTTTGGCCATTTGTTTCTATTATTTCTAGGGAAAGAATAAGTAAAGTTTTTAAACTAATACCGTGTAGCGTAAATCATAATTGGACTACAGAATACAGATCAGCCAAGCTATCAAGCCATTGAGGCTTTCGGCTATCTGATCCTGATTTTGGAGGGTTTAGGGGGTTGAACCAAAGTCATCAATATGGTGATGGTACCTGTTTGAAGGTTTTGGTTAGCGGTCTCCAAACCTACTTGTGAATCAATAAAAAACATAGAATTTAGGTCCGTGACATGCACGTATCTCAATGCGTTGACTCTTATACATTTATGTTCACACACGATTATGTCAACTTATCGAATGCATGTGAAACATGCACAAATATTAGAAATACTGGAGAATCCACTACCTCTAGGTGTCTTCCAGATAGAATTAACTTTTCCTTTCTCTTCTTCCATAGCCTTTGCTACCTACCCAAACTGTTATGTGAACCACATTATTGAGTATTTAGTGGTCTGCCCTCTAAGCTGGAAAGAAAGCTACAGAAGCATAGAAAGTGTGGCTTACTTATTAAGTTCATTTAGCAGATATTTCCTGAGCATGTAGAGGCTAAGGAAATACAGGTATGAAGACTCTGTCCCTGCCATCAAACTTGTGATCAAATAAAGGAATGACAGGATATAGAGAGGTAAATAAGTGGTGGCAGATTGGTCTGCCCTGGACGTTGTGAGGACCACAGAGGTGTTTAGGCGGGAACCAGCCTGGCAGAAAAGTTGAAAGAGAAAAGTTAGATAAGGTGCTGATGCAGAATACCCCCTGCTATAAAAGTAGATCCTTAAAGAAGACGTGTGGCTGTGAAATGCTGATTTTTTTTTTTTAGTTTGAGAAGATTGAGAAAAATCCCTTCTCTGTGTACTGCCCAAGTTCTGAACCAACTGAGAAGGGAAGGCATGAGGCAGATGAAGGTCTAAATGTCAATTTTGTTACAGAGAGAGCTGCTGGAGAGTCTAGATATGCAGCAACAATGGACTTGTTAATGGTGCATTCCCAGCAAGGACGCCGCACCCCTTAGCAGCTTTTGAAGATCACAGGTTTACCCACCTCTGACCCTCTCCCCCCCAGGGAAGGTTGTGTTTGAAACTTACAGCCTGAAACTGTACTCGCTGCAGGCATGAAGGTCCCCGAAGAGGGGCGAGTTGGCCCATACAGACCCACTTCCTTATTCTGACTCATCGGTGACAAAAATTAAACCACTTACCCTGAGAAGAAGTGAGTACAAGTTGTGGAGAGAATCCAGAAATATTACTACACTAGGAGAAGCTGTCCCTTGGAAGGAATGTGTTCTTTTTTGTAAGTGACTGTTCTCACAAATCTCAATGTCTGACTTGGGAACAGATCTTCCTTTGCCTCCAAATGCAGATTTTCAATATTTTTTCAATTGTTTTATTTCCTCCTATTTATTCTGTATCACGTATCTTCTTTTTCATAAATCCTACTGTTGCTCACTCTCTAGGTCTTGGTCATAGATTTCTGATCAAAGCAAAGAGATTTTACGAACATTCATGAAATATAACTTGAATATCTTACTCGATGATTACTTTTCAGTAAGAACAAATTTTATAAATGGACGAATGAACACTACCTTCTGTTTAATGTATTCAGATACGTGAAATACCGGATGAATATAACAGGAAATAAACTAGGGAGAATATTAATTTTACCAGAAGATGCACACAGGTACCTTAGATAGTAACATACCTTACTCAACATAAACTAGAAATGCAAATGACTGGAATTGCACCACTCTGCGGGAACTCCTAATGACACATGTCAACGAAGCAAGGACTTCAAAGTTTAGTCTGAAATTATTTTAGTCCAGAATTTTATGCTAAATGAAACTATTAACCAGTTTTGAAGCAGCATTGATACATTTTCAGACATAAAAGGACTCAGATAATCTATTTCCCAAACACCCTTTCTGAATGCTCCTTTGAGGGTACAGCCCATCAAAGCAAGGGGGTAAATGAGGAGAGGACGTGAGAGCTGATCAGAAAACAACCCCGGCAGCTCAGGAGCGCAGTGAGAGCTAAGGAAGGAAGGCAACCACTATGCCGGAGGCTAGCTCAGCCCCATGGACTTGCACGGGGGGAGGGAGAGAGTCTGGGATACAGGGATGCCGATGAAAGAGGATTGTATACAATGGATAGTATCATCAAAAATTCGCCAGAAGTTTGACGATGTGGTATAAGTAGAGAATGCAAGAAACGCAAAGACCGCGAGAAAGTAAGAGATGTGGAGGTGAGTCCTACAAGAAAACCACGATATAAACGACTTAAACTAGAAAGGAACATTTTTTTCCTTCAAGAAGAAAAATGACACTGATTACAAGTAATAGATTAAAGGAATAAAAACTGAGAGACAAGTAGGATAAGCCGAGGAACGGAAATCGAGCAAAACTTCTTGTACAACAACAATACAAATGGCATTCAGAAACTCCAGCAACAAAGGCCCTCTGGGAAAAGGCAGTGTCAGTATAAAGCAATGAAATCTTTGGAGAAATAGTTTACGAGTAAATTCCATTCAAACTGATAATAGAAGCATTGAGGGGTACAGGTGTTGGTCAGGTAGTTGGGTAGCTAGCTGTAAGATGTGAACACTGCACTGCATTAATTTTTAAATCACCCTGATCAAATCACAGGAGACACAGGAGATTAGTTTCTTTTTTTTTAATTTTTCTCTTCAGTGTTTATNGGGGGCGGCGGGCGCTGTGGGCACGGGGGCCGGGACACTTGAGATGCTCAGGCCCTCCCTCTGGCAGCAGCAGGACCAAAGGATACAGGTCATCATGGAACAAGAAGTGAGTGTTTAAGCCGATTGTCTGAAATTGCCCAGGTGACCACAAAAGAAAGGACCTCCTGATAAAAGCACACAGGAAAGAGGAGACAAGGCTACTGGGTGGTAATGTACATGAAGTAATAGATTAGGTCGGAAGTTCATAAACCCGGAGACAGCAACGTAAGGTTACTTAAAGGTCAGAGGTAGATGTGAGAAGGAAGATCTAAGCCCTGACCTCTGGCCCGTGGAGCTACGGATGGGGCAGGAAGCAGGAGACAGCAAGGTGTTTATTACAAGCCCTTCTGACTGATTTCCCCTTCATGTGTGCAAGCTCAGCTTTGGTCATTACTCCTCGTGCATTTCCAGTGATTCTGATACGTGCACGCCACACTTCCACTCGCTGCCCCACCTGAGAATCGCTGCTTGGGTCTCCTCCTAATGGAGCTCCCGATCAGTTAGGCAAAGTCGTGTGTCCACGGAATAAAACTTTAAAAATATGATGACACAATGCAGTGATTGCCAGTGGATAACCTTTGAAATTTCCAGTAGTCCATTTTTCTCTTCTGAAATGTAAGAGTTTGCTTTTTTCTTTTCTTTTGTCTTTCTTACCTCTTTATTTTTCCAGGATCCCATGTTTTTCTTCCTTGTCAGCCCTGACAACACTGAATTAGCTCTACATGCTAAATGGGGACTGCTAAACTCTCCCAGAGAACCACAGGAAGCCACAAAATGCCAACATGCCGTAGTCTAGCAATCAATTTATTTTTTATTGCTACAGCAACTCCAAAAGAAAATAAGAATTATCTGTTCCAAATGCATACACATGGATGAGCCCTATTTAAAAACAACCAGAGACTTTGGGTGAGAAGCGTCCCGGTGATGATGTTAATTCCATTCCAGATCTAAATTCTTTGAGAGTTTTCATCTGTGTACAGAATCATCTGATCACTCCATTTTGCTTCTGTGAAAAGCCAGGGGCCCTCTCTCCTGAGGAAGTGTGGCTTTGATGGGGGGCAGAGAATTGACGCAGTATTTTTTAAGGCTTGAAAGCGTACCTCTTAAAATAATTTCATTTGAGTTCACATTTCATTTGCCCTGAAAGCTAGTATCTTTATTACTGTTATACTGACCTCTTCTGGAAAAGTTTTAGAATGTCATGCTGATCATACGTTAGCTCTTTTTTTTTTTTTTAAGTTTACTGTGCCCTGTGGAATGGATATCGTAAAAAACACTGAGGTTTGGTGTAACTGTTCAGAGTTCAGCTGATTGAAGGCTCACTTTATGCAGCTGCTGAGCAAGGAGTTCATAGTCTGGTAGGGAGAACATGTGCATAAACCAATGATGGCAATGTAAATACGAAGAACTCTAAGTTTATAAACACATCTGGGAAGCTGATAGTGACATGAACAGGCTTTGAAAGGTTAAATAGCCATTCGGTTCCCAACAGAAAAGGATGGGAGGTAACTCTAGTCCGAGGCTTTGCCAAGTACCCAATGGCATGTGCTTTCTTACCGCACCTCTGGGGGGTGGGGGGGACAGGAGAGACAGAGCAGCCCAATCATGAAGGTGTGTGTGCCCTGTGGAGTGCTGGGAGGGAATTAGCTGTTCTTGGCGTCTCTCTGGCAGTCCCAGGAGTGGAAAATGCAAGTCCCAGGTGAGTCCTGATGTGAGCCCCCAGTCAGACGGGGATCTGCAGAGAAGAGGGAGGGCAGAGCAGGAGATCCCAGGGCTTGCTGCCTGGCGGGCAGGTTGGTGAGGGATGCGCCTAAATGGATCTTCTGTAACTTTGGGGAGGATAGAGTCATAAACTGAGAAAGGACAGACGGACGGACCAAAGAGCAGGTTTAGGGAGATGAGTTTAGTTTGGGAGGCAAGCCCGAGGTGGTTTGGGGGGATTTAGTCACCGGAGCTCATGTCTACGGTTAGTATCCAAAGTCACAGGAGCTATTAAAAGTGGGACCACTGTGAGGGCGCCTGGGGGGCTCAGTCGTTAAGCGTCCGACTTCGGCTCAGGTCATGATCTCAGTGGTTCATGGGTTCAAGCCCCATGTCAGGCTTTGTGCTGACAGCTCAGAGCCTGGAGCTGCTTCAGATTCTGTGTCTCTCTCTCTCTGACCCTGCCCTGCTCTCTCTCTCTCTCTCAGAAATGAATAAAACATTAAAAAATTTTTAAAATAAAGTCTCATAGCTTTAAAATGTTGTGATTCCGGGGTACCTGGGTGGCTCAGTTGGCTAAGCATCTGACTTCGGCTCAGGTCATGATCTCGCAGTTTGTGGGTTCGAGCCCTGCGTTGGGCTCTGTGCTAACAGCTTGGCGCCTGGAGCCTGCTTCAATTCTGTGTCTCCCTCTCTCTCTGGTCCTCCCCCACTCATGCTCTGTCTGTTTCTCAAAAATAAATAAACATTAAACATTTAAAATAAACAAAATGTTGTGATTCCACTGAAACATATGAGACGTATATATATGAGTTACAGAGTGAAGCCAGACCTGCACTGAAGACATTTTAATAATTTCAACTATTCTATAAAATGAGAGTCTTTTCCTGGAAGCCCTTCGAATGAAGGACTGAACAGAGAAGTTGGTAGTATTAAATGAGTTTGTAGGTGTATTAAATGAGTAGTATTAAATGAGTGAATGGACAGAAAGGCCACAGATTGACTAACATTTGTACCAAGCAGTCCCCAAAACACGGAAAAGTTCATCGCTACAAAACCAATTTACTGATTGATGAAAAGGTCCCTCAATGCATAACCTTTCGAAGTGTGACATTTCAACCAGAATATTGAGTTAGGAGTTTCCAGTTTTGACTTTCCAGACACACACTGTCACAAAAATACATCTCAGGCCATCATTGTTAAGTATTCTGTGTTTTAATTCAGAATTGATAGTTGTGCTGTAATTATATTGCCATTATAGGGAAAATCGTAGTGGGCAGAGAGTTCATGAAAGATTTTATGAAAGTCTTATAAATAAACGTGTGATTAGCTGAAGCTGTATCAGCTTTTAATTTAAGGCCTGCAGCTGTTCGTATCAAATGTCAAAAGACATTAGTTAGGGTTATGAATAAACAGAATAAGAGAAGAGGTCTCCTGAAAAGAAAATAAGATAAATATTAAGCATACGGATTATAATTACACCACTTTCTCCTTTTCAGGGTTTAGTGCTAAAATCCAAATTTCAAATATATAATCCTTTAGCCTGTGTTAATTCATGCAGCTCACCAGTCTATACCTAAAGAAGGCAAAATAGAAGGTTGTTTAAAACGCTTGATATTTATTTTCTTTACATCTTATGAGCATTTAATATGAGCATTATTCTTTTTAAATAAACGCAAAACATCAAGATGGTGATGTTACATTCACAAACTTTGTTAAACACAATACAAATTTAGTTTATTAGTAAAGAACTGTGGTGATTTTAACATGGAGAACTTATTTCCCTCTTTATTAGGATGACAATTCCTTAAGGTTCTCTTCTCAAATATTAAGGTTTTTCCCTTCAAAAGACACTTAAAGAAAGTGATCTTTAAGGAGTGACTATTACATGATAATATGCACTTCATCAGAACGAGAAGAGTGTACATGTAATACCAATAAAGTCGTGAGTTCTAAATGCTGCCGGTTAATTTGAAAGGACTTCTCTGAGATTTTGTCAACATTGGATTCCACTGGAAACTAGTCTGCTTTTTGCTATTCATTTAAGGTAAAGTTTATTTTAGAAAGTTATAATTACACAAGACCATCATGATTCAGGATTTAAATGTTGGTTTTATAAGATTTTTTTTTTTTTGGCCACTTAGCGCTGTGTCCTGGAATTGGTGCCCAAACAATTTTAAGTGCGGTCTGAGCTGTTTATGTCATCGAGTAAAATTAGATACGCCTGTTGCTAATACGAGGGAATGAAACATAAGACAAGGCCAAACACGTGAGAGCTTTCTCTCCCCGGCAGGGCCAGAGCGGGTGAAGCTTCAGCCCTTCACTCATTCTGCAAGTCGGGGCAAAGCTGGAAACAGTGAGCCGCTGCTCTGGCTGGGGCGGAGGGCAGCTACTGCCCTTTCTGGAACGTCTAAGGTGAGTCCACAGTTTCACCTTGGGTTTTCTATCATTCCACTTGGATTCTTAAAACATCCTTAACCATGTAACAGCTTAAAAACCGAATAGGCGCAGGATTTCTTGACTTGTTTTCCTTCATAGGTGACTTAAGAGTTAACAAATTCCTTTTAAAACGTTGAATACATTTCTCTCAAAATGGTTCTTTGTGAGTATTGATAATGTTTAGTATAACTCCTCATTTTCAACTCTTAGGTTACTCTACTTACATGCTATGTATTTTTCACACGATTCGCGTTTCTAATGTTTCTGTCGAACTCCTGACAGCATTTCTATATTATCGGACTTTAAGTTGCATACTGTAGTTAATCGAGATAAAATATAATCTTAAAGATGAACTGATTCTAACTCTGCTCTTCAACTTTTGTGGTGGAACTACATTTGCCTTACCTTTTGTCCACAGTTCTGTTACAGATGTTTAAAAAATGGGGTAAAGTTAATGAGAGCAAAAGTCCAGGTCGTTTGCTAAATTTTGGGAATAAGCAAAATGAGCAAAATACCAGCTTTGGCTTCCCAAATATTCTTGGAGTAAAAGACTGGAAAGAATAGTTATCTCCTAAAATCTGGAAAACAGCGTGTTCAAAATACATATCAAAAAGCAAATGTAAATCAAGTAAAGGGTAAACATGGGCCAACACTTCGGCCTGCTAAACTGTCAGCCCTTTCTCTGTGTTAACATGGAGCAGTTGGGAAACAAGTTTAAAGGGGAGGCCCAGAGAGATAATAAGGGAAAATAGGACTCAACTGGCAGGAAGATCGGCCAGCCGGATGGAGTAACTCCCTAGTACAAGATGTCCTGTGTTTACTTTTTACTCATTTCCTTGGAAACGTTTTGCAGACATGGGTACAAGGAAGCACACTCAGAGTTTCAAGACGAATGGTTCAAGTTGGTGTTGGTTTTATAGGTTCTAGAATGTATCCGAGGTTTTCTTTCAAAGCCAAATGAAGAGTAGTATTTCAGCGTATGTAAACATCACATTCCAAAGGCTGAGAAATCCGGGTTTCCAAAAGGGGCCGGAAGCCTGCGGTTGCAGCTGTGAAGGGCAGGCCACCCCAAAATGTAAAGGCCGCTTAAGAAACAGCCGGAAGAAGAACGCCCTGCGACCCCACCTCCCACACGTGTCTCCAGTCTCACCTCCTTATCATCAAGGTGGAGAATTTAGAACAACCAACAGCTGTTGTTACTGTTTTACTAATTTACTCCCCCAGCCCAAATTCTGCTTAGGATTCCTTCTGACTGGGAGCTCCCGAAGTTCAGGTTTCTCCGTGCTGTCAATTCCTCACCGATTTACCGTCTCTTTGGCTAAAAGGTATAAAAAACCACCTACCTCCGTCTTGTCTTCGAGTCTCAACTTCATTATTGGGCCTTCACGTGCATGTCGTGAGCCTGAGGCTTTTTGTTTGATTTGTTTCATTTTCCCTGTTAATTCTTACACCACCTGGAAGACCTTCAAGGGTAGAAGGAAAAAAATCTCCTCCCCTAAAATGCTGAAAATAACGTTTCCACGTCGTCCTTTGAAATACGTACTTTCTAGTCGTTGTTTTGCCATCGAGTATGAAAATCGAATAATAATTGTAAAGGATGCACCGGGTGCCCATATGGTTTAACTTGGCGCATTTTGTACGATGTGAGGTCTCCCTTTGCTCTCTTTCTTACTTGGCTTCTCGAAGACCCTTGCTTCTTCTCAAATGGGCCCAGCCCCGCTAAGCCCCCCACTGGATGGGTTCCTAGTGGGAGGGGAAAAAACTACAGCCCCGAGCACAGTTCTGCTACTTTCCATTCCTCCGAACCTGCCTCTACCCCTCCTTCTCCTCTCAGCCGAAGCAGCATCTGCCTAAGTTTGTGCTCTTCTGGACCCACTCCGAGGCCAGATGTCTCCATCATGCCCCCATGAGTATTGTTGAGTTCCTCACCCGCTGGACTGGCCATTTCAGAGTACAACTTTGTTTCCAGTTTTCTGTGTGCTTATGCCCTAGAGAAACTCATGAGAACACCGATACCAGGAGTATTGAGTAGTTTGTGGATTTGCAAAAGTCCTGAGACTTTTCTCAAAATCCCTCAAAATAGTGAAGTGTACTGGACGGGGATCTGACTGGTGCACAGCCTACTGCCGATGAAAAACGAGCTGGGGATTGCAGGAGGGTTCACGTACAACCAGAGGGATTTGGGTGTCAGCCTAAAGCAGTGGGGCACCATTAAGCATTTACCACAGAAAAGCCACAGGGACAGATTTATTCTTTGGGATACTCACTCTGGTTGCCATGGAGAACGGATTGGGAGGGAGAGGAGAGGAGTTCTAGAAAGTACAAAGCTGAGGACTGGGGAATGAAGGAAGGGAGAGCCAGCAGGAAGAAGCCACTGCTATTGAGACGGATACACTCAAACAGGGCCTCCCCCGCCTCCCCTCCACGACTATCTCGACTCTCTTCTGAACATTCTCAGTCAGTCTTGCTTGTAAAGCATCCCTGAAAAGCATGCTATCAATAAAGAGGCAGTCATGACAAGTTCGGGCTGTGAAGTCAGAGGACCTACTTTCCCACTGTGGGACCTTTTTGTGTGATTTGCTTAATTGCCCTCAGCCTCAGTTTCCTCATTTGTAAAAGTAGGAATAATCGCAGAGTCGACCTCCTTAGGTTATAATGAGTGTCAAATGCAGTTCATACAGAACGTTTGGAAAGTGTTTGACTTCCTGGTCAACAGGGGCTGTACCCCTCCTCCTCCCGCCCCCACCCGTCCATGCCCTCACAGCCACCACCAGTAATGAGGAAACACATAACCCCTTATTCTCAACCCCACTGACCAGGAGGTGAGGGAGGAGCCTGAGAAAGGTGAGTGATCAGGAATCCTGACCTGCTTCTCACGGATGCCCTAGGAAGGTACCATGAGCCCGATATAGAAGGTACTAGATTAAGGTGTTTCTACTTAGGTAGGGAATGTTCTCCACTTGCAGTCTGGGCTGCCAAGGAGGAAATGCACATTCCAGAATACGAATAGAAGACCCTCCCTGATGTTCTCACTAACTTACTGGGAACCCCTCTGGCCTTTAGTAATTTTGAAGAGGGGGAAAAACCAGACAAACCTCAACTGACTGAGTTTCCTATGAACATTTTCCTTTCATAAAACATTTTAGCTCTTTATGAAAATTTTATATAAAATATTCTAAAATGTTAATCTTGGTGAAACATAGAAATAGGCTGTCCCCATACCCGAATGCATTCGAGCGCGTATTCTTTACAACATTTGAAAATCACTTTAAATCCTTGCATTTCAATCCTGAGGAAAAGGTGTCTATAAAGATAGACGTGAATCGCGACCTTGAAGCTCTGAAACTTCTTAATGAACTGTCAAAGCAATCAGAAAATTGCACATCCACCACATTTGATAAGAACCTTAATTATGCCTCCCTCAAGAATTTCTTTTTGCCCTCAATCTTTCACACGGAGACGTGTAACTAAATAGAAGCTTGGCTTGGTTGATACATTTAAATAACTTTCTTTTCTTAATGTTGGTGCTTAATTTTGTGTGGATCTTTCTCAGAGTTAGCATTTAGTTAAATGCTGCTTTTAGGGACGAGGCAAATGCAGGTTTTGAGGGGAAGGGTTATATAGTTGCTTTGCCTGAACATTTCAGTTCAGTTATAAAACCCCAAGGACTTAATGACCTAGATGACAGACTTTTTTTCCCTCTCTGGTTGAATGCAGTTTCCATGTGTAGCTTGAGGACTATTCTAAACTCTATCTTCCTTTGTAAATAACGTCAAACTTAAGAGGCGTGTCTAATGCAGAAGATAAACGGTACGAGGAAGGACCCGGGTCCCCCTCACAGGGCTGGTACACCATCTGGCCACGAAATCACCAGTAATAGCACAGTTCTCTAGGGCATTACCCACATCCAACCCACATCTTTGTGTCCAGCTTCTCCTGCTCGGCCAGCTGTTCTCATTGCCTGACATATGCCTCTTCGAGAGCATTCCCTCGATAAATCCTGTGTATGAGGGTCCCCACTCCAGAGTCTGGAGAGTCTGACCAAAGTCAGACAAGGCTGAGCAGTGTGCTGAGAACCCATCGGTGTGTCTGACTGGTGACTTGTTGAAATCCCAATCTTTGCAGCAGCAGTTGTTTCTACAGGTTTCCCCAGGAAACACTCGGGGCTAGAGATCTGCGTGCCGGTTTACTCGAGAACACCGTCAGGAGAGACACCGGTACAAAACCGAAGGCAGCCCAGTTGGGAAGGAGAGTTGAATAGCAATGCAGTTGTGTCAGAGCCAGGATGGCCCTGAGTTGTCCCCGGATGGAGGAAGGGGCCTGGGCTTTGGCGCCCCTGCGGCGATCAAACAGCCGTGTGGGACATGCTGTAGGTGGGGTGACTCAGTGTCCCCAGGAGTCATCCGCGTCATCGGTTGTCACTCCTGGCAGCTGGAGGGATGAGGGCCTTGGTTCTGAAGGGCGACTCGGGCGGCACACCACTGTAGTCCACCCCCTGCATCACGCAGATTACTTCCTGTACCTAATTTGAGGAGAGCCCCCTGTGCCCTGCAAGATCCTAATCAGCCTCTTTCCCTGAGGAGGCCACCGAAGGGACATTGTGGGGGAAGCACAGTCTCCGTGGCTGNATCCCACCCAGTACCTTTGCTAGTCTAGGTAGCCAACTGGTGTGAGGACTCTGCCATTCACCTCGGAGGGGTCTGAGCCATTGGTCACCATGCCCTTATTTATCAGCCTTTGTATGAGCACGTGTCCGTTTGCTAACGACCTGGTCAGAGAATACCAAGAAGGGCCCTGTCGGTCCTTCAGGGCGATAGACATCCTTCCCAGCCAGGAAAGGTGCGTCCTGTCCTTCTGACCCCTGTCCTGGTGGGAGGAGCTGAAGGGAATGGAAGGTAGTGGGCAGATTAATGGAACTTGCATTGCACTCCCTGGTGGAAGCACTTCCCACTGGGGAACAGACTTCTAGATGCACAGAGCCCATCGTTGTGGCGAAGGGAGGCACGGATTTCCCATCTGGGTCATTAAAAGTGATGGCAAGAATGGCCACACCTACTGTGACCCTTGAGGATGCTGTGCCACACGGTTGCTCATATGGGCAGTACTGACTGCATCCTGAGGCATTGCCCACGCTCACGAGGCATCTCCATGCAGGGCCCTCAACAGCAACCTCAAGAGGCTGTCCCCTCCCCTCCTCAAGCCAGCAGCCCTGGGGCATATAGTTGGTGATGAGAACAGAAGACGCACAGTCAAGTGCCACAGTGCCTTTGTTGTGAAGTGCATCATTTGATTCACTGCAATGTCACAGGGCGCCCCACACGGGTGGGTCCGACCTCTGTAAGTCCCTGGCTTACAGACAGTCATGCTGGCCGAGGCCATGCCAGCAGAGGAGAAAAGCCCGTACCCATCCCATGCGTTACCGCCACAGTGATACCATTGTGCTCCATCGAGCGGGCTTGTTGGGCTATATCCAGGTTCAGCCCTGGGGTCTGTGGTTGGCAGTTTAGACATTCATACTGGCAGTGGCTAGATCAGCCTTGCTGAGGGGGTGCCCTCATGGGGCCCCCATGCGGCCTCTATCCCGGCCGCTATGGCCACTGTGTTAATGAGCCCACCGTGGGGGCCCTGGGGTGGGTGATGATGAGCTGGCCGGTGTCAGCTGGCTGAGCCGTTCATTCTGGCTATCTGGTGCCTCTTCCACAAGGGCCACTCTGGAGGATGTTAGTGCGGGAAGCAAAGGTCTTTGCCCTTGGTGCCCCACCGGTCCACCCTCAAGCTCTCTCAGATCTCCTCGTCCCCCCCCTTCTGGGTCCTGACAAACCAGCCAAGCCACTCCTGCCTGTCGGTGAGAATGTGTATACTGCGCTTTGGGAGGACTCCCGCTCAGCACCTTGACCTGGCCACGGTCCACAGCAGGACTTTTGTGGCCTGTGCCAACCCCCCCGACACCAAGTGTGGCCGTTTTCTTCCCCTCCAGGCTGGTTGTAGGGACACCCCCCTGTGGCCAGGGGCCTGAGATGAGGGAGAGGCGGTGGGGGACACAGAACTATGAGTCACCTGTGTGAGTGGCCTCTCGTGCCGCCCCCGTGGCCTGGTGCGTGGCTTCTAACTTCCAGGAGATGCCGCTGGCCTCTGACTTCATGCCTCGGTGTAGGGCTAAGAGAAGTTAAGTCGGACGGGAGATTCTGGCCTCATGGCTGGAGACGTGGCTCAGGGTCGGGTGCCCCATCCGCACAAAGGCGCAGGAGCGCTTAGGGAAGTGTCCTACAAACAGCATGTCATTCCCTGCCGCGGAGGGTGCAGCCTTGTCCCAGAGCGCTGGTGTCTACTTTGCGTATCTTGCACAGGGCTGCCTGCCCCTCACTGCACCGCAGCCCAGTCCCCCGGCCTCTGGTTCCGCATGGGCTGCATGAGTCCTTTGGGCACTTGCTCTGGTGTTACAGGTGTTTCCTTCTGGGGACCTGGCCTCCCTTCAGTGGAGGGTTTCCAGGTCTGGTGACTGAGCAAAGAGATGTGCTTTTTATGGGGCCTGGGGGCCCCCAGGCTCCTGACCGTCCATCCTTGGCGTGTTTTATTGCATCGATGGAAGGAACTCCCTTGCCCATCTGTGTTTGTCCTCCTCAACAACTAGCCTGGAAGTTGGGCTCCTGCCTCTCACCGGGTGCGCTCCGTTGCTTTCTCCAAGCTTCCGAGGGCTGACCTGGTAGCACATTACTGCCATCTTCCACGACCGTGATGTTAAGTTCTGTATCGTCAGAGGAGAGGGTCACAGCAAGTGCTTCTTTGTCCACTTCGCATCTTCCCTGACCAATCCCCACAGGACCCAGTCCCGGTTACACTGTCGCTTGCTGATGCCTGCTGGTGGGGCCTTCTGGCCCTTTGGGATGTCATCTCTTTAGTCTCTTATCAGGCCCTGCATTTCCCTACCCGGTCATGTTGTGATTTAACCCTAACTACTGGTCAGCTGGCCAGGAGAGAATGTTCTCTTCAAGTGGGAGGGGGCCGTGGGCCAGTCTGCACTTAGGCATTCCAGGGGCTTCTGGAGTTTCCAGTTTCTTCCGTGCATTGGCCCCAGGTCTCATTTCAAGTCTAACAGCTCCACTCCCAGCTTGCCAGGGCCCTGGTCCCAACAGGGCAGCCTTGGGTTGAGAAGTCCATCGTCTTTGGTGCTCCACGACTCTGACAAAGGCTGGTCCTCTGCTTGCTCTTCCCTTCGGTGACCGGGAGTGAGAGCCTTTTCACAAGCTGCCAGAGAGGCCCTCTGATTTCCACCGTCTGTCTGGCGCCATCCCAGTCTTACGTCTTCTCTCTCCAGGGCCTTGAAGGAACGCCATCAATTCCATCAAACACCCTACATACCACAACCACTAGTAAGGTCGCTCCTGCGATGTTGTAACCCCATTCACCATGGGGGCAGCTGTAACAATGATGCCAGCACCCTGTGCCATGGTATAGCCCGCCCTCCACTGACGGCCAGAAAGCCGGTCCACGTTGCCAAAGACTGACAGGCGATCCAGCTCTAAATACTGTTTTATTTATTTTTATTTTTATTTAAAAATTTTTAAAGTTTTTTTTTAAATTTTGTTAATATTTTATTTTTGAGAGAGAGCAAGAGAGCAGGGGAGGGGCAGAGAGACAGAGACATGGAATCCAAAGCAGGCTCCAGGTTTCTGAGCTGTCAGCACAGAGCCCAATGTGGGGCTTGAACTCATGAACTGTGAGATCATGACCTGAGCCAAAATGGGATACTCAACTGACTGAGCCACCTAGGTGCCCCAAGTTTAATTCTTTTGAGAGACAGCATGAGTGGAGGAGGGCTAGAGAGAGAGGGAGAGAGAGAGAGAATCCCAAGTGGGCCCCGCACTGTCAGCGCAGAGCCCGATGCGGGGCTTGAACTTACAACGCCATGAGATCATGCACTGATCCAAATCCAAAACCCAGAGTTGGAAATTTAACCACTCTGACCCAGCCACGTGCCCCCAAAATGCCATTTTAGATTTGCTTCCCAGACTACTGGCCACCAACTCCACTCGCTCCATTTCCCTAGGAAACAACAGGAGACTGATGTTTGTGTGGAGGAAGTTCTTTAGGGAGCATTCTTTGTTCTTCGGAAGAACAGCCCTGTAGGAGTGGGGGAAGCAGGGACGGGCAGAGGAAGGAGCTGAACTGTGTTGCAGGGAAAACAGAGGACTCGGTGATCCCACAGGACTGGCTGGCCAGAGAGGAGAGGTGGGGGTGCTCTGACCCTTCAGAGAAGACATGAATGAAGGCAAGAGCCAGGCCCTTGGGCCACCAGAGTGACCTGTCATTAGCTGCCCTTGGAAGGGCCTCGCTTTGGGGATGCAGGGGGTTAGCCCTCTTTAGCCAAAGACAGGTCCCGGGTAGGGACTCAGGTGTGCACCATGAGGCGGAAGTAGTCCTGGCGGCCGGGAGAACGAGCTCCTTGGTGACGAGGGAAGGTCTGCATGACACACCACGGGTCCTGTCAAGTGATCTTCAGGTTTCCTGCCTTTATGATTATTTGATCTTTGCATGGAGTTTTAGAAAATAATTTCTTTCCTTACACGTTTTACTTCTGTAGGTATGACGCTTTGGTCGTATAATCCAATAGAACAATTTACAAAGAGCGTTTAATGGAGAATTCATCTCTGCGTTATTTTCATCCACTCCTTCATCAGCTGTTGGCAGTGTTCTAGGGAGCGGCCCACCAAGAACGGGGAAAAAAACCCAAAAACCCAACCCTGCCCTTGTGGATAATTATCCCTTTGCTCTCAGTATAGACAAATTAGAAGTCATTATTATTTGGTGATTAGTTTGATTAAATCATATGCTGTTATCAAAGCATTTTATTTTAATTTTTTGAAGTTTATTCTGAAAGAGAGAGAGAGAGAAAGCACATGCACACATGAGTGAGGAAAGGGCAGAGAGAGAGAGAGAGAGAGAGAGAGAGAATCCCAGGCAGGCTCTGTGATGTCAGCACGGTGCCTGATGCAGGGTCCAAAGCCATGAACTGTGAGATCATGACCTGAGCTGAAATCAGGAGTCAGAGGCTCAATGGACTGAGCCACCCAGGTGCCCCTGTTATCAAAGCATTTTAAAGGGACAAAAGCACAAAATAAATATTTCATTTTTTCATATACTGGGAGGAATTAATAGTGAAAAATTTTAACATAATGAGTCCATTTAAAATATGGAAAATACATAAATATGTGAATCACTTAAAATTTAGTAAATTGGCATTTGGGTTTTGATTGATTATAGCAATGATATTGTAGAGCTTATCTGATCTGAGTTGTATCTGTAATGATAGTTTCCTGAACCTTGTCAAGATGTAGCACCATCATATTCTATAAATACATATTCTTTGAAATACTAGCATGATCTAGCTTCAGGTCAAAAGATTGTGAATGTTGTACTTAGTATACAGGCTTCATGTGTTAAAAGAAATTCTTGAAAAACTGCGTAATTAAACTCTGTTTCATGGTCCTTTTTTGTTGATACAGCATTCAGAAAACGCTATGCAGTGAAATATTCCTTTGCAGATAGTTTCTAAGTGATTTGACAAAACACAAAATCAACAACAAACACTTGGGGAAAAAATGATAACCATATACAGTTTCCTGAAAGGCTGCATATTAAGTCAAGAAATAAATCCTCATGTTCGTTTTAGACTATCGAAATCCAAGAAGTATATATTTTAAAGACCGGGAGATAAGTCAAGAGCAGCTATCATCATGCCTTTCTCCTCCACTTTCGTCTTCATTGTAAGAAACTGTGAGTCTCCCAGGAAATCATGTGTGCCATTTCCCCAGCGCTTTAGTAAGGTCACAGGTTGGAGTAGAATTTGAGAAAGGAATGGCAGCCAGAAGAAGAGAAAGAAGATAAAGACAGCAGGGGGAACGGCAGTTTCTAGGAAGCAGGTGCAGGGATCAGAAAGAAATGTGGCTCTGTGGCTGTGTCTCTGGGACAGGACCGGTGTCAGAGCCACAGAGCCCCGCCGAAAAGCTCTTCGAACATATTCCACCAAATTTCAGGATGTGTCCTAAGACTACGAAGCCTCCACTGGGAGAAGAAGCCTGTGGGGCCTTTTGACTTCATCTGTTGCCAGAATCGATCACAACATCCCAAAGTGTTCATCATAGAACTAAGTGAGACGCATCTTTAGGACGCAGTCTGGTTTCATAGGAGAGGAACAGGGAAATACCTAAGAGACGATCGTTGAAAGGCAAAAGTAGAAACCGTGTTTTTCCGATGCTAATCTTCCTCCCAAACCCAACTCCGTTATCTTATCAGGGTAGAACTTTACAAAATCTTGACCGTTAAAATGTGCTGTTCAGACACAGAGTGCTCATGATTAACATTCATGCTAGAAGATGGAGTCGTACGCAGGATCGCCGAGATATAGAATGAGGGAAGTGTTGGCCTGTGAGTTATGACATACACACCAGTCATATCATTATGCCAATAAAAGGGTCTGGAAAGTAATGATATGTAAATGATCACTTTCCCCTTTTGTTCGGTGTTCTCCAATTCTTTTCCAAGGTATTCATGGAGTTTCTATTGAAGTTGGTAGGGTCTCCGTTAAAGAATGGGTAGGAAAGATGATATGATGCGCGGGTGAAGATGGAAGGACTTACGTTTTCAATCGTTATGCTGTTTCGTAGACACGGAAATATGTTCCACAAATACATTTAGTTACTTTATTTTTGAGAAGGAGGTAGACCACACGCACGCAAGCAAGTAGGGGAGGGGCGAGAGAGAGGGAGACACAGGATCTGAAGCAGCTCCAGGCTCTGAGCTGTCAGCACAGAGCCCGACGCGGGGCTCGAACTCACGGACTGTGAGATCATGACCTGAGCCGAAGTCGGACACTTTGGAGCTGCCCAGGCACCCGTCCACAAGTACATTTAGATGAGAATGTATTTTCTTTGGCCTGCCTGCCTATTACAAGTACATATAGTTGAGCCCCTACTCTGTCCTAGGGTGTCCTAGGCACCACTCTCTGTGCTGTGTATCTGACAGTGAACAAAACATTCTTCTGCCCTCGTGAAGATCAGAGTGGAAAGAGGAATAGGCAGCAGAAAGTAAACAAATAAAGGTAGCATTATCCATCCTGGAAAATTCCATGAGGGAAATAAATTTTGATGGGACAGAAGATACACGGAAGGGGTACTCCTGGAAGTCCATGGAAGTCAAGGCTGGAGTGACAGCCGCATGGCTCAGAGCAAATTTTCAGGCAGGAGGAACAACGTGTGTGAAAGCTACAAGGTAGGAAAAGCCGGTTCTGTCTGAGGGATGGAAAGAAGTCGGCGCTGAGAAGGCTGGAGTGGGATGGGATGGGACCAGAGAGGCTGGACACAGCCCGTGGAGTGGAGCTTTGTCCCAAGAGCAGCGGGGGGCCACCGAGTGACCTTGCACAGGGTGATGGGGGGTGGCCCTAAGGTTTCCCACAGCGCCTCAGCATAACATTTTAACGTTAACTTAGTGCTCACTACAGCCAGTCACTACCGTCTCTCTCCATTCGCTGTGCGCGCACAAGATCGGAGGTAACGAGAGGTATAAACATGTGAAGAAGAGGAGCATAGTTGGTGCCAAATAACACCCGATTCTCATTAAGTTGTGTCTGCAAATGTGACATCGTTTGTTATGACACTTCAACATGCGCACTTCTAATTGACATGAGTGCTGTTCTGCTCAGTTACCATGCCGTGTCTGAGCTCTGCCAGCTTCGGGTTCTGATGGTAACGTTACTCCTTAGTCAAGTACCGTATAATAACACCTAAAAGTCTCAGATTGTGGAGTTCAGTTAATAAAAACAAGGACAAAATGCTAAGAAAAGTATGTTTGAAATGCCCACCTTTATAAACCTAAACTTTTAACATAAGCCTCTATCTGAACTATGAAACAAAATACAGTGTTTGAAACCAGTTTCTTGGGGCACCTGGGGGGCTCAGTCAGTTAAGCATCCAATTTTGGCTCAGGTAATGATCTGGTGATTTGTGAGTTCGAGCCCTGAGTCAGGCTCTGTGCTGACAGCTCAAAGTCTGGAGCCTGCTTCAGATTCTGTGTCTTCTCTGCCCCTTCCCAGCTCTCATGCTCTCTCTCGCTCTCTTTCAAAAATAAACGTTTTTTTTTTTTTTAAACAAGTTATTTTAGCTAACATTTTTATGACAGCGGGTTTGAGGTTTTCTTTTCCCTTGTAGTCACTTGTTTGTTTAAATAAAGGTTTCTTCCCTGTTTAGTTTCTTAGCTACTTACAGGGCATTTATTCTCTTGGTTTGGTGTATTTTGTAAAGAACTTCTTTTAAATGGCAAAGTTTGCCATTTTATGTTAAAAGTCAGTCACGTAAAGAAGAGAGGACACTTTGATGACCTTTTAATCTGGGTGTATGCGTTTACAGTATTGGGCATGTGTGATGGTAACTGGGTGAAATTGATCATTACGGTCCACGTACTTTGCTGTATTTAGGTTTACAATGCTGAGCAATTTGATGAAGAGATAAAGCAGATCTATTCTTCAAGTTATTTGGTCATCCTAACTGTAGTCATAAAGTTGGGATGAGTATGGTAAATTGACTTTAGTATTATCAAAGTATTTAATAATTTAGTATTAAGGAATATATATATACACGTGTGTGTGTGTGTATATATATATGCACTTAAAAGATAGATTTGAATAAATTCTATAAGTCTGATAACATTAGGGGAATGCATTTAAAATACTTTATTTAAATGTTTATTTTTGAGAGAGAGAAAGACACAGAGCGCAAGCAGGGGAGGGGCAGAGAGGGAGGGAGACACAGAATCCCAAGCAGGCTCCAGACTCCAAGATGTCAGCACAGAGCCTGACACAGGGCTCAAACTCATGAACTGTGAGACCATGACCTGAGCCAAGGTCAGTTGCTTAACCAACTGAGCTGCCCAGGTGGCCCTAGAGAATGCAATTTTAAATGAAAAAAGTAGAGTATGGGGAAATTTTAATAATTTTAAAATTTCATTGTGTTCTGTGGGTATGCATTTTAATATGTATTTCAATATTCTTTGTCACTTAACACACAATCATTAGCATTTTCCTAGGATTTGTTTTCACTTGAAGCGGTTGATTTTGTCGTAGCATAAGAATCCAGCGAATTCATTACTCTTCATTATTTATTTAATGTCCAGTTTTTCCCCATCCTAGATAACGCTACAGTAAATATCCTGAAACATAAATCTTCATTTTTATTCCTAATTGTTTCTTTGGACTAAGTTCCTAGAATTGAAATTCCTGTGTGTGTTTGAGGTTCTTGGTACATAGTGCCAAGTATCTTTCTAGAAGGATTATGTTCACCTTCCTGCTCACCAGCAGAGGAGTACCATGCTTATTTTTCAAACATTTTGCCAATATTGACTATTGTCAGGTTTTAGTTTTTATTTACTTTTTAACATTTATTTATTTTTGAGAGATAGAGAGATGGAGCATTAGCCAGGGAGCAGCAGAGAGAGACACAGAATCTGAAACAGGATCCAGGCTCTGAGCTGTCAGCACAGAGCCCGACGTGGGGCTCAAACTCATGAACCGCAAGATCATGACTTGAACTGAAGTTGGTCACATAACCAACTGAGTCACCCAGGCGCCCCGGCAATTGTCAGTTTTCAAATCTCTCTTGGTCTTTGCAGACTGCCTCAGTACTCCGTGTTTATTCGAATTCCTTGGAGTCACAGTGAAGCTGAACGTTTTTACTGCGTGTGTTATTGGTCATTTATGTCTCTTTGATGTGTGTGCATGGCTTTGCTCAAGTGTTGCTGGATTACTTGTATTTTTTTAAGGGTATCAACCTTGTCTTTAAGGCAAATATTTCCCCAGTTTATTACAGCTGTTGAGTTTTTCTCGTTCTGATGTGCTTTCTGTCCCACGTCTGTGAGGCTGGGCTCCTCCCCATTACTCTTTATTTTCCTAGCTAGTTGCTCCTATTCTGAGTGATGTGAGTCATAATGCAAGCAGGGAGGCAGGGAGTTAGCTAAGTAATGTGGGAGGGAGCCATCTTTTAGAAGTCAGAAAGCAAGTGAAGGTAGAACTCGCCCTGTGGCTCTCAGCGCCATCATGACCTAGTCTGCTTTAACTGATGGGCACCCTGTCTCCCTCCTTCCCTGCAAGTGTGGCCCAGTTGGCCTTGATGCCTCTCACTTCTCCCCTTCCACTTACTTACTTATCACCTCTGTGTGGAGGGTTGTTTTAGGCTCTTCTATTCCAGTTTCCTCGCTCTGTCTGTCCTTTGTCACGATCTCATGTTCGATACCGAAGCGCAAAACTGTGCTTTACCTCCAGTAAGTCCTACTGTCTGTGCATCCACTTGTCGACTGCATACTCATGATTGCTTGTTACGTGCACCGCACTCCTACCGGCCATGCTTATATACCTGCAACTGACTACTCACATGAGTCGCCTTTTTTTAATAGATGATGTAACATGATAGCACTAGATGTGGAGTAAGAAATGACTGAGTGTGTGGGTGGTTTAGTCGGTTAGGTGTTCAACTCTTGGTTTCAGCTCAGGTCACAGTCTCACAGCTCGTAGGTTTGAGCCTCCTGTCAGGCTCCAAGCTGATGGTGTGGAGCTTTGTTGGGATTCTGTCTCTTTCTCTCTCTCTCTGCCCCTCCCCTACTTATACTCTCACTCTGTCAAATAAATTTTAAAAATTACGCCATTTGGATATTAGAGCTGTGTTACATGGTGCAAAAGGCGATTTCTGAGAGCATCAAAAATAATTTTCCTACAGTTTTTAGATGGCCATGACGGGTGCTATTGAACATTTGGTCAGCCCCCAGTCAGCGCGCCCTGTGGTCTGGCGGACCTTACTCAGAGTGGTCAGAATTCCAGTCATAATATTTGGAAGAATCGCCCTTGGAGAAATGAGGACGGCCGAGGAGCTGGTGCCCATTGGATACCCTCCACCCCTTGCCTTGTGGTTGTGGCAGGAAAACATCAACTGAAGTGTGTGTGTGTGTGTGTGTGTGTGTGTGTGTCTGAGTAAACATGATCTCAAGCCTCAACACCAGTCCTCTTATATTTCAAAGACTTTGGTTTTTGTTTTATCCACTGTTGGGTAATACAGTTCTAATTGTACCAAGGAATTTGTATGAAACCAATCCATTCGCCCTTCTTCGTCCTTTCTCGTGAACTAGTATGTTATCAGATTTTGCAAATGTTACCTGTATGCTTGAGAAGAATAAGCACATCCAAATTTCAGGGCTAGGGCTCTATATGTGTCCATTTAAACACATTTCAATTGTATTGTCCAATGTCATGTAGCGCCACTCATTTTAGAGGGCTTGATCTATCCGTAGAGGTACGCTAAACTCCTCCACTGTGATAATGGCTTTCTTCATTATTTCCTGAAGTTCTTCCATTTTCATCACTTGTATACAGAAGAATAGATGTCTGTTAAATTCGTACAAGTCTAACTTTTCTACAGCCTCCTGGTATATATTTTATATCGATAGTATTACAGCAATAATGTGCCCTATAATTATGGGAGTTCAGGTGTAACACAAATGACAGATGGCCCCTGTCCTCAGCTCCTGCCCCATTGTCAAAGGAGGGGAGGCTGATGTTTTCCTCTCTCTTTGGGGGAAAAGGATGGGCAGTGATATGGGTCAGGCTGGAAATAAGCAACGCCAGTAAAGGGGGCCCCTTTCACCAATAATCTTCTCGACTCCTCCTCCCAGAATAGGTTAACTGGGAGATTCTTGGAATCACTGCCTCTTCCTCTTTCCCTTCCTTCTTGGAATTGCTGTCCAGGCCCAAAGGCCATTCCTGGCAGTTCCTTCCCGAGAAGTGCTAGCTCCGAGAAGGATGGATTTGAACTCTCTGCCAGGCTCTGGATTCTTAGCCCACAGCCTATATAGAGGCCCGCACTGGGGTGAGTTCATTCATTCTGCAGCAAGACTACATTTACAAAGTTGAACGCTGTTATGTTTTCTAAGATTTATCTTCTCAATCGATTCTCTTTTCGGCTCCATGTGATCTGTTAGATACAGAGAAGACATATTTTGTATGTCTTATCACTCTAAGCTCTATAACTCATTTTTGAATTTTAAAATATAACTGAATTTCTCATTTCTAAAGGGTCTGTTAAGTTCTTTTCAAACCCATCTTTTAAAAATTTTTTTTAAAAATATTTATTTTTGAGAGAGAGAGAGAGTATGAGCAGGGGAGGGGCAGAGAGAGAGGGAGACACAGAATCCGAAGTAGCTTCAGGCTCTGACCTGTCAGCACAGAGCCCGATGCATGGCTGGAACTCACGAACAGCAAGATCATGATCTGTGCCAAAGTCAGACGCTTAACTGACCGAGCCACCCAGGCACCCCCAAACCCATCTTTTTAAAAATCATATCATAGTAGCTTCTTTTTAACATCATCCATGTATTTATGATATTTGTGTCTCAAATTCCTGGCAACAGCCTATCCAAATTAGGCACAACAATAAATGATATTTGAAATTAAGAATATCATTTAACAACATGCATTTAGTACACACAATGCTCAATTCACTAGGTTATGTCTCATGACAAGAATCAAAGAATACAGAAAACAGATTCCTATCCATGATGTGGTCTTATTTTCAATAATAAATAGGGAACCATTAATTCAAAGCATATAAAAACTGATATTTATGCAAAAATCTATTCTAATGCTTCATATTTGATTCCCTGTCTATTAAAATGTTGATAACTGGGGCACCTGGCTGGCTCAGGAGGTTAAGCGGCTGACTTTGCAGAATCTGGAGCTTGCTTCAGATTCTGTTTCTCCCCCTCTCTCTCTGCCCCTCCCCACTCATGCTCTGCTCTCTCTCCTTCAAAAGTAAATAAACATTAAAAAATTTTTTAATAAAAACTAAAATGTTGATAACCATTATTTGAGAGAAGCACTTAAAGCCCATTAAAAATTAAGTATACCACCACCCTGGACATACTTTGAGAGATGGTTAACAGGGAAAGAAGTATAATTTTTTAAAATGTTCATTTACTTTTTTGAGAGAGAGAGAGAGAGAGGGACAGAGTGCAAGTCGTGGAGGGGCAGAGAGAGGAGGATATGCAGAATCTGAAGCAGCTCCAGGGTCCTAGCTGTCAGCACAGAGCCCAACGGGGGGGAGGGGGGGGACCTTGTACCCGCAGACTGTGAGATCATGACCTGAGCTGAAGTTGGGCACCTAACCGACTGAGCCACCCAGGCGTCCCAGGGAATTAATTTTTAATGATAACATAAATTATTTAAAACTCTAAAGAGGTCTGTGAAGGTAATTTTTATTCAAGATGTAGTAAAACTCAAAATTCCTTATCTTGGAATATAAATTTAAGTTCTAAGATAAGGCATTATTTCATTAATTTTTTTTGTAAAGGGCTTATAAATAAGTCACAAAGTGCTCTGCATTGTTTCAGTGCACTTTCTTGGCAACATGAATACTACTTTGCTGTTGTCTGACTTCAGAGTGCTGAAGAACTGCTATCCCTCCCAATGCTGATTACAACAAATTGCTGAAGGATGCCAGCTGAAGCAGAAAGTCTCTGAAAGTCTCTTCTGGCAAAAGTTGAATACATGGCATCAAATAAAAATGAAGACCACTAGGAGTTATGAGGACTGTAAGCTAATAATTTATTAAATAACAAAATCGACTTTTTAGAAAAAAAAACTTGAGTGTCCCATGTGGTCATTGAAATCGTGCTTATCTCGAATAACGTCCTCGTTTCCTGCATAATAACCAAGACTGAGAAGCAGCGGTACCAGGTTAACCAAAATACTTAAAGTGGGCAATTATAAAACATGATAGAGTAAGAAATACAACTGGGACAACAGACAGAGATGAAAGCGGAAGTCACGGCTTTGGTAAATACAGCTCAATCTTGGAAGGACCAGAAAGCAGGTCACTAGCTTCTGAAAGTCAGCCTGGAGCCTGGATGCTGAGGAAATGGGGTCCAGCCTCTTCCTTAGGGAGTCAGCAGAGCAGGTGTGCAAATGTGGGGTGACTCAGAGACTACACAGAGCAGTTTCCCGTTTCCACTTCCCTGGAGACTCCCCACAGATTGTAGCGTAAAGTCCGCCGTCTCCCTCACGGCAAACAGCTGATCACACTAACCTCGTCCCTGTGAGTGGGCTTCCACTTACTAAATTCAGGAAACTCTGAAGTAACTCTTAACTTATTTTTTGTTGTACATTTAAATTTAAATGATCTATGTATTAGGGCACCTGGGTGGCTACGTCAGTTAAGCAACTGACTTCAGACTAGGTCATCATTTCACCGTCCTGAGTTCCAGCCCTGCATTGGACTCTGTGCCAACAGCTCAGAGCCTGGAGCCTGTTTCCGATTCCGTCTCTCTCTCTCTCTTTCCCTCTCTCTCTCTCTCTCTCTCCCCCTCTTCCCCACTCACACTCTGTGTCTCTCAAAAATAAATATTAAAAAATTAAAAAGAAATTATCTGGGTATCTGTGCATTCAACGCTATACTTAATTTATTGAGCAAATATTTATGGAATGCATACTACGTGCCAAGCACTGGTCTCTTTCCCAGGGATACAAAAAAAAAAAAAAACAACAAAAAAAAACAGTTGAAAACCCTACCCTCTGGGGGCTTCTATGTGCTAAGGTGAGCATTCATGGTAAAATAAGTCAGTAAGATATATGTAGTATGCCATGCAGAGTTAAGTGCTATGGTAAAAAATAAAGCAAGAAGGAGCGGAGAAAAATATGCAGTGATGGAAGTAGCAGGTTGTTGTTTACACAAGATGATCAGGGAAGGCTTATTGACAAGTGATCTGTGAGCAGGCAGCTGAGTGATGTAAAGGAGTCGCCCTCCATTATCTGGGAGAAGACCTTCCAGGTAGAGGGAATCGTACCTGTAAAAGTCATACTTGGAAAGTACACGGATGATAAGACCGGTGTGACTGAGCAAGGAATGAGGGGAGTGGCAGGGGGTAAAATCAGGATGGGCCGTGCCAGTCAGGCTGAGGATTTCAGGTTTTACTCTGAGTGGAATAGGAAGCCACAGGAGGATTTCATGGAGAGGTGGTTGATGGCCCAGTTGGTGCTTTCACAGGGCCTCTCCAGCCCCCATGTTGGAAATGGACTGTGGGAGATTTGGGATGGAAGCAGAGAACCATTAAGTGGTAGCTGCAGTTAGCCAGGTGAACGACGATGGTGAGAAGCCGTCAGATTCTGGATTATTGGTAGTACTTTAATTCACTGATTTGCAGATGGATTGGATGCAGTATGGAGAAAGAAAGGGATTAAGAACAACTTAAAGATTTTTGACTTGAGCATCTTTTTTAAATTTATAAAGCTTATTTATTTGTTTTGAGAGAGTGAGAAAGAGCACAAGCAGGGGAGTCACAGAGAGAGAGGGGGAGAGAGGATCCCAAGCAGGCTCTGTGCTGTCAGTATAGAGCCCTGTGTGAGGCTCGATCCCACGAACTGGGAGATAATGACCGGAGTCAAAATCAAGAGTTGGATGCTTAACCAACTGAGCCACCCAGGTGCCCTCGGCTTGAGCACCTTGAAGAATGAAGTTACCACTTAGCGAGATGGGGAAACTTTTACAAGGAGCAGGTTGGGGAGATGAGGTCAACTTTAGTCGGGACGTGTGGAACTTGAGATTCTCAGTTGGGTATAGGAATCTTGGGTTCACGGAGAGTCATAGCTAGGAACTAGAGAGTTCTCAGCTTAAAGATGCATTCACAACTCGGGGTAATGCAGATGGAGATGAGAAGTAATCTCAGGGCTGAGCCTGGGGCTCAGAGATGATGAGAGCGAGGAGCATTTCTCCTGCCATTGCAAGGGGGGTTCCGGAAACCTAGCGGAAGAGGAGGCAGTGACCATTTGGCATGCGCTGACCCTGGGTCATGTGAACCCACTTTGCTTAGCAACATGGAGATCATTGCTTACAAGAGCAAGTTCAATGGGCGGCAGGTGTGAAAGCCTGCCTGGAATTGCCTTCTAGAGGGAAGGAAGACCCAGAATTAGAAAAACAGTGGGCACACCCAACCCACTCGAGGTTTGCTGGAGGAGGAGTGGAGAGATGGAGCTGGGGCTGTAGATCCTTGTGAAACATCTGCTCTTGGTCAGAGCATATGGTGGTAAAACATAATCACTGTCCTCGGGAGCCCCAGGCTGGTGGCTCGCCCCTTCTGAGACGGGTTTTCCAGTCTTTATATAGTCTATCCTTGTTAGGATTCTTTCAGTAATAAAATCCTAAGGCCCTCGTATTTGTAGATTACTAGTCCTCTTTCCAAAAGGTCTTTACTGAAAATGCTTCAGAAGAAATACCATGGTTAGCTACTTAGCCTGGGCCCCCTTTGGAATTTGCTCCTCATGGACAATTGTTGTTTTAGAAGAATGTTAGACCCAGGCAGAGAAGGACAGATACCATATGTTTGCACGTATAGGAGGATTGGGAGGAACTTAACNAACATGTTATTTGATGTTTGTTTTTGAGAGAGACAGAGTGTGAGCAGGAGAGGGGCAGAGAGAGGGAGACACAGAATCTGAAGCAGCCTCCAGGCTCTGAGCTGTCAGCACGGAGCCCAACACGGGGCTTGAACTCACAAACTGATTTCATGACCTGAGCTGAAGTCGGACGCTTAACTGACTGAGCCCCCAGGCGCCCCTCTTTCTTTCTATTTTTTCATCCATTCACTCATTCACTTACGGCTTCTATTGTATGCCTATTATTTCTGTTACACTCTTTCAGGGACACAGCAACGAAAAGGTTCACATAGAGTTTACATCCTGAGGAGGGCGGAGTCAATAAACAAGTGAATACTCAGATAAAACAAATTCCCGGGACTGAATAAGAGGGGTTTAAAGGCTACCCTCATGGGGCGCCTGGGTGGCTTAGTCGGTTAAGCGTCCGACTTTCGCTTAGGTCATGATCTCGCGGTTCGTGGGTTCGAGCCCCGCGTCGGGCTCTGTGCTGACTGCCAGCTAAGAGCCTGGAGCTGATTTCAGAGTCTGTGACTCCCTCTCTCTCTGACCCTCCCCTGCTCACGCTGTCTCTCTCCCTCTCCTAGAAATAAATAAAAATATTAAAAAAAAATAAAGGCTTCCCTCATAACAGAATTGCTATTGGCTCTCCTGTAAGCCACAGCAAAATTGTCTTAAGTGGATATTAAAGGTTTCCCCATCTTATGTAAGCAAACAAAAGCTTTGTATGATGGGCAGAATAATGACCCCCAAATGTGGCCATGTCCTAGACCCTGGGACCTTCATGGGAAAAGGGATTGTGCAGTTGTGATTATGCAGGTGACTGAGTGCTGGTGGCCCGGCTGTAACCGCAAAGGTCCTTATGAAGGGGAAGCAGGAGGGTCAGAGCCAGAGAAGGAACTGTGGCCACCTAAATGGAGGTTGTAGCCAAGGAGTGTGGGCAGCCTCTGGAAGCTGGAAGAAGGAAGAACAGACTTCGCCTAGATCCTCCAGAAGGATTACAAACCTGCCCACACTCTGAGTTTTAGCCCCCAAAGACCCATTTGCAGACTTCTGACCTCCCAAACCGTAAGACAATAAAACTGGGTTGGGTTAAGCCACTACGTGTGTGATCATTTATTACACCAGCAATTGGAAACTACATGTAGGAAGAGAAATATGTAGCAGTTGGAAAGTCCCTGTGTTTCCATTCTTGGAAACACATTCTTGGAAAGATGCTGTTTTTACGGATCTGTAGCCATACTGTAAAATGGTGCACTCGCTATAAATTCAGACACTCTGGCCACCCTTCGCAATCCAAGTGCAGGCTGTTAGCCCACGTTTCCCAGGAATCCTGGAGTCGCCACCATTATTTCAGATAATGACACTTTGAAATAAATGCAAGAGGGTGATGCAATGGCAAGTGAGTGAGGGCCCAGGGAAGGCTTCTTGGAGGAAATGGCAGGTGAGCAGCCATTGAAAGCTAAGAAGGGGCCAGCAGAGTGTTTCAGGGGGACAGAGTACCCAGGATGGAGGTCCTGAGGTGAGTGAACCTAGTCTTTTCAAGAGTAGATGGAGCCGGGGCGCCTGGGTGGCTTAGTCGGTTAAGCGTCCGACTTTCGCTTAGGTCATGATCTCGCAGTTCATGGGTTCAAGCCCCACGTCAGGCTCTGTGCTGACAGCTAGCTCAGAGCCTGGAGCCTGCTTCAGATTCTGTGTCTCCCTCTCTCTCTGACCCTCCCCTGCTCACGCTGTCTCTCTCTCTCTCCTAGAAAAAAAAAAAGTAGATGAAGCCTTGTGAGCAAAAGATAAAACGGTGGTAGATGATGTCGAAGAAGTATGCAGAGGCCCTTCGTGTAGGGTCCGGCCGGTGATACAGGAGTTCAGATATCCTCTGGGAGGGGAAGAGCCATTAGCAAGCTTGATACGACAGAGCCGCCTTACATTTTGCACATTTGGCTGCCCGGTAGGGAATGGTTTCTGGAGGGAAGGAAGGGAAATGGGTCTTGCAATGGTGCAGGTAAGAGAGTATGTGGTGGCCTCAACTAGTGTGGTAGGAAGAGGCGTGGACAGAGTCAGGATATGTGTTAAGGCGGAGCTGATGAGATGTGAGGTTGGGAGGGAAAGGAGAAAAAGCAAGCTTTGGTCCTAGGATATGGGAGCAACCGCATGGATGGGGTGGACCCTGAGTCAGGAAGACCGAGGAGCCCAAGCAAGTAAGTTGTGCCAGGATGGATCCAGTAAGCACTGAGGTTTTGAATAATGTAGATTGTCAGTCCTAAGTATTTGAAAATCCTGTGTGATGAATAGCACAGCTTTATGTAATCGTTCAGAACATAGGAAAATGCCAATTGTTGAATTAGAGATTGAAAGCATTATTTCAGACAATGACTTATTTTAATTAAGGACACATCCAAACCATTCCTAAAAAGAAATGTAAGACCTTTGCATTAAAAAAAAAATCCCAGAGGAGAATATTTTATGTTTCCTGATTCATTGTTTTACTGCATATGCAGTCAAGAAAGTCTTCATTATCTCAAATCTTTATACATTAAAACCAAAAGTGTAAAGTGTGTAAGTGAAATAATGAATATTTTTTAATATTTAATCTTTCAAATCTGAAATATTTAATATTCATTATTTTATCCCTCATAGAGTTGAAATTATTAGGAAAACCCTAACTTACATAAAACAACAGGGACTTGTAAAATTTGTGTGTACACATACATTCTGATCGTTCTTGGAAGTCGTATTAATTTCTAGGGAAATTAATTATAGGCAAAAAATGATGACCGTAGGTATCTTGAAAAGAGCCTTTTAAATTCTGAGTAATTTAGCGACTGGAGAAAGATGTGATTTAATTATTTGACTTAAAACCTAAGTAATTGAATTTTTAAAAGACATAGAGGCATCAGCTTGATCTTCCGCCCACTGAACCCTTTAAAAACTTGATAACTTGATTATTTGAGGTTAATGCTTCCATTCCAGGTTTAAGTCTGCAGAATTTTGAAAGTTGTCTGTATATATTGAATTTATTGATTACCATCTGAAAATGTGGCCGATGGATTTCAGGTGGGTTTGCCACATCGAAAATATTTTGAATGCTTGAAACGGTGACATGTTTCTAAGTAATACTCAATTCTTTTTAAAAATCATTTTAGTTTTAGAAATTTATTGGGATAAAAAGTGTTATTTTGTTGGACTTTTAGTAAATCAGTATTAACAAACAAGTTCTGTGTTTCTGTCTGTCTCTCTCCCTCTCTCCCTCTCCTTTCTCTTTCCTCTCTCTCTCTCTCCACANTGGCAGATGGTGCGAGAACAGTACATTACAGCCACAGAAGGCACCCACATAGAGAGGCCAGAGAACCAGTGTGTCTACAAAGTTGGCATTTATGGCTGGAGGAAACGTTGCCTCTACTTATTTGTTCTCCTTTTGCTCATCATCCTCCTTGTGAATCTTGCTCTTACAATTTGGATTCTTAAAGTGATGTGGTTTTCCCCAGTAAGTATCTTCCTTTCCGGGCAAACCTGTTTGCGCTGTTTGTTGTATCACTTGCTCCATATTGTGTTGGCAGAAGCCTCCTTGAGTGTCATTGATGTTTGTTCCCTCTGGGTCAGGATTATCTTATAGCAGAATATTCAGACTTTACTTTTTCTTTTCTTTAATGTGTATTTTTGAGAGAAAAGCGGGTGCATGCAAGCAGGGGAGGGACAGAGAGAGGGGGACAGAGGGCTCCGAAGTGGGCCCTGTGCTGACAGGCTGACTGCAGTGAGCCCGATGCGGGGCTTGAACTCACAAACCGCGAGATTGTGACCTGAGCCGAAGTGGGATGCTCAACAGCCTGAACCACCCAGGCGCCCCCATACTCTACATCTTCTTAATGTCCCTATGAACTACAGTGTCTTGGGTTTCTTGTTTTCTTTTGCAATTTTTTTCATCAGTCATTATGTCTACATGTGAGAAAATTCTAACAATCTTGAGGTTGAGTCAAAACTGCTTAATGATTATTTAAGTCATTCATTGTAAAGTTTTATGAATCGTGTTTTCCTAACCTCATGAATTCATAAATAACTGTCCAGCTGCTACCTTCTCATTTGTTCAAAAACTTTTACTTTAAAATACAATAAATTCATAAATTCACACATTGCTTCATGCATCAACGCTTAGCAACAGATTTAGTAGATAAAACACCAGTAGTCCTAAGGAATTCATATTCTGTTTTAAACATCCTCAGGTTTTCTAGATAGTTGGGTCACGTTATATGCTCTGATACTATTTTGTGCACTTTTTGAAAAAATATTTAATATGGAATAACTTAATTTTTGCTAGGGAGTCATGGTGACAGAAAAACTACTGCGGGGGAACATCACATGTAGGTTAATCTGTTCCTTACATGCATCTTGAAGGAGAGCGATAGACAAAGGCTCTTTCCAAGGGCCATAGTTGGAGCATTCAGTCTGAAATGCCTTCACTGATGAGTCTCTTTCACTTTCTATGCAAGTATTTCTGTCCTGCCATTGTTATCTGGCCAGTAGGCACAATATTCACTTCGCTGACTTAATAAATATTTCTGTCTTCATGTATTCAAAGAAGTAAAATACCAATCCAATCAAAATATGCTTTAAACTATGTTATGTAATATTTTTAATATAAGCATTTAAAATTGTTATTATAAATTATATTTATTTATTTTATTTTTGAGAGAGAGAGAGACAGCGTGAGCAGGGGAGGGTCAGAGAGAGAGGGAGACACAGAATTCGAAGACAGGCTCTAGGCCCTGAGCTAGTTGTCAGCACAGAGCCCGACGCGGGGCTCAAACCCACGAACTGTGAGATCATGACCTGAGCCGAAGTTGGACACTCAACCAACTGAGCCACTCAGGCGCCCCTACAAATTATATTTAAATATTACAGATATATAAATATATTTAAGTTAGCCAAATGCATATAGTAATTTCTTCTTTAAAATTTACAAAAACAATATTTTCACAATATCACGATAGTATTTAGTTCCATTGGATGCCTTTATTACATAGCATATGTTGTACATCATCTTTGTTTTATCTATAAATTAAATTTTGTTAATGTTTATTTTTGAGAGAGAGAGAGAGACAGAGCAGGAGCAGGGGAGGAGCAGAGAGAGAGAGAGACACAAAATCTGAAGCAGGCTGGCTCCAGGCTCTGAGCTGTCAGAGTCCGACATGGTGCTTGAACTCCTGAACTGCGAGACCATGACCCGAGCTTAAGCCAGATGCTTAACTGACTGAGCCACCCAGGTGCCCCTGTACACTTGAAACTTTTTACTTTAATATTTTGGGGAGAGTGAACTGATGTTGAAATCTTCCAATGATCAACTATGGGATCCCTCAGGGTTGATCAACTAGAGGCCCCTGCACCCGCCTGCAATGTACCCTTCAGTTATGCAGAATGTGGAGAGAAATTTTACTAGGAAAATGACCCATAGAAAGGTCTGGGAGAGAGAAGAAGCCACCCCATGGCCCTGCAAGTGTGAGAATGGCCAGATTATAATAGTCCCTTGGCAGCAGGGATGGCGAGTTCTGTCAATCATCTTGCCACATGCTTGGCACTCAGTATCCTGAATGAATGAAGATGTGCATTGTATTAGAAATGTATGTGAATTAATCTTATAGACTGTGTGTGAATGTAAAGTGACTGTGTATCTACTTTGTGCTCTTGTCTTAAATTGCAGCACTGAAAACAAATTTATAAGTGTCGATTACATTAAACCAAATTGTGGAAGCAGCTGAGTCTACGTCAACCTAGGATAGCTAATCACAGAGGCCAGCAAATGTTTTCCTGCCATTACTGCCCCTGTTCATAGTCCACACTTTCCAGTGAGATACGGTCAGCACGCGTGGTGTTTTCTTCAATATTAAGAACCCGTTTCAACAAAATAAGACGGACAAACACATATTCATGGACCAAAAGGCAAGATGCACAGAAAGATTGTTCTGCAGAAAGTGCCAGGGTTTGATCAGAAGATGATGGTAGACCTCAGGTCATTCTTCTCAAAGTGAGATGATATAAATGATGTGATTCTCACCTGTGGGTGAGTTTGGTCTCTTGCTTTGGAAATACTCCCTATGTTATGAAGCTGTATATTGTAAATTAATTTATCTTGTAATATGTTTCTAGTTTGAAACATTTCTCTATATGGAAGATTTCAGGTTTATTTTTATTTTATCCATCTATAAACCAATATCCTTCCTTGAATACATACATGCCAAGGATGTAACATGAGCTTTGGCATCATAATGATAAAATCAGATAGAGCTCTCAGCATTTGCAGAAGGCTGTAGAGTTTTTAACATGTAACAGCTTGTTCTCTACCTGAATTCAATATCATAACCTCTCTATCACCCACACGATCCTTAGTCAGGATAGACTGAAACCATAGCTTCCCAAATTAGCCAAGTTTAGAAGACTTTTCTCTGCTTAGAATCCCCCAGGGTGTAGAAGTGGAAGGTTTATTATCTTACACTAATACTATCATTCCAGTTCCCTTGTTCTGTCCTCATATTTTAATAGTTTTCTATAGAAAACAGTAAAGCCAACTACGAGTAATGTATTTTAAAATGCCAAGATCAAATTATGGGGGAAGACAAATAAAACATTACAAAATGAAAACACAGGGGTGACAAAGAATATCAGGAGGTCAAACAGAAGTTCAATGTTGACAAGAGAACTAACCTGAACTCCAGTGAAATCAAGCCTTTAATGGCTTTTATGTGCCTGGCATGCGTTACGAACACCCCACATCATGAGTATCTCACCAGTGAGTTCCACTCGTAGACCAGAGGCTTCATGTAAGAGAATTTCACATAGTTTCCATGTATGACATCTGTAACTAAATAAAGTACTATTCAGGACCTTGTAACAACTGGTGCTAACCATAAAGGTTCTAGAATATTTCGTGTTGGCCATCATAATAACTAAATCAGTCAGGAATGTGGACAATAAAAGAAATCAGTACAATAAAGTGGCAAATTTGGGTTTTCCTTTTTATACTTTCCTTCCATAAAACTAATACACAATATTAGTTTTAGTAATAGTGTGCATGGTTATAAAATGATATCCATGAGTCTTATCAACACGTGTGTCAAAACTAGGCATCTTTAATTTTTAATGACACAGATTTTTTTAAACCTTTATGGATATTTATTTACTTGCATATAAAATATTTTAGTGCATTCAATGAATGTAATTTTAACAAGAGAAGATTAATGAATCCGAGCTAAAAAACCACATTAACCCAAAACTTAAATTTCTTTAGGTACTTTTTATTTGGGGATAAAAAAAGATATAGGTAATCAAAGGAGAATTATAGTATCAGAGATCAGAATTACGCTTATAGTTCTTCTATATTGGTTCTCATACCTCTCAGGAGCTACTTGGTGAAATCTGAAATTGGACCCCCAAACATGGAGGCAGGGAGAGACCAAAGAAAGAGGCAGGCTTCTCCAGGTTGGTAGGTGACAGTTTTATTGTTTTTTTTTTTTAATTTAATTTTAAAAATCCCAGTAGAGTTAACATACAGTGTTATATTAGTTTCAGGTGTACCATATAGTGATTCAACACTCCTACACATTACTCAGTGCTGACCACAATGAGTGTGCTCTTAATCCCTTTCATCTATTACACCCATCCCCATGCCCACTTCCCCTCTGGTAACCATCTGCTTGTTCTCTGTAGCTAAGAGCCTATATTTTGGTTAGTTTATTTTTTCCTTTGTTCATTCATTTGTTTCTTAAACTGCACATATGAGTGATATCATACAGAATTTGTCTTTCGCTGACTGATTTGTTTCACTTAGCATTATATCCTCTAAATTCATCCACATTGTTGCAAATGACAAGATTTCATTCTTTTTTATGCTGAATAATATTCCATTGTATGTACCACATCTTCTTTACTCTTTCATCCATCAGTGGACACTTGGGCACTTGGACACTTGGGTTAAGTGTCCCGCTTCTGCTCAGGTCACGATCTCGTGGTTCGTGGGTTTGAGCCCCATGTCGGGCTCTGTGCTGACAGCTCGGAGCCGGGAGCCTGTTTCAGATTCCATGTCTCTGAAACAGTGTCTCCCTCTCTCTCTGCCCCTCCCCCACTCATGCTGTGTCTCTCTGTCTCAAAAATAAATAAACTATTTAAAAAAAAATTTTTAAATACATGTTGGGGGAGAAATATCTTTTCAAATTAGTGTTTTCCTTTGGGTAAGTACCCAATACTGGAATTATTAAATTGTATGATAGTTCTATTTTCAATTTTTGGAGGAAACTTCATATCATTTTCCACAGTGTCTGCACAATGTTGCATTCCCCCCAAAAGTGCAAGAGGGTTCCTTTTTCTCCACATCCTTATCGACACTGTTGTTTCTTGTGTGTCAATTTTACCCATTCTGACAGGTGGGAAGTGATGTTGCATTGTGGTTTTGATCTGCATTTTCCTGATGATGAGTGATGTTGAGCATCTTTTCATGTGTCTGTTAGCCATCTGGATGTCTTCCTTGGAAAAATGTCTGCTCATGTCTTCTGTCCATTTTGTAATTGGATTCTTTGTTTTTCAGTGTTGAGTTGCATAAGTTATTTCTATACCTTGGATATTAACCGCTTATTTTGATGAAGTCCCAATAGTTTAATTTTGATTTTGTTTCCCTTGCTTCAGGAGTCATGTCTAAAAGAATATTTTCTTCAAAAATTTTTTTAATGTTTATTTTCGAGAGAGAGACAGAGACAGAGCATGAGCAAGGGAGGGGCAGAGAGAGAGGGAGTCACAGAATCTGAAGCAGGCTCCAGGCTCTGAGCTGTCAGCACAGAGCCTGATGTGGGGCTCGAACCCACAAACTGTGACATCATGACCTGAGCCAAAGTCGGATGCTTAACAGACTGAGCCACCTAGGCGCCCCTTTAGTGATATTTTCTGATGCCTCCATTTGTTACCTATAGCATTTTATAAACTCTTAAAATCTGAAGAAACTTTATTGGCAGTCACTACATATGAAAACTTGAGTACGTTATCTCAGTGACTTATTTTCTTCATCTCTATGATACTTGATTAATACCTGATGATACCTAAGATGATCATGGATTTTTGATAAATACTGCTGTCTTATTTTGAAGGATAAGAACTCATGATCTTACTTTCCTTGCTCTGGATAGATAGTGAATGTACTGTATGGCATTCTAGCTCCGCGACAGTCTAGACTGTGGTAGATTATGCATGAGAAGCTAACGAAGACAACCTCAAGAATGCCTTTATATGGTTAAATATCTTTACTTTTTTTTTTTAACTGCCTGGTTTATGCTAGTGGTAGGCAGAATTCCAAGAAGGCACCCTTGACCTCCAGCCATAGTTTATGTTCTGTGTAATCCCTTCCGCTTGACTGTCGGCGGGACCTGTGATTTGCCTCTAGGACCTGTGATTTCAGTGAATATGGTAGAAGTGGTGGATTAAGTACATTATGTAGCAAAGGCAAAGGCACTTTGTGGATGTGATTCATGTTCCAAATCAGTGATTTTGAGTTAATGAGGAGAGACATTGTCCTGGGGAGGTAAATGGCCTTAAAAGAAAGATGGAGCCCTTTTGTGTGAGAGAGATTCTCCTGCTGGCCTTGAAGGCCTGAGCTGCCATGTTGAGAGTCTGTGAGGGGCCCCTTGGCGAGGACCTGGAGACAGCACTAGGGCTGAGAGTGGTCCCGGGCAGAATGGAGACCTCACTCCCACCCCTGCAAGGGATTGAATATTACCGACAACCCCACAAGCTTGGAGGGGCACCCCAAATCCAGAAAGGAACCCAGCCTGGCTGATCCCTCAGCTTCAGTTGTGTGAGACCCTGAGCGGTGCCCAGAATCCTGACCCAGGGAAGCTGTGAGAGAACAAATACACATTGTGTTAAGCTGCTACAGTTCTGATAGTTTGTTACCTAGCAATAGAAATTGAATACAGTGTTCTCCGTGGTGCAGGGTGTTTAATTTCTCTTTTGCTAGATACTGACCACTAAAAAGAAAGAAAACCAAGAAAAAGCTCTAAAAGTACCTAAACGAACTTGCGTGATGACCTATATTCATAACCATTTATTATTAGAGAAATATTTAATTTTTGAATCTTTATGTTGCTGGACATTGATATATTTTAAGTAACTGAGGAAACAACAATAAGATAACAATATTTGAGCCTAATCTAATAATGTATCTTTTAACCACTTGCTACCTGAAAAATTATTTAGCAAGTAAATTTATTTCTTTTTAAAAATATGTTATGATATATGCTCAGTTTTTCACTTTAATAGCAAAAATGTTCTTGGGGTGCCTGGGTGGCTCAGTCGGTTGAGTGGCCAACTTCGGCTCAGGTCATGATCTCACAGTTTGTGAGTTCGAGCCCCGCGTCGGGCTCTGTGCTGACAGCTCAGAGCCTGGAGCCTGTTTCAGATTCTGTGTCTCCCTCTCTCTCTCTCTGCCCTTACCCTGTTGTGCTGTTTCTCTCTCTCTCAAAGGTAAAGAAATGTTAAAAATATATATATATATATATTTTAATATTCTTATGTGCATTATTATGATAGACTGATAATTTCATTATAATTGAGGAAATCATTGACTATGTGTATTGGTATATTATTATCATGAAAAGAGCTTATATTTAAGAGTCTCTATTTTTTAATAACTGCTAACTGACGTACATAGATTACACAGTCCATTTATGCCCATTAACTTAGTTCATCCTTATAGTTACCCTACGAATATGAACTTTACTAACTGTACCATTATATATTTTATTTTGGTGATTTCAGTGATAGGCATATCTTAACAAATACCAAGATCCATGAAAATCAGAAACGCCTTAGCCAGGTTCTCAGAGCTTCCACACCCAGTTAGAAGGCGTGAAGACATGACACAGACTTGGGGCCCTCACACCGTATCCAAAAAAGCCCTATTGGGATCTTAGGGGACCCAGGAAATACCACTTTTCCCCACCCAAGTTCAAATCCATGAAAAGGAGAAAAAGGAGTCAAGTAGGTAGAGCTCAAAATAACATCTGTATTACCGGTAAAAGCTAAGCAGAGGGTACAGTTTGGACCTGCCCACACTTCTTGTCCCTCAGAATTAGAGAAGTTACCCAGCGAGTCACAGATGGCCTGGGAACCCTCAGACACTCCCCATGGGCAGGGGCCTGACCACCGTGTCATACTTCTGGTTTGCCTTACTGGGCCAACAGCAGACTGGGACTCTGGGGGCAGACGGACCCTCAGGGAAGGAGGTGCCGAGCCAGCGGTCTGCTGCTCGTCCGACTCCCCAGCCCTGCGAGGCACTCCTGCCCTGGGGTGCAGAGAGGGGCCAGAGCGTTTGTTTCTCTGATGGAAGGTCCCTCCCACGCACCCCACTTCAGTGATCCACGGTTGACTTTTCAGGCTGCCAGAGAGGGGAAATGAGTCAGGATATAAGTTAGAAATTGGGGAACCAGAAATGTGGAGGGAAGGGAGGCCCATCCGGCCCCCTGGAAGACCCGGCTAACCTGATCCTGATCCTGATCCAGCACCAGCACGCCTCTCCGGCTGTTTTAAACCCTCTGTCTGTAGCAGTCTGAGACGGGAGATGCCTCCAATCCTACTGTGGAAAATCAGTGAGTGGGCTCCCTTCCTGTTGCACTAAAAACCACAGTAACTCTTTAAATTCTGCAGATGGTTCTCTCTTGACTCAGTGCTTTTGCATACGTTATCCTTCTACCTAGAGCAGCTACACACACACACACACACACACACACACGTATCAGAGTCTCAGCTCAAAGGACACTTAAGTGCAGGGGTGTTCTTTGACCATCTCCATCCAGAGTCAAAGACAGGCTTCTCCTACTATTCTTTTTTCTAGGACCCTGATTTATTTCCCCCATTGTTGCACATATCACTGTTTGAATTTGTATGCATTTTTGTGGCTGTTTCATGTCTGCTCACCCATTAGGATCATGTCCGTCAAGCCCAGTAGACTCGACATCTAGCGTAAAATAAACACTCCCTAAATATTTCTTGAATAAATAATTGATCGAATGACTGAATGAGAGCATTTTCCTTATTTCCTTTAATTAAATTGTCCTATAGTTTTAGCAAGGGAATAGAGGGGGAGTCAAGGCACCCCAGAATAGGCAAAGGGGAGAGAAGAGCAGAATAATCCAGTTATTAGAGGGCAGATAATAACATCCCACGGGAGTGAGAAGAGTGGCCCTCATGCTCAGTGTGTGCAACAGTTACCTGGAAAGGTTATTAGAAACAGATATTGTGAAGCCACTTCCTAAAAGATGCTGGTTAATGGTGACCAGAGTGGGGCTTAGGGGGTTCTCTCGGGGACCGGAGTCTGGGTTTACACCCAGGGTCAAGAACACATTGCCTTAGGGTCATCTAGTGTTTAGATCACCTTCAGGTAATGCAGTGTTACTTACGCGGTGCCATTTATCCAGATTTCACACTGTTTCCTATATCGTGTACTTCTTAACGGTTGATGCTGAGATGCCGCGATGCATCATAATGTACAGGCTTTCCGTTCCTTAACTGATGGAATGAAGACAGAGGGAGGAACATGCCTGAGTGAGATAATGCAGAACAAGACATCGACACTTTGTCTGAAAAGCAGTCGACTCGTTACCCGTATCTCAGTACTGATCTCACTAGCAAATATGTTGAATAGCGTTTATCTCATAGAGTTCATTCAAAAGGAAAAGATGACATGTAAGCTACCAAAATTGAAATAATTCTTATCTGTGTCAGTCCTCGCTCATTTATTGAAGAGATCACAAAAATTACTTGTACTAAAATACTTTCTGCCAGAATCTTTCAGTATTTGACAAATGTGAGTTTTATTAGATTGGGCAGAGGTTTTATTTCAAGATATCTTACTGGAGGGGCACCTGGGAGGCTCAGTCAGTTAAGCGTCTGACCCTTGGTTTCGGCTCAGGTCGTGATTCCAGGGTTATAAGATCGAGCCCCCATGTCGGGCTCTGTGCAGGCAGCATTGGGATCCTCTCTTTCTCTCTCTCTCTCTCTCTCTCTCTCTCTCCCCCCCCCAATCATATGCTTGCTTTCTCTCTCTCTAAATATAAACATTTAAAATATATATCTTACTGCACTAGTTAAATGAAAAAAGAATTTCTATCATATATTCAGTTACTGATACAACAGTATAGCTTAAGGTGTGTCTGTTCCCTAAGAGACTTTGCACCCCCGGAATCCCTGGGGAGCAGGCACCCACAGGTGCCCCCGAGGGCTGTCAGGTCCACAGGTGACAGCGCGCTCAGCCTGGCCCTTTGTTTGCTCTGCATCCTCGGGGCTCCCTCCAGTGAGGGAGGCCTCTCACAGAATTGTTTCTGACCCAAAAGCAATGCTGGAAAACAGAATGTAGGGGCAGAGGCAGTGAAATTTCATGTGGCCCATAGATCGTGGAAGCGATTTTCACTTCCTCGCTGTCCCTGTCTACCTGTCTCACGAGGTGTGGCCCTGTGTCTCCCGCTCACCTTTACAGAGACCCCTGCTAGTGGTGCGAGAGGAGGTGCACTCAGAGCCTGGCCTCCTGTCATTACATCATCAGTGAGCCCATATGGATTCCTTACGCTGCCTCCCTCTCTTTCCCACTCATTTTTCACACTCACAGAAATTAGGTGATAATTTACCTATAGCTTTCTAAAAAGAATTCTATTAAGTCAGTGCCTACCAGTCCAAGAAGCAAATTGAAATGTTTGACTTCTTTTTTTTTTTTAATGTTTTATTTATTTCTGAGAGAGAGAGACACAGCATGAGCAGGGGAGGGTCAGAGAGAGGGAGACACAGAATCTGAAGCAGCTCCAGGCTCTGAGCTGTCAGCACAGAGCCCGATGCGGGGCTCGAACCCACGAACCGTGAGATCATGGCCTGAGCCAAAGCTGGCCGTTTAACCAACTGAGCCCCCCAGGCGCCCCTGAAAATTTTGACTTCTGTCTTTGTTGTAATGCAGTGGGATTGATCCAGAGGTCGCAGACAGTAGGAACACGTACTAACTTAATGACATTTTCTTTCTAAGAAGACAAGATATTAGTGAGCTGGGGTGAGAGGAGGAAGATAATCCTAGAGCTATTCCAAGTCCACAGGAATGTCATTATCCCTGGTATCAGTGACACAAACCCCCTGATCACCGGTGTCTAGAGATAGGAGTGGCTCGTAGTTTTGATTTTTTATCTCAAGGATATTCCTTCAATTTTCCTTTTTATTGTAATTTTCCCATATGTGATTGCATATTTTAACAACTGGGAAATAAAGCAAAAGCACACAGTCTCACAGCCCTTAGGCTTTTGCCACACATCGTCGAAGTCATCGGCTGACCCAGGATCGAGATCCACATTCCCATCACGGGGAGGCTTCCAACACAGTGTGCCCTGGGTGCAAACGTATCCACAGGCTTCCCTCTTCCACTAATAGTGTGCGACTGATAATGCCTTTGGGTAAACAGTTGGTTTCTTTCTAATGAATGCTAATGAAGATAGTATCTTGTCATTTACTTCTTAACGTGTTACTTGTTTAACAAAAAACAAAAATCCAATTTTTAGAAGTACTGTAAGATGGAAAGAATGTTAGCTTAGGAACCAGACTGGATAAGAATCTTGGTTTTAATTAGGATTATGTTCATTTTGTGATTTTCGGATGGTGCACATAAACACACACACACACAGTACTGTTTGCAATTGTGTGTGTGTGAGTGTGTTTTAATATATTTTATTGTCAAGTTGGCTACCATACAGTGTATACAGTGTGTTCTTGGTTTTGGCAGTAGATTCCCGTGAGTCATCATTTCCATACAACACCCAGGTCTCATCCCAACGGGTGCCCTTCTCAATGCCCATCACCCATTTCCCCTTCTTCTCCGCCCCTCCGCCCTCCACCCCCATCCACCCTCAGTTTGTTCTTTGTATTTAAGGGTCTCTTATGGTTTGGCTCCCTTCCTCTCTGTTTGAAACTATTTTTTCACCTGCCCCTCCCCCATGGTCTTCTGTTCAGTTTCTCAAGATCCACGTGAGTGAAAACATATGGTATCTGTCCTTCTCTGCCTGACTTATGTCACTTAGCATAACACCCTCCAGTTCCATCCACATTGTTGCAAATGGCAAGATTTTATGCTTTCTGATTGCCAAGTAGTATTCCATTGTATATATAAATATCTTTTTTTTGTATTTTAATGTTTATTATTTTGAGAGAGAGACAGAAACAGAGAACAAGCAGGGGAGGGGCAGAGGGAGAAGGAGACACAGAATCTGAAGCAGCTCCAGACTCTGAGCTGTCAGCACAGAGCCCGATGCGGGGCTTGAACTCATGAGCCATGAGACCATGACCTGAGCTGAAGTTGGATGCCCAACCGACTGAGCCCCTAAGCCACATCTTTATCCATTTATCAGTTGATGGACATTTTTTGGGCTATTTCCACACTTTGGCTATTGTGGAGAGTGCTGCTATGAACATTGGGGTCCATGTGCCCCTATGCATCAGCACTCCTGTGTCTCTTGGGTAAATTCCTAGCAGTGCTATTTCTGGGCCGTAGGGTAATTCTATTTTCAATTGTTTGTGATTATTTATGATACATAGATGCTCCATTTAAAAGTGGCACAAAATTATAAAATCCTTTGGCCAAACTGTTTTTTTACTTTATTCTGTGTGGAGCATAAAATGAATGTCATCCCGTTAAACTTCTCACTGTAAAAATAATGGAGAATGTCACACTCAATCATCATTCTATGGGTCATATATGGGTCTTTGTGTGGATGATATGACTGATATTTGTACAAAGAGCAGGCGTTAAAACCATCCCTGACACAAAGGTCTGTTGTCAGTGTCACCATTGCTATGGAGCCCTAACGCTTGAACTGTATGCATCTAGCAAATGTCTGACCAATTTCAGATATTCTAGCCACACAGCACGTGAAATCACAGATTTTCAAAGATGACCAGATCACTTTCTCACACTATAGACAAAAATAAACTCAAAATGGATAAAGGACCTGAATGTGAGACAGGAAACCATCAAAATCCTAGAGGAGAAAGCAGGAAACAACCTCCTTGACCTCCACCACAGCAACTTCTTACTTGACACATCCCCAAAAGCAAGGGAATCAAGAGCAAAAGTAAACTATTGGGACCTCATCAAGATCAAAAGCTTCTGCACGGCAAAGGAAATAATCCGTAAAACTAATAGGCAACCAGCGGAATGGGAAAAGATAGTTGCAAATGACATATCAGATAAAGGGTTAAGATCCAATATCTATAAGGAACTTNGTGTTATGTGGAAACCAACTTGACAATAAACTATTTGTAAAAAAAAGAAAAAGAAAAAAGAAAAAAGAAAAATTAAAAAAAATTTAAACCTTTATTTATTTTTGAGAGACAGAGAGACAAAGCATGAGTGGGGGAGAAGCAGTGAGAGAGAGGGACCCTAACAGAACTATCTAGAAGTAACTTGGGATAATTGCATAATGCTTCCTTTATCATATAACAAGCATCTATGAATAGAATCTGCTTTAGAGCTGTATGCTTCCTCTACCTGTTTATTCCTTCTTTTGACCGTGTTTCAGAGCCCAATTTTAATCATAATAAACTTACTGCTTTCACATATATGTAAGAGGGCAAGTCATTCCTCCTTCCTTTTAACTTTCCAGGTGTTCTTAGCACTATGACCTGATTATTCTTTCTGTCTTTGCAGTGTATCATGAATAATTTCAAACATATAGCCCGCAAGTACCGAATTGTTCATGAAGTTGGGTATCATCTTTACAAAGTACCATGCTTATCTTCCTCCATGTTTACAGCAGCGTTTCCTATGCTAGTCAGTGAACACACCATCTACTAATTCTTGAGTCTTTCATGGTCCTTCATTCTCTTCTCGTCCCTCCAACTGCTTCTCTCTTAACGCTGGCTTCTCCCCTGTTTCCTTCCCTGGGTCCTTTCTGTAACTCTGCAGGTGGAAAGGACGCCAGTCTATGTATTTTTTTCCTAAACCTTCTCTACTGCTACAACACACAAGGCACCACTCCATAAATATAGGTGTGCCTACAGCAGTGTCAGAAATTTGAAAATTGTCGGAGATCACAGAGTGAGATAGCCATTTCATTTCAATTGCAATCCGCCCTTTTTTTGCACTGCACCGCGCACATGAGATATCATAAATGGTGGTCGTAAAAAGAAATAGTTAACCGGATACTTCCCCTAACATGATAATGAATATTTACCCAAACCGGCAGCCAAAAGTGTACTTGATACCAAAACCCTAGAGGCATTTCCGTTGAAGCCAAAATCAAGTGTATCCAACAGCACTGCTGTACGCTACATTTTTTTTTTCTTTTTAAGAGGTTGGCAATCCAGCAGGGCAGTCTGTTAAATAAGGTATTGAAATAGCTAAAGAGCAGATGATTTGAGGGAAAAGAGTGACTTGCAAATAATTACTGTGTTGTCTTATAAAATCCTGAAGAATTAAACTCCTGAAACAAATACGAAAGTGTACGATAGGTTGAGTGATAGAATGAGGTACAAAATGTAGTGTTTCATACAGCCATATTTTAGTCCAAACTACTTTGAAAATGTACTAGAAGAATCACACTTCATATTGCAAATTATAAAATTTCACAAGAAATTATAAGAATTCACAAGATTCTCAGTTCTCGGGAATATACCTTCCTGACAGTCTTGAAAGGAATCCTTAGTAAAAGGGGCTACACAGCAGGATAAAGAGACTTCATATTAGCCTCATGCATAACAAAGAATATCAGGTGGAAGTTTGTTCTAGCAAATATCGAAACATTCTATAAAACTAGAATGATCTGGCCCCTGGGCGGTTCAATCGGTTAAGCATCCAACTTCAGCTCAGGTGATGATCTCACAGCTCTGTGAGTTCAAGCCCCACATTGGGCTCTCTGCTGTCAGCTCACAACCCGCTTTGGATCCTCTGTCTCCCTCTCTCTGCCCCTCCCCTGCTTGCCCTCTTGCTCGCTCTCAAAAATAAGTAAACATTAAAAAAATACAGATAATCCAAATCATGTGTCTTATAAACACCAGAAAGACCCATGGGACATAAAGAGATTTTAGAAACAGAATATAAATTGGTAACTTCCATACAATTGTAATTTGTTCACTTTTCCAAAGCTGTTATACTTAATTAAAATGTTTTAAAAATAAGTTCCATAATTTTAATGCAATAATTTGAATCATGTAGTAAATTAAAACATTAAACATTATGCAACTTCTTTTTACATAGGTAACTATAAATATATTACTAAGCTGATAAAAAATTAAAACTTGTTTGATGGGAAAGGGCACTAAACGCAAATACATCTGTTAACTTCAAAGTCATTGTCAGGCAGTAACCGATATTTGTCAAACACTGGCATAACTTTGCTGCTTAAACAAAGATAGAACATGTCATACATATTTGTATTTCCTTGTGAAAGATATTGTGCTGCCTCTATCATACAAATATGCCAATACATTTGAATAATGTAATTTAATGGGAGGGAAGTTTTCTATGGAAAACTTAGGGAACCCACCCTACATTTAGATTTTGTGGGGACACAGTGGGGAAATTATGAGCCAAAAGAATATGGATGTTGTAATATTGCCAGAGTATTTGCATATTGTATATTTTCATTTATAAGGTTTTATTAGGCGGTACTTTGGATCATCCCTGAGATTGCTTTAATGTCTACATGGAATTACCCATTTTTCATCAGAAGACAACTTTTCTATCAAATAAGTTATTTCTGGGAAGTGGGTTGCTTTTTTTAAAACTGTAATAACATTAAAGGGATTTTTCTTCTAGGAGAGGATAGATTTTTTAACCTGTTTTAGATGTCAATAGGAGATATTAAATTTGTTTCTATAGCAAGATACCAGGAAGTATCAATTTCATTAAATGAAGTAAACCCACAACTGGTTTCCATATATGTTTCTAGAGACTCACAAAGTTTTACTTTTGACAAGTCAGCTGATCACCTTGACCAAACTTTATCCTTTTTTATGCGGAACCAAAATGGAAATTAATTATCCAATCTTCTGCATGGTTTAGAAGAAATAAAGATAAAACCTCTTAAGATATAAAGAATTGAGAAACAAGTTGCTCTATGAGTATTTGAAAACAGACAAAACAGTCACTGATTATTTTGAGACTATTCCCCAAGTCCATCTTTACATAAAATATGCTTACTTTATTTTTTCATCAAATTCTAGGAACCCTTTGTCTACAATATGAAAAACCAGGATCACTGTAAAGTTGAGAGAAATTTGTATAAAAATCACACCATTGAAGAATAAATTTATATTCTTGATCTATTGTAGTGTTTCAGAATACAGTCAAATAAAAAACTATAAACATTCATTCATGAAATAATTCTTCCTGTTTCTCAGGAAAAATATCCTTATGCACTAGAACAACTTACATTCTATCTAGCAAGATAGAAAAGGGGCATAGAGAACTACCAGAAGTGACTGATAAAAACAAAAACCTGAGGTAAGCAAAGAATCGTTATGAGAATCATTAAAGATAAAGAAGCTTCAGTTTGATATTATATTTACCTCTTACATGTTGGCATGAAGTTATGAAAACACAACAAGGTTAAAAACTTCGTAAAATCAATATAACATCCCGCAAAATTTCTTACCATGCACCATTTGTCATATTATCTACATGGTGTCAAGGATGCAACTCCAAGAAACGCCAGCGTTCAACAAAAAAGTATAGGAGGACATTATTGAGAAGGAAGTGCCGAAGGAACCGGCAAAGACAAAGGAGAACACAAACTGTCCTAAACCTCAAGGAAAGGTAGAGTGCTAAGCATTATGGATCGGTCCACAGTCCCAAATGCTACAGAGTTTTCCAGTAGAATGAGAATTGAGAACGGGTATTGGATTTATTAATAATAACAAGGTTATTAGGGACTTTGTGGAGGGCAATTTCAGTAGAATGACGATGGCAGAAGCCAAATTGTAATGGACCAAAGACTGAGTGGGAATTGAGGCAGTGCGAATCGAGTGTGGACTCTGACAGAAGGGGAGTCGTTCATTACGTGTATGTTCAGCTTTAATAGGAGCTGCCCGTGTTTCAATGTGGTTGTCCAACTTACAGCAGCAGGACATGAGGTTCCAGAGCCTCCACATCCGCCTGCTTACCACTGACGCTTGATACTTTCTAGAATTTTTTCAGCTCTGCTGAGGTAGAATTGACAAAATGGAAAGAGATGTGAAGTGTACAACACGATGATACGACAGACACATACATTGTGCAAGTTCTTTCCCCAGGGAGTTCACACATCCATCGTCTCCCGTATTTACCTTCTGTGTGTGAGGCGAGCAAGTTCTCCTCTATTAGCAAATTTAAATGACACAATATAGTGTTACCAACTATAGTCACCGTGCTACACAATAGATCCTGAGACTCTGTTCGGGTCTTTTAACTGAATGTTTGTACCTTTTTATGAACCCTTTCTGACTTCTCTCCACCCCCACCCCTAGGCTCTGGCAACCACTTTTTACTACCTGTTTCCATGAATTTTATTTCCCCCTTCTTTAGATTTCACATAAATTTACACTAAGCAGTATTCATCTTTTTCTGTATGACCATTTCACCTGGCATGATACCCTCCGCGTCTATCCATGTTGTCACAAATGACAGGATTTCCTTCTTTTTTGAGGCTGAATAACATTCCACATGAGAACAATGTATAATCTGAGGCTGAATGTTTATCTAGCCTAATGGGTTTATCTAGTCTAGTTGGGCTGAAAGTTTATCTAGTCTAATGTACAATTTAACTACCCTGTTTCCTCATTGATTTTCTGTCTGCATGATGTTATCCACTGTTGAAAGTGGAATATTGAAGTTTCCTGCTATTACTGTATTGCTCTCTATTTCTCCCTTCAGATCTTGTAGTCAAATGCCAGGTGTGTATTTTCTGATGTTATATCCTCTTGATGAATTGACCCTCTTAGCATTCTATGATGACCTTCATCTCTTGCTACAGTCCTTGGCTTATAGTCTGTTTTTTCTGACCTAAGAATAACTACCCTTGATTCCTGTTGGTTTCCATTTTCATGGACTATCTGTTTCCATCACTTTTAGTCTATATGTGTCTGGAAAGCTGAAGTGAGTCTCTTATAGGCAGCATGTAGTTGACTCTTATTTGGTTTGATTGTGTTATCCATTAAGCCACTCTGTGTCTTTTGATTGGAAAATTTAGTCCATTTACATTTCAAGTAATTATTGGTAGGTATGAACTTACCGGCTGTCATTTTGCTGATTGTTCTCTGGTTGTTTTGTAATTCCTTGCCCTCCTTCCAGTCTTTTCTCCCTTTGTGACCTGATGATTTTCCATAGTGTTCTGCTGACATTTGTTTCCCTTTATCTTTTGTGAATATACCATAGGTTTTGGCTTTGTTTACCATAAGGCTTACATAAAACACTCCTCATTATAACAGTCTATTCCTTTTTTTTTTTTTTTTTTTTTTTTTTGGTAAGAAATAAAAGTTTTATTAGAGCCCAAGTTAAAGACAGCGGCTTGGGATACATAATCTTCACAAAGAAGACTTCCTTCCTCCAGGGAAGGAACATTGAGTGCAGAGCTATATAAGTTTTTTTTACATCAAGAGTTAGAAATAAACTTGAATAAGGACATTTCAGAATGTTACAGATTTGATCTTTTTTTTTTTTTTTTAAATTCCAATGTAGTTAACACATGGTGTTGCATTAGTTTTGGGTGAACAATATGGTGACTCAGCAATTCCATACATAATCCAGCGTTTATCACAGAGGTGCACCCCTTAATCCCTATCCTCTATTTCACCTATCCCAGAACCCACCTTTCCTCTAGTAACCATCAGTTTGTTCTCTATAGTTAAGAAAATGTTTCTTGGTTTATGTGTGTGTCTTTCTCTCTTTTTACCTTGGCTCATTTGTTTTATTTTTCAAACTCTACATACGAATGAAATCAGATGTCTTTCTCTATTTGACTTATTTCCCTTAGCATCATCCTCTCTCATTCCATCCGGGTTTTTTCTGATATAAGAATACCTACAAATGTTACTACAAATGGCAAGTTTTCTTTATTTTTATGGCTGAATAATATTCCATTGTATATGCATACCACATCTTTTGTATCCATTCATCTATCGATGGACACTTGGGCTGCTTCCATAATTTGGCTGTTGTAAATAATGCTGTTGTATACATAAGAGTGCATGAATCCCTTTGAATTAGTGTTTTTGCATGTTGGGGGTAAATATCCGATAGTATGATTACTGGATCATAGGGTAGTTCTATTTTTAATGCTTTAAGGACTCTCCATACCATTTTCCACAGGGGCTGCCCCAGTTTGCATTCCTATCAGCCGTGGAAGTGGGTTCCTTTTTATCCACATCCCCACCAGCACTTGTTGTTTCTTGTGTTTTTGATTTTAGCCATTCTGACAAGTGTAAGGTGGTATCTCATTATAGCTTGGACTTGCATTTCCTTGATGATGAATGATGTTGAGCATCCTTTCATGTCTGTGGGCCATCTGGATGTCTTCTTTGGAGAAATGACTGTCCATATCTTCTGCCCTTTTTTAAATTGGATTATTTGTTTTTTGGATGTTGAGTTATATCAGTCCTTTATATATTTTGGATACTAACTCTTTATTAGATATGTCATTTGCAACTATCTCCTCCCATTCTGCAGATTGCTGCTTAGCTTTATTGATTGCTTCCCTCCTCGGGCAGAACTTTTTATTTAGGTGCAGTCCCAGTAGTTTATATTTTACTTTGTTTCCCTTGCCCTAAGAGACATATCTAGAAAAATGTTGCCACGGCCAATGTCAGAGACATTACTGCTTATGCTCTCTTATAGGATTTTTGTGGTTTCAGATCTCACGTTTAGGTTGTTAGTCTATTTTTAATTTATTTTTGTGTATGGTATGAAAAGGTGCTCCAGTTTCATTGGAGTTATCAGCTCTACCCCCCATTCTCCAAAGAGGTGAGTGAGGCTGGAAATGGAGCTAATAATTGATGATGCGTACATAAGGAAGCTACATAAATCCCAGTAGTAAGGGATCAGGGGATTTTCTGGGTTATCAAACACATCCACACCAGGAGAGTGACATACCCCAACTCCATGGAAACAAATCAAAGGTCCCTGCACATGGGACTTTCCCAGGCCATACCCTATGTATCTCTTCATCTGGCTGTCCTATGCCATATTCTTTAATATATTTGTAAATATAAGTGTTTCCCTGAGTTCTGTGACCTGCTTGGTGGGTCAGAAGCACAGGTGACAATCTTGTCTTGTGACTGGCATCTGAAAGCAGTTGTGTGGGACTGAGCCCTGGGTCTGTGGAATTTGATCATATCTCTGCATAGATAGTGTCAGAATTGAGCTGAACTCTTGGACACTCTGCTGGTGTCTGAGGATTTATAGTTGGGGGGAAAACCTCCACACATTTGCTGACCAGAAATGTCAGAAATGAAGTGTCTGTGTGACAAACAGTATCCTCACAGGAAAGAAAGACGTAGTAGGGGAGAACTGAGTTTTTGCCTACAGAGGGAGAAAAAAAACAGAGTTTTTCCTTTTTATACCCAGCTAGCCTTTAGAAGGTGTTGAGTGGGGCAGTGCTGATCAGAGAAGGAAGACAGAGGGTCGTTTATTTCCTACAAGAAGGGAAAGTTATCGAAGTTAGTTACGTGAAACGAAATTAATGTAGTAAATTCAAAAGGATATTTCGGTTAATTAAACTTAAAGAAATGACAGGAAAACAGAGAAGCTTGCAGAACTATCAACAATTTTGCAAGTTTTTGACCTCCAGAATGAAGAAAGCCAAGAACAATAGGAAACTGACCAAATGACCTTAGGGTTCCTGGGAAAGTTAATTCGATCATGTTCTACTTCAGTTCTAGCTGTGAATGCTAAGCTCGCAACGAAGAAAATGATGATTAAGGGCCAGAGTGGCACCCTACCTGTGAACTCCAGCTTTGGGAAGATGAAAAGAGTGGAAGGGTGTGCTGCAGGTAAAGGTTAAAGTCATGGACGGGAAGGATTTGAGTCATTACATTGTCCTGCTTGTTATACCATCATTACATGAAAGGGGCTTGGAATGGAGCTCTCACCGTTCTGGTGTTCTGTGTAAATTGCCTAAGGATTTATCTGAGACATCACCCTGCTAGGATGCTCTCTCTGCCCCTTGCTCTTGCCCAGAAGTGTTGAGCCCACTCTGGATGAGTGGTGGGAGCAGAACAGAGTCAAAATCTGGCACTTGGTCGATTTTTTTTTTTTTTTTTTTTGCCAAAACAATGAATGAGTCATGGTATGAGTCACATTAGAATTGAGAGCACCTGCTACACCAAAGGAAGAACAGCCAGAGATGAGATGTCCCCTACCCGTTAAAAGACAGAGTGGTACAGTTTAAGATCTAAGTGATATTGAACTCTATTGGCTAACTTGATCTTTTTTCTGGATGCAGATCATTTAATAGTTCAACAACCATGTAATAAGCACTTTTGTGCATCAGATATCAAACCAAGAGGTGAGAATAGGTGTGGTTAATCCCTGCCTGCAAGAAGTACCCTGGCTGTCTGTTGCTACAAAATGTATTACTCTAAAAGAGAATGGCTTAAAACAAATGCTGTTTTATCATACCTTTTGATTTTGTAGGTCAGAAAATGGGGCAGGGCTCGGCTAGGCAATTCTGCCCCCCCCACCACATGTCAATTGAGCTCACTCAGATATAATTAGCTGATATCAGGGATGGTTGGGAGGGTTTGGGATGACTTCATTCATATACCTGGTGCCCGTGCAGGGATGGCTGGGGAGCTGGGCTCAGTTGGAACTGATAACTGGAGAGTCTCTCCTTGGTCTCCCCAGCATGTGATCTCAAGTTACTTGGATTTCTTACATGGCCAGACCAGTCAGTATTCCAAGAGGCCTGAGCAGAAGCCTCAAGGCTTCTTTTGATGTCACACCTGCTGTTAGCCCAGATTCATGGGCAGAGCATTATAATCTATGTCTCAAAGAGGAATAACCAATATTTTGGGTTATACAGGCTCATGTATTAGTAATCATCAAAGTGCTACTGCAGAGCTAGGTACAGGGTGCTATGGACAGCGAGAACTGAAGTGAAGGATTAGTACAAATTAGCTGTGTAAGTTAAAATAAGAAAGTTATTCATCGACACCATGAGCAAACACATGGGAGCTGAGAGCATGGCGCTGCTCCTATGATGCAATGGAGTAGAAGTGAGGGAACCACAGGGCCATCAGCGGGAGTCAGGAGAGAGACCCAGGGATCCAGAGCAAGTCCGTTCTATCTCACAAGGGTCAAGAACGGACCTGGTGCCCAGAGGCTGTGGCCACCCTGCTCCAGGCTCTTCCCTCATAAACAAGAGTCGGGAGGGAGCAGCAGGCACTCACCCTCCCCTTCCCGGATTTACCTCCACCATCAGCCTCAAGTCCATGGAGGACGATGCTCATTTGCCTTTCATCCCCATTGATGTTGGTCACCATAAGAAACCCTCGCCTCCCCACTGCTCTCCAATGCTTGAGGCTCTGCTCCTGCGCTATCCTTTCTGACCCTCCTCCCTCCCCAACTCTGTAAACCCTCTGTTCGACCCTCTGGGATTCAGGACTTCCGTCAGCACGACAAATGTTTTACTTGGCCCCTCACTTTAGGCACTTGATTCAAGGGCCAGGCTTCTTCACTGTAAAATTACTGTTTTCCCATTTGCAATCGTAATTGTTTGTTAAGGAGATAGGTTTAAACTATGTAAAGATGCTGTTTGCATCAACCCTTCCATTCATTTTTTAATTTTTATGTGTCTGTATGGACTCCTGATTTCTTTTTTTTTTTTAATTTTTTTAATGCTTTATTTATTTTTGAGAGAGAGAGACAGCGTGAGCAGGAGAGGATCAGAGAGAGAAAAAGACACAGAATCCGAAACAGGCTCCAGACTCTGAGCTAGCTGTCAGCACAGAGCCCAACGCGGGGCTCAAACCCACAAACTGTGAGATCATGACCTGAGCCAAAGTTGGACACTCAACCAACTGAGCCACCCAGGCGCCCCTGGCCTCCTGATTTCTAATTCTATTCAGTGGGCTCTCAGGATCCATTACTGGCATTTCTTTCAGTGTTTATGTTCGATATGATTTGGCCTCTGGGAGCCCATTTTAGCTGTCTTTTCTGCCTTTTGGTCTATCCTCAGTATTCTTTGCGCTCTCTCTTGTCCACTGGCACAGGATCTTCCAGACTGGTCATGCTCTTTCCTCACTCTGGCCCTGAAATTAGCTGTCTCTCCAAGGAGCTCTTATTCCTTGTACTGGGGAATGGTATTTGGAACCTAAGATTCAAGTGTCAGACACGCTCATTGCTGTCAGAGTGTGCTGCTACCCCAGACTCACCCAGAGGACATGTGTGCACACACACACAGCTTTGTGTGAACATTTATTTCTCTACCCAGTCATCTACACATGGAACACCATGGGTTCATACAGATTTTTAATTTCAGTCTAACAGTATGAGGATTAACCTCATTTTCTCTCTTTTTGTATTTGTACTTCCCTTCCTTGACAATGAGGAACTTAGCTCCCACTGCTCTTTCATCTATGTATTTACTTAATCCTTCTCATGTTTCCACTCTCATACCTCTGCCACCATCCTCTCCCCTACACAGATCCCCCCCCTCCCCATTGCACTTGAGCTGGACACTCTTCCCTGGAGGAGCTTCAGTACTGAGGGGTTCTATCCACCCTCTGGGACATGACACCCAGTGCTCTTCATAGATGCCCTCTTCACCCGGCTGGGGCATTTTATTTAACAAGAACACTTGGCCTTAATGGACTGTACACCTTTCATATTCTTAAAACCACAATATTCTTACAGGGCTTTGCTATGGGTGTCAGAGCTCAAGGGGCCCGATGATTGTCAGGTCATGGGAGATTGTGCTCAATAACCAGAGTGACTTTTCTTAGAGAAAAATAAGACCGTAAAAATCCATCAGAATATTTCACTAATTTAAACGACTATGAGCATTAAACTCTACTATTAATAAATATCTTCAAGTTGTGTTTTTAAAAAGATCATCTATAATGTCCTTACAAGAGACATAAAAGGAAAAAAATGAGAGAGATGGAAAATAAAAGAAGGAAAAAGCATAAGCCAGAACAATATTGACTAAATGGAAGCTGGTGTGGAATAAAAATATCATTTCTAAGGGCACCAAGACACATGAAGTATTTGTGTAAAAATCAAGCAAAATATGAACAAGATTTATATGCTGAGAACTACAAAATGATGATGAAAGAAATGTTTATAATTAAATGGGGAAATAAACACGATTCAAGCATTGGGAGACTCCGTATTTTTAAGATGTCAGTTCTTCCCAAATTGATACTTATATTCAATACATTTCTAATCAAAATCCCAGCAGAAATTTTTCTCAAATAGACAAGCTGATTCTAAAACTTATATTTAAAGGAAAACCATGTATATGATTCCATTTACTTGAGGTACTTAGAATAATCAGATTTATAGAATCAGGAAGTAGAATAGGGATCACCAGGGGCTCTGGGAGTGGGGAATGGGGAGCTGTTGTTTAATGGGTACAGAGTTTCAGTTGGAAAAGATGAAAAAATTATGGAGATGGATGGTGGTGACTGCACAACAATATGAATGTACTTAATACCACTGTACTATGCAATTAAAAATGGCTAAAATATATTTTATTAAGTATACTTTATCATAATAAAAATTTTTTAAATAATAATAGCCGAAATAATTTTGAACTCACACTAGGTGATTTCAAACCTGACTGTAAAGTTAGAGTAATCAATATAGTGTAATAAGTACAGACACATAGGTCAATAGAATAGACAATGCAGAAATACAACCACACGTGGTTAATTAATTTTTGACAAATTTCCAAAAGTAATTCAGTGGAGAATGGATAAAATGACCACTGTATGGGGCTGGAATAATTGAATATCCACCCATATGCAAAATAATCTTTATGTGTACCTCACACCATACACAAAAGTTAACTCAAAACTGGTCATAAACCTAAATGTGTAATCTAAAACTATAAAAACTCTAGAAGAAAACATCAGAGAAAATATGTCCTTGGTTTAGGTAAAGCTGTCCTATAAAACATCAAAAGCATAATCATAAAAGAGAAAATTGATCAATTAAACTTCTCGAAGATTAAAAACTTTTGCTCTTCAAAAGACCCGGTTAAAGAAATAAAAAACCACCAACTAGGTGAGAATATTTGCAGATTACATATCGACAAAGACGTGAATAGCTAAAAGCCCACTGAAAAAGACTTAACATCATTAGTCATTAGGAAAATACAAATTAAAACCACAATATGACACTATCTCACACCTATTAGAATGCAAAAAAGTACCGACAGTACTATGTGCTGATGAGAATACATTACAACCAGAGTACTCATACTGCTTGGGGGAATGCAAAATGTCACAACCATCTTGGAAAGCTGAACACTTTGGTGGTTTCTTGTTTCTTTTTAGGTTAACCATAAACCTACCATACAATCCCATTACCCAGCAGTCCCATTACGAGGCACTTGCTCAGAAATGACCACTGGGTTCACACAGAAGCCTTTTTTCATAATCATCAACGCAACCTAAATGTCTTTCAACTGATACACAGATAAACTGTGTAAACAGACGGTAGTATCTTCATCCAGCGGAAAACTACTCATCTCTAAAAACAAACTACTGATATACACAAAAGCATGGGTGACTGCCAGAGGCATCATTCTAGTGAAAGAAGGCAGTCTGAAAAGGCTACATGCTCTAGGATTCCATTTATATGACATTTTGGAAAAGGCAAAACTATTGGAACAGAAAGTAGTGCTTGCCAAGGAATGGGAGTGTGGGGGTGTGGTGTGACTGTGAGGGGCCGGAGGGCATTGTTTATTACCTCTAAAACTGTTCTTTATCTTCCCAGTGCTGGTGTTTTGTACTTTGTGAAAACTTGCAAAACTATTCACTAAAAAGGGTAAATTTTATTATTTGTGAATCATACCTCAACATATCTGAGTCAGAAAAAAATGAAAATCGGCATATTCTTTTGTTTTCAGACATTGAGTGGCAATGTGTTGTTTGTAGAGGTTTGTAATTTATTTTGTCAAAACCGTAGACTGTGGGCTCGGCCCATCGCATGACAATTTTCTCATTTTTCAATTAATGAAAAAGCCAGAGGAGGAGATGACACATGACAAAGAACAATCAGCTTTTGCAATCTGATTATATAAGTGAGCTGCTCTGGAGGCTGGAATTTGCATTGCCTTTTTGTTGTTTTCCGCCGATCTAGGGAAACAGAGTCGAGAAAAACTCCTTGCATCTGTTCATTCGAACCCAGGAATTCAAGGCCAGTTCTCAGGTTTGAATATGGAACGGTGGGACTTGACTTTGGCTTATTCTAGGACAAAAAGTTCCTGATGGGATTGTTTGCTAAGCCTCGGTTTATTATACACACGTGATGAGTTTTATAATGTGGCTGATGTGGGTTTAATTTCATGAGCTGTGCCTTACACTTGCATGGTTACATTTTGGGAGTTGTAGAACAGTGGCTGTAAGCTTTTTAGATTTGGAGCCCTTTCTCCAAAGCTACACGCTCCGTCACACATGTAACAGTGACTCAGGAAAGCATCTCTGCTTGTGGTGATTGACCCAAGCCTGGCAGCATTGAGGAACTTCCATTAATCACAGTGAAAAATCCACCGCTCCCACACCCACGTTTGTGAAGAGGACCATAATGGTGGCTCCCAGACATAACACAATAATTCCAGATGGAATCTGGTTCTTGTTACTAGGGCTTATTTCACCAGTGGAGGTCTTGAAAACAAAGTCTGTGGTGTCAGTTCAGAGTAACATAGCTCTGTCCCAGAAATCACCTTTCATTGTATAAAATTGCCCTTAATGTCATTGTTTCATTTGCCTGACCATTCTACTCTCCCTTTTTAAAATCTAACCTCTAGGGGCGCCTGGGTGGATAAGTTGGTTAAGTGTCCAACTTCGGCTCAGGTCATGATCTCACAGTTCATGGCTTTGAGCCCCACATCAGGCTCTGTTCACAGCTCAGAGCCTGGAGCCTGTCTTCAGATTCTGTGACTCCCTCTCTCTCTGATGCTCCCCCGTCTCTCTCTCTCTCTCAAAAATAAATAAAACATTAAAAAAATTTTTAAAAAAATCTAACTCTAGATTTGGAAGAGAAGGAAGATCAGAATTCAATTTATTATATGTAGGTGTTACCAAGACTCTCAAAAGGGAAGGAGAGAGAGACATTTGTATATATGGGTCTGGAGCTCAGGAGAGAGAATGTCAACTGCAAGTGAACACGGGTGAGAATTTCCACACTGAGATCATAATGGCAGCTGAGGGCGTGGTCAGAGGGGGCTCACAGCAAAGGGCCCAGCCACCTGAGGTTGAGGAGGCCAGCGGTCCAGGACTGGGTAGAGGAGGATGGATGGATATGGAGGCCAAGGAGAAAACCCGAGAGAGCCTGGTATTCTGGAGCCGAGCGAGGGTAATGTGCCGGTAGGGGAGTGGTGCAGTGTTACATGCTGCTGAGAAGGCAAAGGGAATGAAGCCTAGAAGGGTCCACGAGGTTTAAAAGCATGATGGTCACTGCTGATCTCCTATCCCTTGTGGTCCTTCTTCATGATGAAAAGTTCTTTGAGAACAGACACCTTGATTAGAACTCCACGTTGCACTTAGGAAACGGCCAACAAACAGTTGCTATATTGTAAGCTTTCCTGATATACTTGAAGCCTTAAAAAGGTATCATGGGGTGGGGGGTGCCTGGGGGGCTCAGTCAGTTAAGCGTCCAACTTGGGCTCGGGTCATGATCTCGTGGTTTGTGGGTTCGAGCCCCGCGTTGTGCTCTGGGCTGACAGCTCAGAGCCTGGAGCCTGCTTCTCATTCTGTGTCTCCCTCTGTCTCTAACCCTCCCCCTCTCAAAAATTAAAAAGTAATAAAAGCATTTAAAAGAAAGTTTTAAAGGTATTCATGGGGGTGGGGGTCAAGGAACTGTTGTGTACTCTGGTTGTGTTAGTGGCTACACGTGTTAAAACTCCTAGAACTGTACACCTCAAAACAGTCCATTTTATTGCATTTTAATTTTTTAAGACATGTTTTAATTAGTAATGATAAGCATCTTTTTCTCACATGGTGGTGGCTCTTGAGTGTTTAGCGTGAAGTGACTCTTTCAATCTCTCATGTATTTCCTAAATAGCTCTTTGTATTACACAAGAGTTAATGACTACCAACCATTAATAAAAACAACTAAGATTTTAAATAAAGTAAGAGAAATCCAGAAGAGTGCCAGCAGAAAATTTATGAAAATGTGTCTATAATTTTAGTTGGTATAGAAGAAGTGAAAAGGAAAGCCATAACAAAATCTCTGTTGTCTCATCTTTTTAACAGACAGGAATGGGTCACTTGCGTGTTACCAGAGATGGTCTTCGCCTAGAAGGGGAGTCAGAATTTTTATTCCCATTGTACGCCAAAGAAATACACTCCAGAGTGGTAAGAAAATGACGACACATTTAAATGTTTTGTGTTGTACGAAAAATAATAATTGTTAAGCATAGAAATTCAATGCATTTCAGAAGAGAGTTCTTAGAATGTACACATGTACACGCATTCATGTTATCCTCTTTATAAAAGCTTGGCTAGAAGGCTGTAAAACTTATTTCAGATATTACGTTATAAAAAGATTCTGTTTTCATGTGCTTCAGCTCTGAACTTGGTGACCTCGGTCATTTAAGCCATAATTAAACATGTTTGGCAATTAAAACCTTTATCAAAAACAATTTAAACTTCTTTCCATTAGCGCGGGTAATTTAAAGACACTTTTTTCAAGGCGTTTAAAATGATCTGAGAAGCTTAGAAAGAGATTAGTTTCACTGTAGTAATGTTCTGTACTAATTATGCTAATTATAGATTAGGGTCCTGTGGCAATCTCTGTTAAATAGATGAAACACTTCCATTAAAGAATTATGTGACTTTAAAAATAAATCTGCCTCCATATTATCTTCGTTTACCTCCATGGAATTTATAACAAATAGAGCCAAGCAGGAAAGATAGTCAAATAGCCTTTGTAACATGTTCCGTTTTTCTTTCTGTGCTGCTATGCAGGTTGTAGTAAAGGTAAACATTTTGCTGAATTATTGGTTAGGTGTCATCTCAATAAAACGATAAAACTTCATCCAGCTGTAACTTACCGGTTGGATGAATGGCACGCTTTTGGTTTTCCTCCCGTATTTACGGATACGAAGGGATGGGTCAGTATCTCCTTCATGCGGAGGCTCTTGCAGCGACTCTAGGGGAATTCGAAAGGACCCAAGAGGCCAACGGCTGAGAAGCATGTGGTCTTAAAGGAGGGATACAGCACACGCCTACAACAGACGTCAGACGGTCACCCAGCCCTACGGCCAACCATAAAGCGATGCAGTGTGAAACGTGCACACGAACACACACAGCCACGGAGAGATCGTATGCGTGCCAAGCACATAAGTAGCTCTTGGGCACTATTGTATTACTTCTGATAATGTCTCAGTTGACAGGAGGAGCTGGGAAATGACCTGGAATGTGACAGGCTGATAGGTGCGGGAGCCAGATGCCGCAAACTTCTTCAGATAAGACGCTTATCATTAATTGTGATGGCAGTTCAGTGTATTAAATAGCCCTGTCATGTGAGAAGAGGAGGAATAAACCCAAACTTATGTAAAGGGGGAAGTCAGGTGTGAGCAAAGAATTTAAATATTAGAACTTAGCCATTTTCCCCCCAGAGTTATGTTGGCTGATTCCCTACCATAGTTTTTAATGGTTTTATTTAGTTTTGAGAGAGAGAGAGAGACCGAGCATGAGTAGGGGAGGGGCAGGGAGAGAGGGAGACGCATGGAATCTGACGCAGGCTCCAGGCTCTGAGCTGTCAGCACAGAGCCAGATGCGGGGCTCGAACCCACGAACCACGAGATCATGACCTGAGCCGAAGTCGGTCGCTTAACCGACTGAGCCCCCCAGGCGTCCCCTACCCTACCATATTTTAAAGAGAGAAGACTGGTAGAATGGCCTGCTGGCTGAAATCAGGTGATTAGTTCATAGCAAATTTAATATTCTGGATTTAATACCTTTAGTTACATCTTATCAGATTTTTTTTAGATCTCCATATACATTAAAAACTCCGGGAGTAGGAGTGCCTACTCCCCTGCTCACACTGTCTCTCTCTCCCTCTCTCTCTCCCAGAAATAAATAAAACACTAAAAAAAAAACTCAGGGAGCAAAATTATATCAATTATTTTAGATAATCACATATTAAACTCTTACAATGATGCATTGATACAATATGTCGATTGATACATAAAATTACAGAAACCTGTGGAATGATGTTGTGTGATCCCAGAGATATAAAGTACCTGGTAACTAATATGGCTTTTCCAATAATAGGATTAGCTGAGCAAAATTAGGTCTTATATCTTCTGTATGCACTGATGTATTCTGTTTCCTTTTCAAAGATGAGTCTAGGAGGTAATTTTCCATAAAACTACAGAAATGAATTTGCAAAATTTGGCACATCGTAATTTATGTATACTGCTGCGGTGAGAGACGCTCTTTATTATAACTATAGTCCAACATGGTATTCCGGCTTCTAACATGTGATTACTTGGTAACTCTTCAAAACTAACACATGAGGTCCTGTCAAGATTGGATCTGGAGCTCGTGATTTAAAACCATCCACCCTGCCCATTATTAACCTAAACCCAGAGCAGTTCTAACTGCTAAAACCAAGAAGCTATATTTACAAACATACAGACCTCGTCCAAAATGAAATAAAACCGAAACACACAAAGGTAAAGCTTTACATGAAATGATTGTCTTTTGAAGTTCGCAGTCCTGGAAAGAGGCAGGGACGGCTTCCCATCAAAGGCCACAGAGGGGGACGGAAACCAAAACGGTGCCTCATGGGACCCCATGGGACTCCGGCTACACCCACGGCATGAGACAGCAATGAAAGGCAGACACTAGTGGCACCCACTGCCCAGGCTTGAATAAAAATGCCAGACCAAGACCCGAATGTCATCCGAGGACACAAGCCCTGAGCCACCACAAGACCCCGGGGTCGGAATGAAAACAATGGGACATCCCTTAGTCGGGCTTGGTGAGTCCAGAAATCAAAATACACCCACAGACGGAAGCTGAAGACTGAGACCTGAAACCACATTCGGAAAACTTCACCTAAAAGACAGGATACCAGATAAACTCCACAAGAAAGAGAATTAGCTTCCAACGAAGTAGAAACAATCATGCTGAAAATGGCTGGAATAGCACACGTAAGAATTCCAAGCAGATAAAGCTATTTTGCAGTAGCTTCTATGAAAAGAACGAGAAATGACAAAAATCAAAACAGGTTTACAGAAAGAACAGGGAACAGATTTACCTGCTTTTCTTCAACAACTAAAAAACTTGGACACGTATGAGCAACGTGGGTTTTGCGATGGCCTGGAAGTTCACATGTGCAAACCTAAGCCCCCAGGTGATGGCCATAGGAGGTGGGGCCTGGGGGAGGTGCTCAGGTCACGAGGGTGGCGTCCTCCTGACGGAAGCAGGGAGGCCCCACGGAGCTCCCTCACCCCTTCCAGCATGCGAGCTGGAGTCTGGAAGGCGCCTTCTGTGAACCACAAAGTGAGTCACGCTGGACACCCGGTCTGCCAGCACCATGATCTTGGACTTCCCGGCCTCCAGAGCTGTGAGAATGAAATCGTCGTCGTGTATAAGCCGCCCCAGTCTCTCGCATTCTGTCATGGCACCAACATGGAGCAGGACGGTGTTCAAATATTGGCAGGCAGGACAGTTATCTCTGAGAGAGGGAACCAAGAGGCGAGCCCGGGACTGCCTCAGTTTACTACTCGCAGAGAGTTTCTAAGGCCACGGTGAGGGAGGGGGGCTAGTGAAGAAGCAGGGGTTCTCCCCGAGTTGAGAAGATACGGTTGGGAGTCCAAGGAAGAGAAGCCAACCTAAAGCCCACAGGGCAGAGCACCGTCGAGGAGGCGGCCACCGCACAGGGAGAGCCCAGAGGCAGCAGGAGGGGCGCCCCCTCTTCACACCCCTGCATGCCAAGGCTCTACCTAAGAAACCCGTAAACCGTCAGCTCTTATCGTGCTAGTTATTTGTGAACGATGTGAAATCAAGTATTAAGGTCACATCATTGGGTGCAACACGAGATGCTGATCGATCCAGCTCCTTCCACGAAGCAACTTGAGAATTTCAGACCTGCCAGAGATCCAAAGCATTCCTGAAACTTCATTCCTTCTGAAAAATCACATCATTCACTACAACTTTGCAAGACAAAGTTTGGTTCCCCCCAAACGGATCATAAACCCGCCTGAATCCAACAGCCAAATTGTTGCATTCTTTCTGAAAGAATTTGTTTATATTAGAGCAAACAATCTCCTGTAAAGCAAAACTACCCATTCGGATCTATGATACCACAGAAGGCACTTAGGACATAAAGCCACCTTATCTTCCAACAAAAATTCAAAAAACCTAGACGTCTGACAAATTTTTAAAGCTCTTTTGAAATTGCGAGAAGGCTTTACATTTTGCAAATAAGTAACATGGTATTTATTATAGAAGAACTAACCATGCTCTGATTTATCTTCTAAAAATACACCCTGTCCTGGACATAAATAATAAGAAATGAAATTTTAATTCCTCGGAATGGAAAAAACACTGATTAAAACTCAATTATTTTAGATCTTCATGCTGAGAATTCACTTGGTACGCTGCAGCCAGTGCATACAAGCAGCATAAACCCATAAGAGTATTATAATTTATGGGAGGAAAAAAGTTAGGACACCTGTAGCAGCCGGGAAATGAATTTTGCCACCAACCACATGAGCTTAGAAGATCTTGAGTCTGGAATGGATCCTCATCCCTTCAGCCCCCTGAGGCCCTGAACAGGGGACCCACAAAAGCAATAATATAATAAATATGTATTGCTTTAAACTGTTGGGGTAAACAAAATGTATTTACTCTTTTAATATAATATAGTCCAAGATTTAAAAATACTGTATATGGCACAGAATCTCTGACAATGGAAAATTTATCTCCTATAAATCCTAAATTTATATATGAATATAAATATAGTCATTTTATTTTTTATTTAAAAATTTTTAATGTTTATTTTTGAGAGAGAGACAGACAGACTGAGAGTGGGAAGGGGCAGAGAGAGGG
>NW_027532842.1:6394045-6436020 GCF_008692635.1 Crocuta crocuta | reverse complement strand
ATAATAAATATGTATTGCTTTAAACTGTTGGGGTAAACAAAATGTATTTACTCTTTTAATATAATATAGTCCAAGATTTAAAAATACTGTATATGGCACAGAATCTCTGACAATGGAAAATTTATCTCCTATAAATCCTAAATTTATATATGAATATAAATATAGTCATTTCATTTTTTATTTAAAAATTTTTAATGTTTATTTTTGAGAGACAGACAGACAGACAGACTGTGAGTGGGAAGGGGCAGAGAGAGGGGGAGACACAGAATCCGAAGCAGGCTCCAGGCTCTGAGCTGTCAGCACAGAGCCCAACGCGAGGCTTCAACTCATGAACCATGAGATCATCACCTGAGCTGAAGTCGGATGTTTAACTGACTAGAGCCACCCAGGTGCCCCACACTCATGTTAAATAGCATATATTTGTCAGGGTACCTGGGTGGCTCAGGTCACGATCCCAGGGTCGTGAGAGCAAGCCCCATGTCGGGCTCTGCACTGAAGGGCTGAGTGTGGAGCCTGCTTCAGAGCCTCCCTCCCCCTCCCCTGCTCATGGGAACGCACATGAACTCACCCTCTCTCTCTCCAAAACTAAGCGAGCAAGTGAATAAATGAATAGTGTGTGAGTGTCACATTTTGTCACATTTTGTAAATGTCCTTCTAGGACTCCTCCCTGCTTCTGCAGTCAACTCAGAATGTGACCGTCAACGCACGCAACTCTGCAGGGGAGGTCACGGGCAGGTTAAAAGTGGGTGAGTCCAGCTTCTTCACAGAGCTTTGCATGTGAGTGGTCTGTGGATGGTTGTGCTGAATGGATATATGTCTCTCTTCTAAAGAATTCATGGCTATTCATGAACAGGTGAAGTATGAGTTTTCTAAATGCCATGCTCTGTTGACCGCAGAGAACAGTTGGAGACAGCGACATATTTTAATTAAAGTTTTTATTTCAATTCCAAGAAATAGAGACCGTTCAAGGTAGTAAGAGACACATGATTATTGCAGAATGCCAACGAATCTGAGACCAAAGGAAAGGCACCAAAGAAGCTGGCATCAGAAGAACAGAGACCAGGGTCTAAGATTCTCTCTCTCTCTCTTCCCCTCCCCACCCTCCTCCTCCTTCCCTTTCTCCTCTCCTACGTACCCCTCCTTTCTCGGGCATCCCTGCCCACTGTTTTCACTTGGCCACATCAGTTCTAACTCTAGGCCTACTGGACCTCTCCGGTTCTTTATCTGATTGGCACCAACCAGCTTGGTCTTCATGAATTCTAAGTTCACAACAAAGTACTCTAATTGGCCCAACTAATGTGTTTAGCCCGCTGCCCTTGGGCCAGCTACGTAAGCTATCCAACCAGCTAACACCAGAGAATAAGGCACCAAGGAGTAAGGTCCCACGAAATCTTACACAGTGAGAAAAGGATGAGGGAGGAAGAACATAGGTGGGAGAAATGATAAAAGAGCAAAGCACCTAGTGAAAGGAAAGTGTAGCCATTCTCTATACTACCAGCAGTCTATAGGTGTGCCAAGCCTAAGAAGTTGAGTGGCCTCTTGGGTTATGGGAAAACAGATGGCAAGTGTCCCACCAGCCCAAGCCAGTGACTCTCAATGTCTCCTTTTTACAAAACAGAATAATAGCACATTGGGAACTACGGCCATATATTAGCCTGATGATTCCTTTTTATCATGCTCAGACAGGAGTTCCGTATTTTATGTTCCACTTTGCTCTTTATAACTTGTTTCTCTTTCGCTTAGAAGTTTGTTTGATCACTAAGTCCGGTGAAATTCTCAGTGGCTCTGGACATGAACCTGGCCTGAGTTTATCCAGCATACATGTTCTTGAAACGCATCTAAATCAAGCCATATTTTCTTGATGACTCGTGTAGTATTATGAGTTATCTTTACCATTATTTCACAAAATTCCTTGTAGCTTTTATATGTGTGAGGGATTTTTGCTCATCGTAGTGCCGGCGTGGAACTTTCTATATGCTGTCATGTAAGTAATAACATACAAAGAATATGTACGTAGCCCTTAGGAGCTCCAAAAGTAAAAGTTCCCTTTATATTCTTATAAAAATGATTTACTGCAAATAATTATTTCCTCATTTAATTTTTTATTGAATGCAGATTATCATATATCATACAAGAGAGATGTGCTATAAATCTGCCTCCAGTTCCATGAATGAAAAAAAACTGAAAGCACTGGAAAGCGAATTTGCTCAAGAACACACAGCTATTTAGCAGAACAAGCCAAACCAGGAGTAAGAAGGAATTAGCAGTTAGCAGGAAAAGCAAACCCCAGGACTTCCCTCAGCCTGGGATGCGCCACTCCCTCTCTCCAATCAGATTTCCTTGAATTATGGCCCTATTTCCTGCAAATATGGATACCATTTTTGTCACCAAGGAATTTACTTAAAAAAGAAAAATATATATATACATATACAAAAAACCCAAAAGACATTCCCATTAGAATTACTTTGGTTTTAGCTGGTCACCTTAAATCTTGAGTTTTAACCTTGGTGTTCCATGCTCAGTATGTTAAAATGAGTGATTTCTGGTAAACTCTTGTTTGGAAAGCCTCTGTTATATGGAAGACCCTGAACCAGAGAATACTGTTCAGCTGACAAGGTTATTCTCAAGTAAACAACTTCCACAATCGTGGTCGCTCCAGCCTCCCATTTCCTGGAAGAAGTTAAACATAGCCAACCTGGATATTAAAATGTAACTTATGTGAACAAGCCAAATTCGTCCCACTTAATTAAGTGAATAATTGCTTATTACTAAACCACTGAAAGTAATGGCAGTGAGTACAGTCAAAACCAAAAGCCTTAAATCCCCAAAGAAGTTAAACACTGACAAGCAAGCAACAACAGCTAGCACTTCAAATCCTTGAGCTGAAAGATACTGACTCACAGCAACAATAACGGGAATCTTATGAACTCTAAGTGCAGCTCTCGTTCCTGCCATTAATTTCCTTTTCATTTCAAATAACAGAGACGAATTCTGGTTAGCATAAAAACATTTATTCAGGTGGGCTGGTTGGGTTTGGCAGTCTTGGTTTTCTGGGCACGGAGCCCGGCTGCAGTGCATCCTGGGAAAACCACCAGCTTTCCAGTGACAGGCAATCGGTACAGAATTTGATCAAGCAGGGCTGCTGGCATCGACCTTGGGATTTCTATAGAGTTCTAGTCACTCCCAATCCAAGTGGAGATTTTCAAAGAACAACCAAATAACCCCACTGGGGAGGCTGGGAATGTTTATGGCACAATTCGGTCACTGCCACCTAGATGCCCAAGTCATCTTCCTGGGTGCTGAAAGATGTCCTCTGCTATGATCACAGTGTCTTAGATCCAAGTATCTGAGGGACACCCAGGCGGCTCAGTCGGTTAAGCCTCTGACTTTGGCTCAGGTCATGATCTCACAGTTCAGCCTGCTTCAGATTCTGTGTCTCCCTCTCTGCCCCTCCCCTGCTCATGCTCTGTTTCTGTCTCAAAAATAAACAAACGTTTAAAAATTAACAAAAAAACAAATTTAGGTCTTTGAATAGCAAAGCTGAGAAGTAAGAATCTCATCAGCCCCGCAAGTTTGTTAGGCTTCTTGGAACTTCTGCATAGCCATGAGAAGCTTCTGCAAAAGCCTTTGTATACCCAGAGCATGACTAATATCAAGAATAGAAATGTAAAACAGAAGAATAAAGTGAATATAGTTCTGCAGAATTTCATGGACACTCTATTAAGGGACAGCAGTCCACCAGCAGCCAAGATAGCTCTGGGTGGAATGATTGAACTCCGCAGAAGAAACATCAGAAATGAGGCCAAAAATACCAGTGTTTTATCCCAGCTGCGTGTTTCTGTGAAGTTACCTAGATTTTGCTGCTTTGCATCCTTCCTGGGGAAAAGGAGAAAGAGGGCGGTGACTGTGAACCTGAAGACGAGCGACCTTCCAGTGCAGCGCACCTCAGGGACGCACAGCTCCGAACAGCACAGAGGGCAACAGGCTGAGAATGTAAGAATGTTCCCAGGAGACCAAAGCAGAACGATAACAGATGTGTTTGGCTTTTCAGCCACTTGATTAATGCACCCCTAGTTTCAGGGAATGAATCACTAAAGCAGCCAGCAAGCTCTGGGAAGAGGTTTGAAGTGAGGGTGATGCTTAGGGACCTTCTCTCCAGATTGGTGGGAATTCACGGACTTTTTCTCTTTAACTTTGATCCTCTGGGCAGAGGTTTCTGTAGCTCCTGCTAGGAGACGTAACCGAGAGTCTTCTGTTTGCTGCTCCAGCGTGTCATCATTACTCAAAGCTGAGGCCAACACTTTGGGAGTTGACGAAAAGTGTAGGGGAGTCATGACGGTACTAATCAACACAATCAAAGATAGCAACTTGATTCCCTCTGACTGTGACTGAGGCCCCTCCAAGATCTGTCCTCATGTAAAACACACAAGAAGAAAACTGTGATGACATCTTCTAGAACTTGGAGTCAGCTCTTCTGAGCACCGTATCTTCAGATGTTGCAGAAGAAGTTCTGGGGTGAGCCTGTGGAGGCCTCGATGGAAGCAAGAATGCAAGAATGTGGAGAACTCGATGCCAGATTGCATCTCAGAAGCGGACATTCTAGAATTAAAAAAAGAGGAAAAGGATGACAGATGGGTGGGAAGGTACCAGTGTCAGGGAGGGGAGGGTGTTGATGGCAAATGGGCTGACCTGTACCACTCTTCCCTGTAGAACCGCAAGAATTTGTCAAGAATCTGGCCAGCATGCTCTCAGTGGAAATCCAAAACTGTTGCCTTCAGCACTAGGCAGATTCTAACCCAGAAAGACTTCCAGAAAAATCCACCTGGATTTTCCTCCAACTGAGGAACAAATAGTACTGCCCCAGGAACTCCCCAAATTAAATATAGTGAAATACCACGACTGGCCCCAGAGACAAGTGATGTCCACTTAAGGATACTGAATGTTTTCATAAGAAGCCAAGGCTGAAGAAGAGATGGGATTGGCCACTACAGTGGCTGGAAAGACAAACCGGAAACAGTAGGTTAGGAAGAAAACCCAAATGAACCCACTTTCCAGTTCCACCAAAAAAGACAACGAAGATCTTTATGATGAGATACTACAGCCAGAATGCCCAGTCAGAAAAAGAGGTGTTCTCTCAGAGAAAAGCAGCTGACACTACGAGATGTATATTGGGGAGGGGGGGGATATATATATATGTATGTATATATGTATGTATGGAATATATATACATATATAAATACATGNGAAGATCTTTATGATGAGATACTACAGCCAGAATGCCCAGTCAGAAAAAGAGGTGTTCTCTCAGAGAAAAGCAGCTGACACTACGAGATGTATATTGGGGAGGGGGGGGATATATATATATGTATGTATATATGTATGTATGGAATATATATACATATACATATATACATATATACATACATATATATATGTATGGAATATATAGACACATATATACATATACATGCACATAAATATACATATATACATGTATATATATATATATGGAATGAATTCCTTCCCAAACAAGTTTTCCATTCTGAGGATAGTGTTAAATTTGTATAATTTCTCTGAAAACTGGTAAATCCAAAAAAAATAATTTATGTTGAAAAGTCCTGAAGTACTACTTTTTGAAAGCTCCATGGTAAAAATAAATAAATAAAAGGGGAATTTCTTTGAAGGAGAACACAATGTGTATCTTGGAGGACATGCAGAGGGGTGAAGGGTGCTGCAGCATTACTGTGATTCGCGGAGTCAGATCTGTACAAAAAGATATAGTCGGAGCCATGGGGAAGTCTAACAGAAGTACTTATATACACACCTGTTGACCTAGTAATTCCACTTCTAAGAATCTACCCTGAAGATACAACCCCAACAAAACAAAATACATGTGTCCAAAGGTTGTTCTCTGCAGCAGTATTTTTAATTGCAAAACGTCAAGGGGCGCCTGGATGGCTCAGTCGGTTAAGTGTCTGACTTCGGCTCAGGTCATGATCNAAGATGGAATTCTATTCACATCTGAGACTTTTGCTCAAGTCTTTCCCTCTAGCTGGCATGCCTCATTCTCCCTCCATCAGGGAAATAGAAACTCTTTCTTCAAAGTCAGCTCAGACAGCATTTCCCCAGGGTGCCATTCTTGACCCCCAAGGATAGACCACGGATTCCATTTCAGGGTTCTCCTTAAACATTGCCTATGCTTGTACCACAGCGCTTACCAAATTGTCCTGAAACTAGTTTTACANAACCCCAACAAAACAAAATACATGTGTCCAAAGGTTGTTCTCTGCAGCAGTATTTTTAATTGCAAAACGTCAAGGGGCGCCTGGATGGCTCAGTCGGTTAAGTGTCTGACTTCGGCTCAGGTCATGATCTCACGGCTCATGGGTTTGAGCCCCTCATTGGGCTCTGTGCTGACAGCCCAGAGCCTGCTTTGGATCCTCTGTCTTCCTCTGTCTCTGCCCCTCCCCCGAGAGCATGCTTGCTCTTGCTTGCTCGCTTGCTCACTCTCTCAAAAATAAACATTAAAAAAAACCCTCAAAAACTACTTAAATATCCACATGTATGGATCAACTGTTGAATAACCACATGCATCCACATGAATACCAAGCATCTGTTTAAAAGAATAAGGAAGATGCCTATGGATTGATTTGTAGTAACTTCCTGGACATATTTGTTAGTGATAAAAGTAAAGCGCAGGAGACTACCTATTGTAGGCTACCCTTCACGGAAGTAAGAAAGGGATATAAGGAAAGACACATGTGTTTGCTCATTTGTGTGTAAAAGAAATAGGGGAAGCATAAACCTGAAGTGAAGAGACTGGCTCCCTGTGCGGTTGACTGGGAAGAGGCTGGGGGGACGGGACTGAGGTAGAAAAGATGAGGGGGAAGTCACACATCCAAGTAAAGCTGTCAGGGATTCTGTATGTCAGGAAAACCTTGGCTGTATTTTCACTGGAGAAAACCCTTAAGCCAATTACACAAACTTAATTAGTCATAAAACCGTCCTTTATTTATTTCTTTCATTTTTCATTTCCTTCTTTGTACCAGAGCCTGTCGTTAAAAATTTTACTTCACCAGATAGCTCTTGTTTTCATCACCAAGGTGGAGTTTGAATTTCATGTCTCAGAGAATTCCACTGCAAAAGATTAGTTGCTTAGTTCTAATCAATATCCAGCTAGGTTAATAAAAACTAGTAGAATATTAATAAAATTTAAAAGATTAATTAGAAACTCAGTTATTTTAAGAGATGATTATCCCTGTGAGTATGGGCTCAGGAATGATGTTTTCTGAAGTGGAAACGTATTTAAATTGAACATTCAACGCCTCCTTGTTTTTAATAAAATGAAGATGGAATTCTATTCACATCTGAGACTTTTGCTCAAGTCTTTCCCTCTAGCTGGCATGCCTCATTCTCCCTCCATCAGGGAAATAGAAACTCTTTCTTCAAAGTCAGCTCAGACAGCATTTCCCCAGGGTGCCATTCTTGACCCCCAAGGATAGACCACGGATTCCATTTCAGGGTTCTCATTGAACATTGCCTATGCTTGTACCACAGCGCTTACCAAATTGTCTTGAAACTAGTTTTACGTGCTTTTTTCTTCAGTGGACTTAGCTGTGAGCTACATCCCACTTGTTGATATGTCCTCAGTGCTTAGCACAAAACCTTGAACATAAAAAACATGCCATAAATTTATGCTCAATGGTACAGACTCATTTTTCTGCATTTTTCAAAGTTGTTTTTTTTTTTTTTCAGTAATCTCCACACCCAACATGGAGCTCAAACTCATAACCCTACGATCAAGAGTCATCTTTTTGCATTTCCTTTTTCTAAAGTTTATTTCTTTATTTTTGAGAGAGAGAGAGAATATATAAGTGGGGTAGGGACAGAGAGATAAAGGAAGAGAGATACGGGGCTTAAACTCACAAACCATGGGATCATGACCTGAGCCAAAGTCAGACGCTTCATCGACTGAGCCACCCAGGTGCCCCTGCATTTTCTTTGACTTGAGTAAGGGTTTATATGGTTTCCCTACTCATGAAAATTATGCAGCTAAACTCGTTGAACATTTCATCATCAGATATGGAACAGTGGTTACAGGGAAAAAAAATGTAGTTTAACCCTTTTTACTCAATGAAGCCTCCTAGAACTGTTGTATGAGTCTCCAATAAGCTAAACAGTGAAGTGTTACTGCATAAATTTCCAGATTTTTTGTTTCCCCTCTCAATTTTAAACTCAGATAACCTGATATTCATCATTTAATGCAAATCAGTATTTATATGATAAATATCTGAACTATATCAGTGACCCAGAAGAGGTAAACGGTGGCACTGAATCACTGAGTGACTGAGTCCGGGTGAAAGTGCGGACGAGCGAAAATACAGGCAACTATCCAAAAAAATAAAGTCAGGTTTCCTTAAGAGAAAGAAGATTAAGACATCAAGGAAAAATAGAGAAATGTGGTCCACTTTATAACGGTCGTACACACACACAGAGACACAGGTAAATGAAGAGTCACTGAAGGCTTTTGCAGTACCGATTAATGAAATGACATAAGAATATGTCGGTGACCATATCCAAAACTGATTAACGTATTCATGGAAGAGCTCCTGTTTAATTTCTAGCTAGGTATCCCTCAACTTTAATGAGTAGTGGGAGGGATAAGGAACACACACACAGGACTATAAGATACCCATTTTCTCAGTGCATTTATACTCCCAGATGAGAATTTAAAGCTAACGTACGAAAGAATTAGGGAACACATGTAGTTCTTTGAGTGATCGCTCAGAGCTGTGTTCTGGAGAGATGGATCCATTATGCTGCCAGGGTCAGAAAGATTGGAAACACGAAGAAGAATTAGGAGACGTAAAATGGTGAACGCCTGAGTGTGGGCAAGAGAAATGGAACAAAGTCGCATATGCTCTTGAGGGCACAGCATCCCTGGTCCAGACGTGGGAGCACCCGCCAAACCTTGGAAGTCTAAAAGGAATCTAAAGCAGTGAGTCCTCAACTCACCTGAGGAGATGAAATTTGGAGGGGAAAGTATTGCTGTTGTCACTGAAATACAAAGAAGGAAGGAGTGAAGAAGAAAACAAAAATGCCATCAAGGACTTTCTGTCCTAAAGAAAGGACAGAAACTTGAAGGTTTCTTCCATGGTGCTGTCTTGTTTTCTACCTGGGGGTAAGAGGTGGGGACCTCCCCAGAGGATAGGGACAGGGAGTGAATCAAGGAGGATTCATCTTCTGGGCTGGCTTTGGCCATTAAAGTGAGCCATTCTTAAAATGGTCTTTCGTGGAGCAGCTGGGGGGCTCAGTCAGTTGAGCATCGAGCTTTGGCTCAGGTCATGATCTCATGGTCTGTGAGTTCGAGCCCTGCATCAGGCTGGCCGCTGTCAGTGCAGAGACTGCTTTGGATCCTCTGTCCCCCTCTCTCTGCCCCTCTCCAACTCATGCTCTCTCTCAAAACTAAACATTAAAAAAAATGGTCTTTCACAAACCTCACATCTTCAGAATATAAAATCTTTAGTTGGCTAATCCTCAAAAGATTACAAATTTAAATAAGCTGAGTAGATGAGTTATGCTATTTTTGGCTAGTTTTAACTTGAAAAACCTAACTTTTAAGTGATTTATTCTTTCATGTATTTGATATGGACTAACATGGTTTTGTTTTTTTAATTTTTTAATGTTTAGTTTTGAGAGAGAGAGCTACAGAGCGTGAGTGGGGGAGGAGCAGAGAGAGAGGGAGACAGGATCTGGAGCAGGCTCCAGGCTCTGACCTGTCAGCATAGAACCTGACATGGGGCTCACAAACCATGAGATCATGACCTGAGCCGAAGTCAGATGCTTAACAGACTGAGCCACCCAGGCCCCTCTTTAATTTTTTTCTTAATTTGAGTATAGTTGACAAACAAGGTTACATTTGGGTCAGGTGTACGACATAGCGATTCAGCATCTCCTTACATTGTGCTTTGTAGATCAGCACATATTTGACATAAATTAAGTTTAATAACATAATAGATTCAGGCTTACAACGTAAAACATTTAATTACAGAATTTGTAAAAAACACTGTTGGTAACAGATTGTATATATGTAGTAATTTGGTATTGCCGGGGGACCTGGCATGGTGTAAAAAGAGATTTTGACTCTACCTACATAATACACACTTCCTAATGAATTGTCGTAATGAATCGTTCAGGTCCCAAAATGGTAGAGGTCCACAGTCAGCAGTTTCAGATCAGCTCCAAGGATGGCAAGCCACTGTTTACTGTCGACGAAAAGGAAGTTGTGGTTGGTACAGAGAAACTCCGAGTAACAGGTATGTGACACTTTTTTCCTCAATTGAGATCTAATTCACATAGAACATTAGTTTCGGGTGAACAGCGTTGATGATTTGATATCTGCATATATTGTGAAATGATCCCCCCGGTAAGTCTAGGTAACATCCATCAACACACGGTTAGAAGTTCTTTCCTAGTGATGAGAACTTTTATTTTTTTAATTTCAATTGCAGTGTAGTTTAACCTACAATGTGTGTGTGTGTGTGTGAACACAGGTTCTTTAATGTAGTGCTCTTTATTTATTTTTAAAAAACTTTTAGTGAGTTAATATAAGTGCAATATTGGTAGTAGAATTCAGGGATTTGTGTTACATTAACCTCAAGAGCTAGTCTCTCAGCAGTTTTCAAATATCCAATACAGTATTGTTAACTATAGTCACCAGGCTGTGCATTATATCCCTAGGATTTAGTTATTTTGTTAGAAGTTTGTCCCTTTTGACCCCCTCACCCATTTTGCCCAACCTCGCTTCCTGCCTCTGGCAACTACCAGTCTGTTCTCTGTATCTATGAGTTTGGTATCTTTCTTAGATTCTATATGTAAGTGAGATCACACAGTATTAGTCTTTCTTTGACTTATTTCACTTAGCATAATGCCCTCATGATCCATCCATATTGTTGCAAATGGCAAGATTTCCTTTTTATGGCTGAGTAATATTCCATTGCATATATAAATATCCTGTTTCCTTTATCCATTTGTATGTAGTAACTCTTGAGAAAAACAATATCCCACTGTCCCAAGCCTATTTTACTTTTGGCAAGTGTACTCTGGAAATTGTTCAGGCAAGGAAAAAAAGTGGTTTGAATTTGTTGACCCTTCTTCATAATGTTTGTTTTTTAATTCTTGATACTCCCCTGGAAGAATGAAATCCTCCTTATAAATCTTTTCTTACTCTTTTCTTGCACCATATTGTTACTCTTTATCTCTTTCCAATTAGTGTAACCCAAAGATTTACAAATTCCTCTATCATCTGTATGATATGCTAGTATCACTTTTCCTATGGTTTTGCGAGCGAACCTTCTTCAAAGTTTCTTTAACTCTCGTTGTACCAGGCACTTGGAGTCCTTCTATTGCTATAAAAATTGTCTCTCTTGGAAATAAGGAGGGTGAGGCTCTTAAAAGAATCACTTTTAGGTTTGAAAAGAAGCAATTTTGTGGGGAAAGAATGTCCAGAACGTGTTTGAAATTTACCTGCTGAGATTCTGTAAAAATTTAATGAGAAAGACAGTAGTTAAATTCATCCCAGCACTTTTCTGTACTATTCTGAGAACCAATGGCAACTTTGTTCTCTCACACATTATTACCGATACTCATAAATGAAAACTGACTTAAGAAGCAGACTCAACCCTAGTATAAACTCTTACATGATATATAACTCCTAATAAGACAAACTACAAGAATCATAACCTATACTAAGGCAATAGGATCTGTGGTTTTCTTACTAAAATAAAGGACACTAGGAAATCTATTTAAAGGACATTGATGGTTTTCTAATAAAGAAATAGCTAGAATGCCCAAGTGCCTTGGTCATCAGAAATCTACTATCCTAGGGGTGCCTGAGCAGTTCAATCAGTTAAGCATCTGACTCTTGATTTCGACTCAGGTCATGATCTCACAGCTCATGAGTTCAAGCCCCATGTTGGGCTCCGCACTGACAGAGGGAAGCTTGCTTGAGATTCCTGCCCCTCCTCTGCCCCCTACCCTCAGAAATAAATAAATAAACTCTAAAAAAAGAAGAAAAAAAATCTACTATTGCCTGGTACAAAGCATATTGGCTTTGTAGGTCTAAATTATGTTCCTATCTCAACAATTACTAGTCACATGACCTCAGGCAGGTTCATCTCTTTTGGCTCTTCCCTCACTTTTAATAACAGGTCGATGATTTCTACTGTGCTAGCATTGCTGAATTAAGTGGATCAGTGTATACAGAGGACAGCAGAGGTCTTGATAAAGTATTATTGCACTGTAGGGCCATGAAATCTATAGGGAATAGCCTGAGAAACAGGAGAGATTGCTTCAAACCCAAGCCATCCTCCACAGGGCATCCCTTAAGTGAAACTTCTCTTAGCCTAGGGCACCTTCCATGCCTTGATGTTAATTTTAGTGGAACAGGTGAAAAAAAAATTGATAAGCACCTATGTTGTTTATTACCTGCATACGTGTATCATAATCACCTGGAGGACTTATTGAAAGATACATTGCTTTCATTTCCTGAGTTTCCAATTCAGCAGGTGTGAAAAGGGACATGAAAATCTGCATTTCCTACAAGTTGTCGGGTGACACTGCTGTTCCTAGGGTCACAGGCTGAGAACCACTCGCTACACTAATCTGACCAGAGTCAGTGGGAAAAACATGTTGGTACCGTATAGATGCTGTCCTGAGCCCACACATTTAAGTTAGCCATTTTATTTGTTTTTTAATTTTGTTTATTGTTTGAGAGAGGGGGGTAATTTGCACACACAGGATGGGCAGAGAGAGAATACCAAGCAGGCTCTGTGCAGTCAGCACAGAGCCCAATGTGAGATTCGATCTCACAAACTGTGAGATCATGACCTGAGCTGAAACCAAGGGTCAGACGCTTAACCCACTGAGCCACCCAGGTGCACTTAAGTTAGTCTTTTTAAAGAAAAGTTATATTCTTCATCTTCTTCATAATTAGCTTTGTCTTGTACAAATTTCTCCCAAACTCCTCTTCTCTCCAGTGAAACTAACTAGAGCAAATATACTGTACCTGTAATTACCGAATACTTTCCTTGTCATGAGGCCTCTAAAACAACACGGAGTTCTGATCACCAAGGCAACCATGAGTGGTGAATGTATGAATGGTAACGTTTTGACCCAGACCTTGACTCTTCCCAGCTTTTCAAGACGTTCTTCGCTTCCCTACATCTGCAGTTAAAGAAATACAAGAAATCGGACAATTCTGGCTTCTCTCCTTGTTTTTTTCCTAAGGTCCGACCCCCTTTCTGTGTTGTGTAACTCAGACTTTCTCAGCCTTAACACTACTGACGTGTTGGGCTGGACAATATTTTCTGTATGTGTGGGGGGCCATCCTGTGCAATGCAGCAAATTCTGAGGCGTCCCTGACCTTTAGCCATAGATCGAGTAGCATTCCTTCCCTGGGAGTGACAATAACCAAAATATCTCCAAACATTGCCCAAACTCTTCGGGAGATTGAAGGCGTTGCAAAATCACCTCTAGTTGAGAGCCACCTTCTAACTTAAACCGACACTGTTTCTCTGGACTTCGTTGACATTGCCTTACTGTGTATTATCTGCTAGAGATGAAGCTAAATGTCTGTAGTACAGAATAAGTAAGACCTACTTCCTTTTACGTGATGCTTATACTGGAGAGCTGTTAGCATAAATTAATTGGTTGGACACAGCCTGCTAAGGATTGTAATAGATGTTTGGGCCCAGGGCTACCGGAGCAGCCTGGAGAAAGGCATCAGTTGTGCCAGAGTGCGAGGGCAAAAGACACAGAGTAGGTCAGAGGAAGTTTCTCAAGGAAAGAGGTCCTGGAGAAAGGCATAGAAGTTTATCAGAAAGGAGAAGTAAGGCTCATCATTCTAAACAAAGTGCCAAGAATGAAGGGATATTAATAGACAATTGTTAAAAGTAAGAGTGAATAACATTTTGAGAACCAGGTTTCATTCCCAGCTGCTCCACTGAGTAGATGTGTGACCTGAAGCATCTATCACCTCTCAGGGCGTCACGATACAGCTCTGCACATCCTTCCCCGCTGGTCTGTCACTGATTGCGGGATACTGTACAGAGCACACAAGGCAAATACAAACTGATTGTGAAATTAAATTGTGAATCTTTCAAAAGAAGCCAGGGTCCCAGAAGACCAAAGTGGTATAGAAATACTGGAATCACTGACAAAACCAGTCGCAAAAGAAGACCTGGAAAGTCAAGGGGCACCTGGGTGGCTCAGTCGGTTAAGCGTCCGACTTCAGCTCAGATATGATCTTGCGGTTCGTGAGTTCAAGCCCTGCGTTGGGCATTGTGCTGACAGCTCAGAGCCAAGAGCCTGCTTTGGATTCTGTGTCTCCCTCTCCCTCTACCCCTCCCCCTCTGTCTCTCAAAAATGAATGAATAAACGTTAAAAAAAAAATTATGAAGACCTGGAAAGTCAGACTTGCCCACCCACTGAAGAAGTGAAAATGAACAAAGAGGACGACCTGACAGGTACTTCAAAGACCGATTGTGTTACTATCACAAGCTTGCAATAGTTGTCTTTGGGAAGATTAATGGGGCCATCGATCTGGCTGGCTTTACTGCCTATGGTAAACATTATGGACAGTGTAATATTGTGTCACTGTGGTAGGCAAAATTCTAAGAATGAGATCCCCAGATCTTTGCCCTTGTAAAGTTCCCTCACCTCTGAGCGTGGAAGGAATCTGTGAATATGATAAGATATCACTTCCATGATTATGTTATTTCTGTGGCAAAAGGGAGTCCATCAATCTGAAGATTTGTTTTCGATGATCTACTGGAATCACATGGGTTCTTTATAAGCAGAGAGTTTTCTCTGGTAATATAAGGAAATCAGAGAATTTGAAGTGCTAAAAGGGTTTGTTCTCTATTGGTAAATGAAGATAGAGGGGGCCATATGACAGGAAATGGGGTGGCTTCTAGAATCTTAGAGAGGTGCTAGGCTGACAATGAGAAAATAGGACCTTCATCCCTAAAGCCACAAGGAACTCTCTTCTGCCAGCAACCTGTCTCGACTTGGAACAAGATTCTTACCCAGAGATTACGGAAAAGAGCCCTGCAGGGCTGACTCCTTGACTTTGGCCTTGTGATGCCTTGAGGATAAAATCCAACCAAGCCTACTGGGTAGGACTTCTGACCAAAGAACTGTGCGCTAACAGGTGACTACTATTTTAAGCAGTTAACTTTGTCCTAATCTGTGACACAGAAATAGAATATTAATACAGCCAGCATATATTCCAACTGTGTTGGAAAAAGTGCATCAAAGAACAAAGCTTGAGTTATTCTTTATTTATTTTCTATGAATTTATACTTATAATTATAACTAAGATTTGTTAAATATACAATAAGCATATTTTTATAAACATTAATCTTTAAAGATCAATTTCCATGAAAGCTTTCTTCCACTACTTACTGTAACAATTTGGTCTTGTTTTAAATGGATCAACTCCAAGTAGCCTTTGTAGTTTCCTGGAGCAGAAGCAGCAGCAGCTGAGAGCCAACGAAAGAGAGATAAGAGAGAGCCAATTCTGCTCTGGGGACTAAGAAAGAAAATTAAATATGTTGCTTCCCTTCTCTCTCTCCTGGATACTTGCATAACTGTCCTAAGCATTGGATTAAAGAGGAGGGATCAAGTGGCTCTTTGTCTAAGGTAGTGCCCTCCAAAATCCTAAACTTGACTCTTGTATAAAGAAATGTTTTCTTGCTGTTACCTTTGTTTAAATACTCAAAGAAAAAAAGAAACCTCTCTAATTCTTAAGCAGATCCCATTTGCAGAAGATATGACTTTTATGTAGAAAATCTTCCAAGCATTCAAGCAAAAAACTCCTGGAACTAATCAGCAATTTCAATAAATCTCAATAAAGTTTTAAGATATAAAATCAACATACAGAAATCAGTTGCATCTCTATACGCTCTATGCGTGAAACATCTGAAAAAGAAATAAAACCATCCCATTCACAACAGCATCAAAAACAATAAAAATATTTTGTTAGGAATAAATTTAGCCAAGTAAAAGATCTGTACAATGCAAGCTACAAGACTTTGTTGAAGGAAATTGAACAATGGAAAGACATCCCATATTCATGGATCAAAAGAATCAATAATGTGGAAAAGTCTATACTATCCAAAGCCATCTGTAGATTCAACAACATGCCCACCAATATACCAATGGCATTCTTCACAGAAATACAAAAAACAACCTAAAATTTGGAACCACAAAAGACCCCTAATAGCCATAGAAATCTTGAGGGGAGAAAAAAAACTAGAGGTATCACATTTCCTGATTGAAAACTGTACTACAAAGCTATAGTAATAAAAACAATATGGCACTGGCATAAAAATAGACCCACAGACCAATGGAACAGAATTGAGAGCCCAGAATTAATGCCCCATGTATGCAGTCAATTAATATTCAACAAGGGAGCCAAGAACACCCAATGGGGAAAAGATAGTCTCCTCGACAAATGGTGTTGGGAAAACTGGATAAATATGTGCAAAACAATTAATTTGATATCTGTCTTATACTGCTCACAAAATCTAACTCAAAATGGATCCAAGACTTGAACATAAGACCTGATGCTATAAACCTCCTAGAAGAAAACTCAGAGAAGCTGCTCCTCAATGTTGGTCTCGGCAAAGATTGTTCAGATGTGACACCAAAAGCACAAACGGACAAAAGAAAAACTCAACAATGTGGACTATATAAAGCTTAAAGCTTCTGCACAGCAAAATAAACAATTAACAAAATGAAAAGCCAACATACAGAATGGGAGAAATTTTTGCAAACCATATACTGGAGAAGGGGTTAATATCTAAAATATATGAAGAACTCAAAGATAAAATGTTTAAAGTCCATAACTCATACAAATCAGTAACAGCAAGAGCAACAAAAAACTCCTACAACTCAAAAACAAAACAACGAAATAGATATTAAAATGGGCAAAGGAACTAAATAGACATTCTTCCAAGAGGACATTCAAATGTCCAACAGGTACGTGAAAAACTGTTCCACACAAATACTCATCTGGGAAATGCAAATCAAAGCCATAATGCAATATTACCTCATACCCATTAGAATGGCTTTCGTCATGAAAATAAGAGATAACACGTGTTGGTGAGGATGTGGAGAAAAGGGAGTATACTGTTGGTGGGAATATAAATTGTCTCAACCGCTGTGGAAAATAGTATGGAGGTTCCTCAAAAACTAAACATATCTATATGATGCACCAATTCCACTTCTGGGTATATACCCAAAGGAAATGAAAATGGGATATTGAAGAGACGAATGCACTCCCATATTTATTGCAGCATTATTCACAATGGCCAAGATATGGAAACAACTTAAGTGCCCATCAACGGATAAATGGATAAAGAGGATATGATGTATACGTACAATAGAATATTATTCAGTCATGAGATAGAAGGATATCCTACCATTTGCAACAACACAGACAGACCTTGAACACATATGCCAAATGAAATAAGAAGAAGAAAAACAACTACTCTCTGATATCATACATGGACTCTAAAAAAGCAAAACTCATGAAAACCAAGAATAAAGCCATAGTTGCTGGGGCTGGGGGATAGGACAGATGTTGTTTAAGGGTACCAACTTGAAACAAGTAGTAAATAAACCCTAGAGATCTAATGTATAGTATAATGAATATAGAAATCAATATTGTATTATAATCATCAAAACTGCTAAGAGACTTGAACTTGATTATTGCAGTCACTAAAAAGAAAGGACCACTATGTAACAGGATAGAGATGCTAATTATTGCTACAATGACAATCATATTGCAATATATAAACGTATCAAATCAAGATGTTTTACACATTACATTTGCATAATGTTCTTTGTCCAATATATTCTTACACAACTTCCATTTAGATTATAGTCAGCTAAGAAACTGAAGAATTATTTTTAAATCAAATTTATGGAGATTAATTTCACGAACTCAGTTTGAAATGGATCAAGGCCTTTAGACAGCCTTATTTTTCCCCCCTAAAAATAGAATTGGTCTCCAAATGACCAATGTTAGCATGCCCCTTTGGTTAACCCAATTATAGAACATATTACTGGAGAAGTATCAACATTTCACCTTAAAAAATGTTTTAGACCATTGCCAGAACTGACATCTGGCAAAAAAAAAATTATACTTTGATTTCTTGGCAGTGATTTGTTTGGCTGGGTGCATTCCCCAACACTTAGTAAGAAAAACAGTGTCCTATAATGGAATTCAATTTCCCTTGAGCAGAGCAAGATTTAAGGATAAGCTAGTTCAGTTTCTTTGCACCTGTGTGGCTAAGCAGGATTACATGAAGTCAGAAGTGATGGTGTCAAAATACTAGAGTCACACACAAAGCCACTGAGGATCTGCAGAATACGATTTCAACAGCTGAAAAAGTGACCATAAACAAAGGTGATAAGTCCAGATGCCTTAAAAAGACATGAAGACAGATTATCTACAAGATTCTAATAGATCAGCATCTCCTTTGAGAACAGAGCCAAGGTCTCCAAACACTTCGTAATGAAGCTCTGTGGACAGTGAATGACCTGGCCCATCGGTTGACAGTCTTTCAGCTGAAAGGAACCCAATTGAGTGATGAGGACATATATTTTCTTACATGAGAAGTCTACAGGTAGGGCAGCTCCAGGCTGATTAATTAGGTGGTCCAGTAATATTTACTCTATCTTTGTTTCTCTTAAGTGTGTTGACATTCCCCTTTTAATCACAGATTCCATCTGTGCTAAACATCACTTCCCTGTGCAATGGCTTCTCTAAACTTCTGTTAAGAAGACCTTGATGGCCCCTTAAATTACCCTTCCAACCTAAATTCTCACATTAAATGATTACCTTTCTCTTGAAAGTGGCGTTTAGATGGAATTTATTTTTTTTAGCCCATTCTAATAGACTTTGTGTTTGGGGAGGGAGTTTTGTTTATTTTTATTTTTGCTTGAGAGAGAGAGAGAGCACCTAAGCAGGGGAAGGGGCAGAGGGATAGAGAAGAGATTCCCAAGCAGGCTGCACCCTCAGTGGGGAACCCGACTCAGGGCTCAGTCATGACCCTGGGATCATAAACTGAGCCCAAATCAAGAGTCGAATACTCAACCAACTGAGCCACCCAGGCACGCCTACATTGGTTTTGATAGCTTTTCCATTTGGGCTTATCTCTGCTATATTATTTCATGATTTTTATATTGTAATCATATGGAATTTAAGTCTGAAGCAAGTCTGGTATAAGAGGAGCTACAGAGTAACCAGTTCATGCAAGTACTTGTTGGCATTATAAGAACTTAGGATTTGTTTTAAATGCAATGGAAAGACATTGAATTTTTCAAGCAGAGTGTTTTTGATCTATACAAAGATCAATATAACCTATTACAAGGGAGCATAGATTATTTGGAGGAAAGAGAGGAAACAGTAAGACCATTTAGGAAGATGTCAACTGTCGTACCAGCAGTAGATGCTGGTGACCTGGCTCAGTGGTAGCAATGGTCATTGAAGGAAGCTGATGACTCCAAACTAAGAACTGACATATAAAGACGTGCAGATAGATCAAATGGGTGGCAGACGTTAAGAGACGGAATCAAAGATCAAAAGATTATATTTGTTTCTGGACGATGGCATTATTCTCTAGGTAGTGGAGAAGCCTGAGGAGGAGAGTACATTTTTAAAGCAGAAGGAATAGATGATTAATGTTTTACGTGCATAAGTGTACGATATCTATGACACAGCCAAATGGATATGCCAAGTCAGCTCTTGGATATGTGAGCTCTTTATTGCTCAGAGCTCAAATCTTGACTAGAGATAGAAACGAGGGCATCATCAGCCAGCTGAGCTCTGAGACACACCAACCTTAGGGCCCTCAAGATAGAGGAAGCACAGCCACTCAAGGACAGTGTGACGAGACAGACAGTGTGGTGGGAGAAACATCATGGGAGCTATTTTCTTGATGCCAAGAGAGACTGTATTCCCATAATTCCAGTCCAGGAAAGTTGAGGACAGAAACCGTCATTGAATGTCATCATGGAGGTCATTATTATCTTAGCAAGACATTTTCTTTGGAGTATTAAGGCAAAAGGCCATTCACAGCAGTGTCAGGACAGAACAGACTGGAGGCAGTAGAGACACCGTGTGGGAGTCTNTTCTGAGAGACAGAGAGAGAGAGAGAGAGACAGCGTGAGCAGGGGAGGGTCAGATAGAGAGGGAGATACAGAATCTGAATCAGGCTCCAGGCTCTAAGCTGTCAGCACAGAGCCCGACACAGGACTCGAACCCACAAACCGTGAGATCATGACCTGAGCTGAAGTCAGACGCTTAACTGACTGAGCCACGCAGGCGCCCCTGGAATCAATCTTAATAAATAGTTATCAGTGTCAACATAAAAACCTAACAGGTGTCTGGGTGTATATTATCTACTGTTTGGGCAGTAGTATTCTTATTGAGCTCTATATTTCTGAACCGAAGGAACCTAGAGTAGCCACAGGTAGGGAAGAACGGGGCAGCCTAGAGCAATTTCCCCTGCAGTGTTGGGTTATGTCCATGAACTCTAGAGTGTTGGATTCTGTCTGTGAATTTACTACAGATCTTCACAGGAACATCCATTCATCATAAATTACTCTGGGATCCAGAAGAGAAGGATGGAGTCACCTAAACTATTGATATTTTATAGTGGAAATGACCAGACCATTTACTACATCTAATCTTGGTGATACATTCTTTTTTTTAAAAAAAAAAAGTTAGCATTGTAAGACTGGGCTTTTTAAATTACTGTACTTTCCTTATACAAATATTTATACAGGATCATAGTATTCAGAGTTATTTAAATGCATTATTTATATAATGATATTTTATAGTGCAACTTTTTCCCTGTTTAAAATTTAAATGATATGACCCCAAATAATATGTTCTATTTTCTACCAGAAACCGGTGTTACACCAATGATATATTGTTATATAATCTTGGTTGGGAATATTTCATATGAATGCATACAAAAGGGAAATATAGTTACACTGAAAATCAACAAAGATTTACTAAGAATTATTTTATGAAGCCATTTACAAAACATCTATTTTAATACATGCAAATAGGTTCTGAAGAATATTACTTTGAGACCAAATAGTAATAACAGAAGTAAAATGATCTAATTTGGGCATCGACAGTTTCAATGATGAAGGAACAGCTGTTCGTATTTAAAGATAATACATACTGGTTTATAGGCTTTATGCCCGCCTTATACTTATGTCCATTACAACAATCACAGGTCATTATAATATCACTCATTGGTTATATTAGAAAGTAAGTAATTGTCATACCTTTAAAGACTAATTACCGAGTTCTGGTTCCTTGTGAAAGAATGTCCTCTGAGAATAATTTCAGCTCACTGGAACAGTTTAAAAAGTCTGTACATTAGTTCCTATACATTAGTTGCATTTTCTTACTCACATATGCACAGATTCAGTGGCAAAGCCTACTTGTGCTTTAACATATAAACTAAATGTTTAATTTCTTTGATGCCGTCGATCCTACTTTTGTAAAAAGTTGCGTCTCCGGTTTTGTTTAGGGCCTGAAGGCGCTCTTTTTGAACATTCAGTGGAGACCCCACTCGTAAGAGCCGACCCATTTCAGGACCTGAGGTAAGAGTTTTGTTCACATATCAGCTCTTTTACAGAAGATACCTGGACGTGTACTGGAGTAATATGTTAGCAGTTATTTCCAGAACAGGTCTTATTCCACCAACTGTCTTTATCCCCATCGTGTGCCACTTGCTAACTAGTCATAACTTACTAAAATCTAAAGGAGGTAAAAAGTACTACAGATTCCCACTGCTTAATGCACCCAAAGCAGAGCATTTACCATCTTAACCACTTTTAAGTGCCCAGTTCAAAGGTAGTAAGTGCGTTTGCACTGTTGTACAGCCGTCACCACCACCATCTCCGGAATTCTTTTCATGTTGCAAAGCTGATATTCTGTGTGCAGTAAACTACTGCCTGTTCTCCCTTCCACCAATCCCTGGAAACCACCCTCTACTTTCTGTCTCCATGGGTTCAGTGACGCCAGGCACCTCATACAATGGGATCAGACACTGTTTGGACTTTCCAACTGGCTCTTTCATTTAGTATAATGTCCTCAACAATGGATGTCTTTACCTAATGTCAGAATATATAAAATCACCTAGTTCCAGAGGTAAAGGTGTTCCTTATACACAGTCTCCGTGTGCCTGTGTGTGTTTCACTTTATCACCACACTCTTCAGTGACCCTTATTGTTATAACTGTTTATTCCAATATTATATTTGTATCTTAGAACAAAATCAAATGCTATTTTTTATTGAGTTACTTTTAAAGTTTATTTATTTTGAGAGAGAGAGAGCGTGCATACATGAGCAGGGGAGGGGCAAAGAGAGGGAGAGACAAAATCCCAAGCAGGCTCCCTGCTGTCAACACAGGGCTCAAACTCATGAACATGAAATCGTGACCTGAGCCAAGGTCAAGAGTCAGGTGCTTAACCCACTGAGCCACCCAGGTGCCCCCAAATACTATTTTTTAAAACAAATGTCTAAAGCCTAAGGCATCACTCGCAATTATATTCAGTATTTGAACTTGAAATATATGCAGAACAATTAATATCCTAATATATTATGTATAACAGAGGAAATAAAGTACAGTATGAGTCCCAGCTTTACAGAGAGAAGCCTTGTGACCTTGGCCAAACTAACTCTTTGAAACTATTTTTTCTCATCTATAAAATGCTGATAGTAATACATATCTCAAAAGATTTGGGGGAAAAAATCAATAAGCTGTTAGGTTAAGAGTATTTTGTAAACTGAAAGTTGAATACAAATAATCATTTTTCGTATCAGTATTATACCAAGTAAATAATCACCCTAAATGGAATAAAAGGAAATTAAGCATTTTCTCTTATCTTGAATGCCTAATTAAATATTAATCAAAAGCAAATGAGAGTTCAGTTTATCTTACCAACTTAGAGAACATTTGCAGCATGAAAATAAATTGTGACTCTAATTACATTAGAACAGTTTCATCAATTTTGATAAAGGATCATAAGATCAATATCTCAGAATTATTATAGTTAGGAAAGAAGAACATTTTGCTTTTCTAGGATAGAAAAATGATACAGTGTCTTTAAAACTGATCCCATTAAAACCATTTTGAAATTATACAATAATACAGATTGTAGAGATACCAGACTCCTTTTTGAAATAAATGCCGCTATTTTAAAAGATCTAGATCTTGAAATTAAACCATCCAGCTTAGTTTGTCCATCAGGACCTAAATCTGCCAGTTACACAGCAGACCCTTGCTAAGAAAGAAGTGAAAGAAGAGTAATCTCTTGCTTTCTGAAATGTGATATACTAAGGGACGTCACATAACCCAGGTGTTATAACCAAATTGATTGAGGAACTAAGGAAATTGTAAGATATTCCTGGAGGGATGGGGTGAGGCTGGAAGCCCTGAGCTAACATGCACTGAATGGGCCAGGACCTGTGCTCCATGCTGTCTCAAAATTTATCTCATTTAATCATCAGCTCAACCCTAAAAATAATCAACTTCATCCCCATTTTATAAAAGAGAAAGACTGAGACCAAAATATTAGCATGTTCTAAGCAAAGACAAAGAAGTAGCCGAAAGATCATTCGAACTCAGCTCTGACCCCAAAGCCCACGTACATTGAGTGTATTGTCTCCACCGGCTAAGTGGACCCCAAGTGATTTAGTCTTTGATTTACAGCCAGACTCCACTAATCAATTATACGACAGTCATATTTTCTCCTGTAAATTCTTACTATAAATTTTCTTTCACTTTTGACTTCTGAGTCCAGGATCATTATTGCTCCTGGCCTGAGTACAGTGAAAATGATTCTAGAATGTCCTGTAAAGAAAGAATGTGGATTTTGTAGGGCTGAGGTCATAAGGCATTTGCAAATACATCCCTGAAATAGACGTGTGTAAATATCACAAATTTAAATTTTGATATTGGCTTAAGTGGTAGTCATAGAAGGGTGACAATTATTATTTTCTTTAAGAAAAAAGATAATTAATTTGCATTTAAACTAGATTTACATTTCTTTTAGCAAAATCATTCACAAGAAAAATATGAACTCTGACATGGTGCCTTCATTGTGACATGCTACTATTCATTCCTACGTGATATAATTCATTCTTTTTTTAAAAAATTCAGCAAAAATAGACTAAACGTGTTTTTGTGCCAGGATGGATGCTAGTTCCGCAGTGATAAAAGGCATGAATCCTGCTCTTCATGATTTTAAAGTCTTGGGAAAAGATATATGCAAACAAGTTAGAACAATATAGTTCCTTGCTACGATGAAAGTCCAAAATGTAGTGAGGGCAGAGGAGAAAAAGCATAAAATCTTCCCAAGGCAATCTGAAATGACAGATTCACAGAGAAGGAACTATTTGATCTGAAACTTAAGGAATCAGTAAACATTAACATCACAGGGTAAACCCAATAGGGAGGTGATGGCGATTAACTAAGTTATTCTTTGTAAGTTGCTGGTAACATTTTGCTTAGCACCTGGTCAGTAACATAGAAGTGCCTTCATTGGGTAAAGTAAAAGGAAGGGCATGGAAACATTCGCCCCTGTTTCAAACACTTGTAAATACGAGTTTACTTCTAAATAAATAAATAAGTAAATAGGAAGAGAGGTAAGGAAGGGGAGAGGGAGGGAGGAAGGAAATACATTTTTATAAATATATGTTGTATACTTACAAACGTTTTTCTGCTAGAAAGCAAGACAAGCTCATACTTAGATCTCAGTAACAAAGAGGAAATTTACTGTCAGAGCTGAACTGACGTGCTCCTAGAAAAATCAGGATCCCACAGAGATTAGGGACTGGGGCCTTAGTGTATTATGGGACGGGGGTACCAAGCCGTAGCCTAGTGTGTGTGCAATGCCCAGAGTGAGATGCCTTGTACGCCCTGGTCTCCCACGGAAGTTATTTTAGACAATTTGCCTAGCTGTCTAAAGGTGCTGCAAGCCCGTCTTGGGCCCTGGGTCGAGTGACCCACAAGAAACCATGAACTACAGACATGTGCTTGGCCAAGATGGGAGGACTTAATCGACACTACCTCCTTGTATAAGATCTCAGAGCTGGGAAATTAATGTTAAAAACTGCACTTGCACTGACGTCCAGCTGCATTGAAGGAATGATCCCAGTACCCACGACACAAAAACACCTATGGAAAACAGTCGTAGCTGAAGATGAGTTTATTATAATAATAATCATCATCATAATAATAATGAAAAGACACAGAATTAGCAGCCACAACAAGTTACCCCCTGAAAATCTAAGTGAGAGCAAAGTGAGAGATTTTAAAAGACATGAATAAAATGCTCAGTGAGAAAAAAAAATTATTATTTAAAAATGCTTTTTTAACATTTAATTTTATTTTTGAGGGAGAGCGCAGACGAGGGAAGTCAGAAAGGGAGACAGGAGGGGCGCCTGGGTGGCTTAGTCGGTTAAGCGTCCGACTTTCCCTTAGGTCATGATCTCGCGGTTCGTGGGTTCGAGCCCCGCGTCGGGCTCTGTGCTGACTGCCAGCTCGGAGCCTGGAGCCTGTTTCAGTCTGTGACTCCCTCTCTCTCTGACCCTCCCCTGCTCACGCTCTCTCTCTCTCTCTCTCCTAGAAATAAATAAAAACATTAAAAAGAAAAAAAAAGAAAGGGAGACAGGATCTGAAGGGGGCTCTGTGCTGAGAGCAGAGAGCGCGCAAGGTCATGACCTGAGATGAAGTCGGACGCTTAGCCGACTGAGCCCTCAAAGAAAACAAAATTTTGAGTACAAGGTAAGGCAGGGTCACAATGGTATGAAAATGGCAGATTTGGAAAATAACAACATAGAATTCTAGAAGGGAGAGCACGTAATTGAAATCCGTGTCACCCGGTAGTTGGTTTCTCACACCATTCTGCAATAAAAGGAATTGGGATTCTTTGAAGAAATGGCTCATCCTAGGACCAGGGCAGCAAATGTAGAAGATGAATTTGGAACATTTTCCAGCGCCGGTGAATAAGACGTGCTCAAAAATCGAAACAACGACGGGGTGCCGTTAAGCGTCAATTAAGCATCCGGCCTCGGCTCAGGTCATGATCTTGTGATTCGTGGGTTCGAGCCCTGTATTGGGTTCTGTGCTGACGGCTCAGAGCCTGGAGCCTGTTTCAGATTCTGTGTCTCCCTCTCTCTCTGACCCTCCCCCACTCGTGCTCTGTCTCTCTATGTCTCAAAAATAAATAAACTATTTTTAAAATTTTTTTAAAAAATCAAAATAACAGCCAAAAGGACACAGGAGCCAAATGAAAGAGCTCCCAGTCAAAGAACTCCCAGTCACAGCTATACAATTTAAGCAAAAAAAAAAAAAAAAATCAGCATCTTGAATTGTAACCGAAAGCTGATTGGTATCAAATCTCCGGGATTTTTAGTTTCCATCAAATACATTACAAAATAAGGAGTTTCATTTCAAAATGACAATGTTTATCATAAGGCAGAAATGATATCTTTTGCAAATGTTTATGAAAAACACATTAACGTAAAACTGCGTAATCAGTACGTTACGTAGTTTTTCAGATTTCTTTTGTTGTACAAAGTGTGGGTTTTGGATGTGAACGTACTGAACTCTGCCCAACATGGCCAATGTGCCTCTCAAAGTGCTGGAGCCAATCTGTAATTCCGTGACCAGTGTATGGACCTGTCTTTCCTCATCTCTTACCAGTATTTTGCACTGACTTGATGATCTTTTTCATGCTGATGATCTTTTTCATGTTATCTTGTGTTATTTTACTTTTCATTTCCCTAGTGACTAGTGTGGGTAAGCATCTTTCACATTTTTATTTTGTTACTTAAATCCTCTGGTTTCTCTTCAGATTGTATAAATCTGTCCCTTTTTATTTTGTTATTTAAGGCTGCTCCTTCTGGAGTTGAGTTCATCTCCACTGCTTCTTTAATTACTCTTCAGAGTGGATTTATAGAGGAGTGCCTGGCTGGCTCAGTCGGTTAAGCGTCCAGCTTTGGCTCAGGTCATGATCATGAGTTTGAGCCCCACGTTGGACTTTATGTTGACAGCCTGGAGTCTGCAGCCTGCTTGGGATTCTGTGTCTCCCTCTCTCTTTAAATATTATTAAATTTTAATTAAATTTAATAAAATTTAATTAAATTAAAAATTAAAATATATAAAATATTCTGAATATTAACATGTTTCCTATTAACATTATTGTATTTTTAATGTTTATATACTTAAATGTATTTATAATTTCTTTCATTACATCTGGATTTTAAGACCTAATTTGAAACTTTCCTTATAGAAGGAGGAAGTTGTCAGGCATGTTACTTGTCTGGCTTTGCCCTTTACATTTGAGATCCCTGAGGCCTTTAGAGTTTATTCTCGTATGAGGTATAAGATATGAAGCGTGGGCCTAATTTTATCTTTTCCAGTCATCCGGCTAGAGGTGGCAGCAGTTCGATTATTAAAAATTCTACCTTTGTCTCTACAATTTGAAATAAAACCTTTATCATGTATTAAATTTTCCTGTGCACGTGGGTCTGTTTGCATATTTTCTTTCTAGTCCACGAGTCTGCCTAGTACCAACCTTGCTAAATAGGATATAAAAGATATTCTATTTTAAGTTTATTTATTTTAAGAGAGCGTGAGTTGGAGAGAAGCCGAGAGAAGGAGAGAGAGAGAATCCCAAGCAGGCTCTACGCTGTCAGCTCAGAGCCTGATGCAGGACTTGGACTCATAAACCGTGAGATCAGGACCTGAGCCGAAACCAAGACTCAGATGCTTAACCAGATGAGCCATCCACGTGCCCCTATAAAATATAGTTTAATGTCTGGTAGGATGTCTCTCTCTCTCTCCCTCTGTGTCTCTCTCTGTCTCTCTCTCTCTCTCCCTTGTAGTTATCCTCTTTTAATATTTCTCTGCCAATTCTTGCTTATTTTTCCCTGTCAACTTGAGCATTAACTTGTCTAGTTCAAGAAAAGCGTATTCTTTTATTAGGATTATGTTAAATTCATATATTAATTTAAGGAAAACTGACATCTTTATGTCATTATTTATCCAAAAACACATGAGATGTCTTTCCATTTGTTAAAATCCATTTTTGTCCTTTCAGGAATACTTAAAAGTTTTATTTATGTATGTTTTTTCACATTTCTTGCTAAGTTAACCCCTATGCTCAGTGCCTGGGGGGCTCAGTTGAGTGTCCAACTTCGGCTCAGTTCACGACCTCAGTTGGTGAGTTCAAGCCCCGCATCTGGCTCTCTGCTGTCAGCATGAAGCCCGCTTCAGATCCTCTGTCCCCTCTCTCTGCCCCTCCCTCACTCGTGCTCTGTCTGTGTCTCTCTCTCTCTCAAGAATAAATAAACATTTTTTAAAAATAATGCAATCCTTCTTTTATTGATTTATTCTTTTCAAAAAATTTTAACATTTATTTTTTGAGAGACAGAGAGGTAATGCAAGAGGGGTATGGGAAGAGAAAGAGGGAGACACAGAATCCAAAGCAGGCTCCAAGCTCTGAGCTGTCAGCACAGAGCCCATTGTGGGGCTTGAACCCATGAACGGTGAGATCATGACCTGAGCTGAAGTTGGATGCTTAACCAACTGAGCCACCCAGGCACCCCCAATTCTTTTTTTTTATAAGAAATTTGTGTATTTAAACCTTTACCTTTAAAAGGGTCAATTTTGGTCAACTGTATTTCCCTAGGTAGTTATTAATTTATTCTTGGTTTTCAAATATATTTGTATATGGTCTGAAAGTGGTATGTTGGCACTGTTTTAATTTTTTCTGTTTCAGTGTTTTTTGAAACAACTCAGTGATTAAAAAAAAAAAAATCAGTGTCTACCAATGCATGATTAACAAATGAGGCATTGAATTGATCTAACACAGCTTGCATAATCACATTCCTCATCCCGAACATTTATCTTTCATTCATCACAGGTTACCATTCCAAGGCTACTTAAACAATGAAAGCAATTTGTGTATCGTGGTAATTGACAGTTTATGGTGTGGCTTGTTTTCCTTAATTCTAGAAATTCCAAGAAAAAAAGAAAATGTCATAAAATAGCAAAATAAAACATAGTACATTTAGTCAATTCAATGAGTGAAAACAGTTTGAAGAATTGGCAGTTTCATTCATTAACAGGGGAAAAAAAAAAAGGTGGCTGGTCTGCCTGGCTGGCTCAGTTAGTGAGCATGTGACTCTTGATCTTGGAAATGGAAGTTTCAGCCCTATGTTGGGTGTAGAGATTACTTAAAAAATAAATCTCAAAAGGAAGGGAGGAAGGGAGGGAAAGCCAGGAAGGTAGGAAGGAAGGGAGAGAAAGAAAAAGAAAGAGAGAAAGAGAGAGGAAGGAAGGAAGAAAGGAAGAAAGGAAGAAAGTTAAGTAAGCTAGTTTCATCCAATAACAGAATAGTGAAAATAAACCCTTAGGAGCTTGGGCGTGTTGGAAGATCCTGCTTGGGCATTCCCTTATGAAGGGAATGAATTCTTTCAAAAACACGTTTGTTTTTCAGATTTAGGTCTTTGATCCGACCAGATTTGTTGATCATGTGAGGTGTATTATTCATGTTTCAGTTTCTCTAGGGGTTAAACTTCTGGATTTCAGATTTAACCCCCTCCAGTAAAGTTTCTAACTTTCAATAGGGGAATTTAACCATTTATATTTATTATAATCACTGGCATACTTGACATATTTCTGTGGTATTATGTTTTATTTACTGTGCTTGTTCATTTCATTTTTATTTCTTTCTGACCTTTGGTTGGATTAAGAAGCTTTTCCTGAGTCTCCCTGTGGTATTTCCTTCTAATGGTTCTGTTTTTATTCTTTTAATGATTACCCTTTGTATTTTATGTGCACGGAGATAAATTAATACTTTCTAATGAAGTTGAAGTCATTATCATTTCTTCCCAAATTTCAAAAAAATTAAAAAGTTATTCCCATCTTGGTTCCACTTTGCTTTTACTCATCTGTTTTCTGGTTTTCAGGCAATTCAGATTTAGCTTTACCCACACGCCGTGTTCATTTTTCCAATGTCCACCCCCTGCTTCTTGCAAAATACTCTTTTCTCCTGGTTTTAGTTCCTATAAGTCCTGTATACACAGTAAACTTTTCCCTCTGGCCCTGAAATGTCTAGTCCCTTCATAGTGGAATGATAGTTAAGCTGGGATAGATTTCTAGACTGACAATAAATTTTCATCAGCATTGTTAAGATAGCATTCATTACTTTGGGATCTTCGGTAAGCAATTCTCATTCTCAACAGTTCTCATTCATCTCCTTTTTTTTTCCGAGTGTTTGGGTGCTGGGTAGGTCTTAATCCATACTTGGCTATTGGTGTGCCACTACAGTTTTAGGAACTCTTGTTATTTTTCAGTTCTGGAAAATGATTAACCATGACCTCTTCCTATCTGTGCCTTCTCATTCTCTAAAGCACAGGCGTTCTTCACTTGTGGTCTGTGGATCCCCTGGGTGTCCAAGAATAGAAGTTAGCAGGCTAATGATTTTGAATGTGAAAAAGAAATCCTTCATTTTCACTGACTTAGAATTGAAATTTCGTGTCCCTTCAACTCTAAATGAAGGTCAACAAACCACAGTGGTATTAGCCATTTCTTTGACTTTTTCATCTACGGAAGCAAGAGATACTTCAATATTACATAAAAATTGTAGCAGGTATAGCAGAATACATTACACTCTCTTCACTGCTTTGACCCAAATTATTTAATACATTACTAAACACGTTCTAACTTGCTATGTCACCCATTTAAAAATATTTTTTAAAATTTTTTATGTTTATTTTCTTGAGAGAGAGACAGAGCATGAGCCAGGGAGGGACAGAGAGGGAGACACAGAATCCAAATTGGGCTCCAGGCTCTGAGCTGTTAGCAGTACAGAGCCCAACATGGGGCTCGAACTCACAAACTGTGAGATCATGACCTGAACTGAAATCAGACGCTTAACTCACTGAGCCACCCAGGTGCCCCTGAAGATATTTTTACATTTGTATTTAAAAGTCATTAGTTTCCAGGGCACCTGGGTGGCTCAGTCGAGTAAGCATCTGACTTCAGCTCAGGTCACGATCTCACAGTTAGTGGGTTCGAGCCCCGCCTCGGGCTCTGTGCTGACAGCTAGCTCAAAGCCTGGAGCCTGCTTCAGATTCTGTGTCTCCCTCTCTCTTGGATCCTCTCCTGCTCATGCTGTCTCTCTCTCTCTCTCTCTCAAAAATAAATAAAACATTAAAATTTTTTTTAAGTCATTAGTTTCCTTTGAAATTCTATGAGTTTTATTTTATGCATTTAAAAACATTAAACTTGTATTTCAAATTTTATATTTCTTGTTTTTCCTCTGAATTATCAAAGCAACATTACAATGTCCTATTCTCTTTTCATATGTGGCATGTCTACCAGAGACTTTAATTTTTTTATTTCATGAATTTCTACTTACTTGGTTTTCATTTTTTTAATTAGTTTGTGTGTGAGAGAGAGAGAGGCAGAGAGAGTGACAGAGAGAGAATCCCAAGCAGGCTCTGTAATGGGGGCCTGACTGGGGGCTTGATCTCATGAACCGTGATATCATAATCTGAACCAAAATCAAGAGTCCTATGCCCAACCAATTGAGCCACCCAAGCACCCCTACCCACCTGGTTCTTAAGTCTTTCTGTGTCTCTTCTGGTCTTATTCTAGGAGTGTATATTTATGTCTTTGGAGGCTCTAAACTCAGTTATGTGTTAGTCCCTTTCTGACTGATCTATTAGATCTAGTTCTTCCTGTTCTCTCTAGAATCTAGAGTCTCCCATGGGTTTTAGAAATTCTGGGGATTCATGCCCTTTGGCTCTCCGTCTGGGAGAAGTGGTCGTGGAGACCCTTGAATTTGCCTTTCCTGTCTGTTTCACTTTCACTTCGCCCGGGCCCTGCAGGGGGCATGTTCCAAAGCCAGCGTTCACAAGTATTTCTCAGGGTGGGCTCGGGATGCCTGAAGAGCGTGTGCATGTGGGCTCTACACTAAAGCATGTTTTCAGACTTTCTGCTCACATCCCCGAAGGAGCAGCTGGCTCTCGGGTTGTTATCACGCTGTGTTTCGACTCCCATCTGTGTGCCCAGAGCCCATTTCCAAACACCTCTCCCCTGCGCCTCCCCCTTCCCGTAGTTGGCCACAGCTCCTTCCCTGTAGAGATTTAAAACACCAGTTCACATGGCATCTGTCTGCCCAGTACCTCCGAGCGCTCCAGCACTTCAGCCCCTCTCATCCTCTGGCTACGAGTTTCTTCTGTTTCTGGCACAGTGAAAATGCCCTTTGTTTGTTGTTTTTTATGCCTAGTATGTGTTTTCATGTTTTTTTCCTCGTTGTAGTTTATCCAGCGTTTATATGTAATGGGGGACTGAGAGGGGCTGTACAGCCGCCTCTCTGTCCTGACCAGACGTAATAGATTTATTTGTATAACGAAACTGGAATCTTGTCATTCCTCCGCTTATATCCTTTAACCTACATGAATGTTAGGTTCCTAAAGGCAGGAAGCTTGTCTGCCTTGTTTGCTACTGTTTTTCTACAAACCCAGAAGAGCACATAATAGGGACTTAAGAAATGAGGGTTGAGTGAATTAAACGCATTATCCCCCACCACTTTCAGGGACCAGCACAATGAACGGGGCCTGTGGTCAGCATGGCCTGGTGTGGACATAATCTCGTCCTTGCGTGGTTTGGCCAGTGCTGCCCAGAGATCAGCCGCTCTTGTCAGTTCGTGTTTATGCTCCCTGGCCACTCATCCTATTTACAAAACCTGGGCCTAACGTCAGCCTGAAAGAGCTGGAAGTCCAAACACTACCCATAAATTCCAGTCACTTTTCCCCTTTCTTTGGTACTAACATGACGTGAGCAATAAATATTAATATTTATATTAAATATTATAATCATACATGGTTGACTAGTTACATTCCCTAAACTCTAAAATGAATATGGGCAAAAGCTTGGGGAGTTACTGAATTCTGTTTATCTTTACTTAAAAAGGAACACTTAAAAAGGTTTACTTAAAACCCACCTGCTTTAACAATCACATTATCTTAATTAATTGTGTTTTTATAACATGAATTGTGTGTGTGTGTTATTTATGGATTTGGTATATTTCTGGAGTAGTGTTCAAAACTTTGTGTTCCTCATAGAAGAGTAAGTGTATTTTTTTTAATGTTTATTTATTTGAGAGAGCGTGAGGGAGGAGCAGAGAGAGAGGGAGACACAATCCCAAGCATGCTCTGCACTATGAGTGCAAAGCCCGACATGGGGCTCGATCCTACGAACTATGAGATCATGACCTGAGCTGAAATCAGGAATCGGTCACTCAACCGACTGAGCCACCCAGGCGCCCCCAGCCATGAGTAAACATTTATATATTCACATATTTGAAGAAAGAGGTAGACATCTAACTTGCAAACTAAAATATAACAAAAGAGAGAAGAGGAAAAAAATAAGTTCTTTTATATCTGACTATTGTTCAGTGTGTTCATGGAAATGTATACTTCAGAGTTTTCTAATCACAGCCTTTTTTGGTAAAATGTGACTTAACTTGTGCTGATCTGACATGTTTCATCTTCAAGGTTAGAAATGATACAAAGGGGAAGAAATGTGCTATTCCAGAAGCACCATATTATAACATGGTTAAAAACTGGCAGTTGGTCCTACTGAAGTCATTTTGTTATTTGATGACTGATCTTTGAAACAGACTTGCCTTCACTAGGGTCTTCAGGATCACAGATGGTTTGCCTGAAATGGCCCAGACCTCTACATGTTGCTTACATGTTTTCCTCCTTTCCTTTCCTTTCCTTCCCCATCCCCTCTCCCTTTCTTTCCATCAATCCAGGCAGGAAAAAAATGTAATTAGCAGATGGCCAAATGGGCAGGCCATCCACAGACCAAATCATCTAGGTATATCTAAGTGTTACCCCTTAACCGAAGCACAACATAATTTGGCCAATAAATTCCATAATTATCTCTTAAATGTTTTCTTGTACTCAAAGTAAATGTTAATTTCAAAATGCATAACATCAAATTTTTCATATTGAGTTGTACATTAAAAAATGAAACTTTGCTTTCTATTATAAATAGTGGCAGACAAAAAACTTGCCAATTAAAGGTAGCAATTCCTCTGAGTTAAAGGTTTAAGAAATAATACTCAGTTCAAATGCAAATGAATGATGTAGGTTCATCTCTCCTCTGGAGCCACTCCCTGTCTCTCCCCTGCCCATGCCCACTCTAGTCTTACCCTGCTGTGGGTGGATTACTAACCATTTTGTATCCTGTTCTACTTACTGATATTTAAACATTTCAGTCAAATCCGCCTTTCAGACTTTGGGGTTGGGTTCCTTCCTTCGGTTGGGTTGGGTTGGGCTGGGTTACCCCTTGGGTTAAAACTTTCAAGTGATTATGTTGTGCCATCTGGTGGAAATTTAGTGTTTTTCAGGCCAAGGCAAATGGCATTTCTCTGATCCATGTATTCCTGGCTTTCTCTGTTTGACTTGGTCACAAGTAGATTCTGATAGATTCTACAAAAACAAAGCAAGCCGAGGCCAATCTCCATCCTGTCTATCAACACTACCAGTTCAGTATTTTCCCAAAAGAAATCTTTGCATTTGTAACCCTCCCAAGTTTAAAATAAGAAGAAGAAAAGCAAACAAAACCTCGAGGCTAAATTTACATTCTATTTTATGAATTGGTGGCAAATGAACATGGGATTCTTCCTTAAATCTGTCTTTTTCCCAAACAAGGTGTATGTTCACTAAAAAGAAAGCTTTCCAACGTTTTCACAGATAGCATTTTCTTTGGATGTAGTATACAGAGTACATGACCCTGTCATCTGAAACTACTATGTAAGGGTAAAGCTGTCTAGTGTTTTATCTGTTTTTAGAGGATACTAATTGCGTAGACTCACTGATGGGAAGTTAATTTCTTTATTGAAATTAGCACATTAGTTCTGGATTGCATTCAAGAACAACATGATGATGGGGCGCCTGGGTGGCTTAGTCGGTTAAGCGTCCGACTTTCACTTAGGTCATGATCTTGTGGTTCATGGGTTCGAGGCCCACGTCGGGCTCTGTGCTGACTGCCAGCTCGGAGCCTGGAGCCTGTTTCAGAGTCTGTATCTCCCTCTCTCTCTGTCCCTCCCCTGCTCATGCTGTCTCTGTCTCTCTCTCTCTCCTAGAAATAAATAAAAACAAACAAAAAGAACAACATGATGATACTATATCCTTTACTAATTGTATTTTCCATGTAACTCCATTCAGTGAAGGATTCCTGGGGAATTTATTAAAAAATTAATAAATCTTTTTATGCTCAATTGGTTAAGCATCAGACTTTGGCTCAGGTCATGATCTCATGGTCCATGAGTTTGAGCCCCATGTCGGGCTCCATGCAGACAGCTCAGAGCCTGGAGCCTGCTTCGGATTCTGTGTCTCCCTCTCTCCCTGCCCCTTCCCTGCTCATACTCTCTCTTCCTCAAAAAAAAAAAAAAAAAATTAATACTGGTTTTTTTATTTCTTTCCCTCATTTCAGATTAGAGTCTCCCACACGGAGTCTAAGCATGGATGCCCCAAAGGGTGTTCATATTAAAGCTCATGCTGGGAAAATCGAGGCCCTTTCTCAAATGGATATCGTTTTTCAAAGTAGTGATGGAATGGTGAGTTCAGTGTATCAGCTCCCGTTGTATTTCCTGACAATCCTCATACCCATTAAGGCATCGTTAAACTTATGGTGGTTTGTAAAGACACTGAAAAGAAGACAAAAGGCAATCCAGCATTGCAAGAAGGGCCAAGAAAGGCTGGAGTGATTCTGGACCCAGACAGCCTTCTTCGCCTGTTATCTGTGCTATCCAGTCTCTTGTTATTTTCATCTTTGAAAGAATACTGCAGACATTCAGAGCTGACAGAGAATCAATTCTGCCATTTCCTATTGATCCAGCTTCTCTCAATATGGTGGCCGCTGGGAGTTCCCTATAAATGACAGCCATCATCGGTTACTGCCTAGAGCCCTATGCTTTCTCACACCAAATTAAGTTGACAGGAAAGTTAAATATGAAAAACGAGAGCTTAAAAGTCAGCCACAATAAGGATGAAATCTGGAACTTCGAGTCCTGAAATAAAACATCGCTGATACAAGCCAAAGTTCATAATAAGGCAATAGAACACTCGCTACTCCATACTGATTGGCCTAGTGCCAGATCAACTCCCGGGTTACCTCATTGAGTTCAAGAGCGTTAACAGGCCTCTCTAGACCTGAACCCATGTTCTCATTTGTCAAGTAGGGAAAATATTTGCTTAACGATGTCACAGTGCCCTATAATACCAATGTGGTAATATGGGTGACTTTTTAAAATTATATTAATTTAATATTAACAGGAATGTACAATTGAAATAGCAGATGTTGACCATGAGAGGTGGCTCATGTGAGTGGACAGAACCTGTCCGATGACAGCCTGCTAATAGACTAGAAAAGTCATCTGATGAAGCTCCTTCAAGTTGTAACTTAAAACGTTACAATGTCAGGAGCAGATAAATGCAAAAATGGAAGCTAAGAATTCTGGAATCTCATTACTACATCATAATGTCGCTACATAAAATGTATGACCTTGAAAAAATTATGCTAATTTTAATTTTGAAATAATATCACTTATCCCATCAGTGTGGTGTCATGTTTATAGTAGCATGTGGCCTGACACATAATGAAAGTTGATATCCCTAATTACTAGGAGCTAGTTCAAGGTGAGGAGATGTCTGGCCTCCCACAAGATATATTCCCATAAAGACAAAGGAAAATGAGCAAGGAACTGGTACGTGGACGACCAGTGACTAGAGTTTGCTAGAAGAACAGGAAAAAAAAATAGGGGGGAAAATCCCCACCAATTAACCACAAGAAAGGAGAGCAGAGAAGCCAACAAGGAAAAGCAAAAGCACATTAGGGAAAATCAAGTACCTACAGAACCCAAAGCACTAGACAATAGTGTAAGTAGGTTCCGTGTTTACAAAAAAATACAAGACGTGTTTCATTTCTTTTACTCTGACACTGTCCCAGACCACAAGGCAAAGCTTTGTGTCTAGTACAGTTTTGCCCACTACTTCACATGGAAGTGGTCAGCTTCCCGAGGGAGAATACAGACTGCAGGCATCAATTTATATATGTATATATATGTATATATGATGAGAGTTCATGAGGGCACCCAGGTGGCTCAGTCAGTTAAGCATCCAACTCTTGGTTTCAGTTCAGGCCATGATCTCACGGTCCTGAGTTTGAGCCCTGCATCAGGCTCTGCACTTTCAATGTGGAGCCTGCTTGGGATTCTCTGTTTTCCTCCCTTTCTGCCCCTCCCACCCTCTCTCTCTCTCAAAATAAATAAAATTTTTTAAAGCTAAAAAAATAAGGTTGGCATTCATGGATGAGAGTATGTAAATAAAGGAAGAGTCCAACCTTGTTTGCAAGGAGGAAAATTATGCCCACCCGCAACATACCTTAATTCCTTCTAACAAGTGAGCACCCTGCGTGCGTAAGATTGGGCTACTCAGTATGAGGCTTCTTCTTTCCTTCGTTACCAGATTTTTCCCTCAATTAATGGCCATTTGTTTACATTTCAGTTTAACCAAACTAGAATAGGAGCAAAAACCCCAATAGCTTTTACTCACTTTTAGTTGGCGTTAGTCTGTGTGTCTGTTGCTTCTCCATATCTACGCAAAGGCAGCAGAGTTTCAAATGATATTTTAGAAACTAGGGAAATGGTTGCTGGCTAATAGGATGAATGTAATTGCCTCTTCTGGGAAAACAAAACCAGCAGAAATTCCAACATTCACAGGTAAAAATAGTGAAGGGGCACGTGGGTGGTTTAGTCGGTTACAGCATCCGACTTTGGCTCAGGTCATGATCTCATGGCTCGTGAGTTCGAGCCCTACATTGGGCTCTGTGCTGACAGCTCAGAGCCTGGAGCCTGCTTTAGATTCTGTGTCTCCCTCTCTCTGCCCGCCCCCCATGGTCTCTCTCTTTCAAAAATAAGTAAAACATTGAAAAAAACTTTAAAAATTGTGAAGATGAATTTATTTCTGTGGCTTGTACTTTAACCTAACGGGATAGAGAAGGTGATTTGGCATAAAGTCAAAATAGATCACAAGATAAGTGTGCATTGGCAAAACAGTTTTTGTCAGATAATTCTGAAAGATTCTTTTTAGGAGTAGAGCCTCATAAATATTCGTAGCTCAAGTAGCACAGTGGGTTAAAAAAAGAAAAAGACCTCTCTCCAATTTGGAGAAGGAATTATTAAGCCCCTGCCTGCATGTAAAATAGAAATATGCTTTAAAAGAATCTGATCATTATAATATGACTTAGGTAAAGTTGGGCACCCTATTTTGTTTTCAATGCAGAGAAAACACTAGCCTGGAGATCTGAGTTTCACGCTATCGTGCGCATCCACTGGACCACTTCACTGCATCTCTTACTTTTTTTTCCCAAACAGGTTGTGCTCGATGCTGAAACCGTGTGTTTACCCAAGTTGGTTCAGGGAACTCAGGGCTCTCCCGGCAGCTCACAAGAACTCTATGAAATTTGCGCGTGTCCAGATGGGAAGCTCTACCTGTCAGTGGCTGGCATGGGTACCACGTGCCATGAAAACAGTCACGTCTGTCCCTAAACCACCTGCATCTTCCACAGAGCACCTGCGTCGTGTCAGTGAGCTTTACAGTTCCCACCTCAAGCCTTCACGCTAAGTGACTTGACATCCTATAAAACCAAGACGGCGAATGGGAAGTTGGAGGACAGAAAGTGTGCCGATGAACGTGTTGTGATGAAACTACGTGGCCTCAGAATACTGTGTACTTATTAGACACGGAAGTCTAGCAAGAGCACAAAAAAGAAACGTGATTATTCCACTACATTTATTTTCATCAGAACACTTGTGACTTTCCTTTCATGTAGATAGTCTACAATGAAATATTGAATTGCTGTGTGGAATTAATTTATGCTGTTCAGTGGTGAATATCTAACTCTCCATGGAGGCAGCATGGGTCTCAATGCCCCTTGAAGTCAATGTGGTGTTCCCATTATATCACTCAGACCCACACTCTCATTTTAATGCAAAATGTGTCAGGCCTCACAAGAAAATCTTCAGGTTTTGAGGGGACTTAGGTGGATGTAATTTTCAACATGTAGTCAAAGGAATAAATTACACAAAGTCAATCATGTTTTCTTTATATAGTCAATAAGCAATAAAAATCAACCTACATTTTCACAAACTTCAGTTTGTCTTCCTTTAGTCCTCACGCCACCATTCTGAGGTAGGTATCATTTTCCCCCAAGTTACTGGTGATTTTTAAAAAAGCTTCAGATAGGACAAGTCAGAAGGTCATACAGGAGCTGGTGACATTAATGTGACCCTACATGTGACCAGCTGTCCTCACTCTGAAAAAAACTCTGGCGTATTGTCTCATTCCATCCAAATTCCAGCCTCCGTGATAATTGTGTAAATGGGATAATGTTCATTTGACATGTGAAGTAACCGAAGTCCGAAGGGGTTTTGTCGCCCACCTGGATCATAGAGCTGTGAGGCGGCGGGACTCACCACTGCCCAGTCGTGGATTCACCTCTTACACAACAGTGATGGACTGGCTGTAACTTCACAGAATCAGACTCGCTTCAGCTTTGAAAATATGTTTAATATCAAACAGAACACACCGAGCCTCTGACTCACTGATTTTGTTAAATGCCAGTCGTCACAGGGTGTGGGTTTTGGGGTTTTGTATGTTTTGTTTTAGTGTTTTGCCAGTTGTAATTAGAATCTCCGAGTCACACCAGATGCGGTAGGAGCAACAGCGTTGCCACTCTATTTATAGGACTTGTGATGATAAACACAAGTTCAGATTCATTTTCTGCAGTCTCAGAGCTGAAAGCAGAAACGTGAACCCGGTTTCTAATGTTTTACCAAGGTGTTCATCTAGCAGTGTAGCCCACTTACGACAGATCCTAGATTTTTCTAATTGCTATGTACCTGAAAATGTGAAATTACAGAGTAAACATTAGGTGTGTCCTAGGCAGTTACGAGCAAACTTGACTCGGGGCGCCTGGGTGGCTCAGTCGGTTGAGCATCCAACTCTTGATTTTGGCTCAGGTCATGATCCCTATGTCCTGGGATCCAGCCTTGAGTCAGGCTCCACACTGAACATGGATTCTCTCTCTCTGTCCCTCTAGCCCTGTCCTCCATTTGCTCACTCTCTTTCTCCTCTTCTTCTGCCCCCTCCTTCATTTGCTCTCTCTCTCTCGAATTAAAAACAAAAAAAAGCAAACTCTATAATGTATCTAAAGTTTCATAGGGGATGTTTTTAGATTATAAATTGGTAGTCACCTTTTCCATGTAGTTAAGTCCTGATTTTTTTTAAGTTAACATCTGCCTTACTTGCTATAACATTCCTCCTGTCAGAGTAAATAGTGTTGCCTGTTTGTTCTGTTATATATACTCTCTTGCTCCACGTTTGTGCAAAACAAAGGTCTTCAAGCTCGGTTGACCCAAGGTCAAGAAAAAGAATCAAGGAGAAAGTACGGGGGATAGAACCCTTTAAATAAAAGATGTAAACAGGATTTTTTTTTTTTTTGGCTCCTTTGCTATTTGGAATCATCATGAAAGAAATTATTATGGATAGATAGCTGTGTTCTCCAGAGTGATAAGTGAATCCAAACTTTTTAGAGAGGCTGTATTCTAAACTGTATTACATAAATTCATCTTTTTGAAGACATTGTGCAATGGAATTTAAATATTCATTAAGGTGTAAGATCGTAACAATGAACCTACCTAATGAACATACCTGATGGGCTATGTGCCACGTGGCTGTGGACCACTGGGTGCTGCTATTTGAGTGACCTCAAAAATAGTCCTCCTTTTTCAATTTCCAAACCAGCTGAGTAGACACGGCAGAAAGACGAAGATCAAAATGTTAGCTTTAATAGTGAAAAATAAGATTTGCAACAAAATGGACTCCCTAAGACTAGACAGCTGAGTATCAGAGGAAGGAAGCTCTCTGGCCCCGGGCAGGACTATGGGCCCGACTCTGGCAGCTCACCACCATGCGGCGGGCAGACAGAGGCATCTGATCTCAAGGCAGCCAAGTTCAAAGCAAGAGGAAGGGGCCATCTACCCAGGCACGAGTCTTTCCCCTCCGATCCGCCCACCAGGTTCATCTCCACAGCTTTGGGGGTCAGCGAAGGAGAGCGGGAGCCGTTCTCAAAGGCAGAGCCAGCCCCTCACACTAAGACTGGTGTGTGCTTTATATAGTTTTTTGCCCCTTCCTTCCCTGACGTCAAATACCACTTCTCCTTCAGTTGCCCTGTCTTACATTCCACTTCAGACTTGCTATGGTCTCAAAACCACATAAACGTTTGTCATCAGGTCTAATAGGCCTGCAGGTAGAAGAGGTGCATCTGAGGGCGCCGTGAAGTAAAGATCACTTTTCACTGTAGAGACGGTGCAACTTCCATTTTGTCTTCTTAGATCCCAGCTTTGTGGTCAGAGTACGTGAAGGTATTTCCTGAGCCGCTTACCAACCGTGAAAGAGTATGCATTTCAAACACATAATGCTTATTGCTAAATAAAACCTAAGTCTGGCTTTAGCATACAAGTAGACCAGGTTCCTAATGGAAGCAGGTCATTCTCACTGGTCCGTGGACACCGACAGCCAGGCTGGGATGTGCATCTTCACGTCTCCGACACCCGCCCTAACGCCTGCACACAGTGCCCAGGGGCTGTTTTCAAGTGAATGAATGAATGACACTACTTTCAGCTGTATCTGCTCAAACAAGACAATGGAAAAAAATCTTTGGAAGCCAAAGAGTGAGAAGGCTGGCCGTGGGGGGCTGGGGGGAGGATCAAAGAGAGAGAGG
>NW_027532842.1:6377634-6393386 GCF_008692635.1 Crocuta crocuta | reverse complement strand
TACCTCCCGATTGCATGGCCAGCCCCCACGACCACGGCCACTCCCCAGAGACAGATCTCTTCACGGATCCGTGTCTGCGCCTCCTACTGGTCCTGTTTCTCTGGGAGAACCCGGCTCAGCGCGACTGAGGACGATCTTCCCGCATTGCTCCAGCACTACAAGTGTTACCCTTGAGCTCTGCGGAACACTGGAAGTCCAGAAGAGGTCAACTGGCATTAACGGAAGAGAATCCCACACACCTGCTCATCAAAGCTGTGAGCCCCTCTTTATTTTATTAAAACTATTTGAACCTTTTGCTAGCANCAACTCTGCCTGCTGCCTTGGAAACTATGTGGACTGCAAGGGTCTCCCTGAGTTCCCCAAGGACCCTGTGAATGGCTCAGCCAGCCTGCAGGGGACGCTTTCACCCCTCACTCATCTGGCTGCACCCAGCGTGGCCCGTCTCCTTCCTGGACCGCAGCTGCTGCACACACGGGCTGAGTTTCCCTTTTCCTTTTAGTAAGAAAAAGCAAAATAGGGGGAAACTATAAAATAATAAAATACAAAAATTAGTTCACGTCAAAAATTCCCTAATCCTGAATCTCAAAATCCAAGAATCTCCAAGAATCTGAACGCTTTCCAAACACGTGCTGCAAGACCTGTGTCAAGACCTAGCCCTAAATGAAGGTGAGGTGACTTATCATGTCTGTGTATTCAAGTTAGTGTGAGTGTCTGTAGGTTCCACTGCAGAAATGTTAATGTGCTAGATTCAGGAGTGCTACCCAACCCCGATGGGAATGGCTGTATTAACTTTCTAAAATCCAAATTCTGAGATGGATTTGGATCCAAGGGTTTTATGTAAGAGATTACGCACATGTATTTAAAAAAAAATTAGGAAAAAAACACCAAAACCCCAAACTACCTCAACTAGCACAATGTCCAGACAAGGTTTTCTGTGTAAATTTTAATATCAAAAAACAGTAAGATATGTTCCCCGTGCTAAATTTGAGTTTCTATGGAGCAAGCTCTACTCAAGACCGTTCCAGACAGCTTGCGACCCTAAATTTGCTAAGCCCCAGGACAGAAAACTCTTAGCCCTGGTCTACCTAGCTTTGAAGACCTGTGCCTCAGGTATAATGCTGAAACTTTTCCATTAGGGCTCAGGTGTACACTAGCCCCAGACGTGTGGCCCCCTGCTGGGTCAAGGTAAATATCAATTCAGCCTCTACCTACAAGAGAACTGTATGTACTGTACCCACTTGCAAATGTACACATGTATACACATATATACAACCCTACCATATGTATCGGCTAATCATATTCCCTAAAAAGGAAAAACAAACTCTTAACGAAACCAATGAGCACCTAATAAACCCAGTATATATCAAGTACTTTATATTCAATCATAAGAAAAGAGCCTACCAAAATTCCAATATAAAATGTAATAAAAATCCATCCTAAATATTTCCAGTAAACACACACAGATGCACATATCAAAAGTTTATAGAAGATACTAAGTCTGATGTTCAGGAAATACGTTACAATAATTTCATATATACATTTGCTTTATTAAAAGTACGGCACTTAATATAATAGCAGAAATAATTACATAGCTTCACATCCAGAAGCAATACAATAATGGAGGCACAAACATTCCTTATTATCAATAAAAGTAAAAAAGTTTGAATATGTCCCATAAGCCCTTAATTGCATAAAATGCTGTATTTAGCATCATTTACAGCCGGCATACTAATTGTCACTACCTCTCTTTTACATTCTGCCAAAGAAATATGCCAAAGTAAATACAGTAGCAGAGGGCGCTCAAGCATGAGAAAAATCAAATGTCAGGTCCGAATCATTCGTGGGGAAAGTGCAGTAAACTGTTACAAACTACTGGATATTGTCACAATGATTTTACACGTTTCTTTAATGTCTTCCAAAGGAAAACCCGAGGGACTCCACTAAGTGCCATGTGGAAAGAGAAGCTTTGTTTTAACCGCAGCACCTTTAGACAACAAAAGATTGCATCGTGTTCTGTCACACTCTATAAATTATGGTACCTGTGGAAAATATGTACAAACAGAAAGCGAATGTTCCAACAGTTGATAAGTGTCGTTTTGGTGAGCAGTCCTTGGACGCAATATTAACACCTGGTGACAAGGGCTGCCACCATTATGGAAAGTCCCGAGCTTTCCATAATGGCCTTTTCATGAAACAGGAAGCCTGTAAACATAAGGTGTAGGGAAAAAAAAAAAAACACTTAAAAGAAAGATGTAAAGTGCACTCGGTGCACCCTAAGAAGTACTCTCCGCATCCTCTTAGTCAAGTAATATTCAGGATTACAATACTGTACCATTTTTTAAATGTACTGAGTATTTAAGATGAAGAATTGCAACAAATTCATAATCAGAGCCAGCTGATGATAACGCATCTAAAAGATGATCCAATTAAAGAAACAATCAGCTCCAAAGACTTGATTCCCCTTATTTGTTTAAACCAATGAGATTCCAGTGTTTATACAGCCTTCAAAATACCATGTTAAAGACATGAAAGTTAACTCCATCCTGATCAGGGACATACACAGACTCTCATCGGACAAGCCGCTAAAGCTTTGGTTACATAAAGTGCAGTTCACTAATGTGCCATCCTAGCCTTTCAAATGCATCTAGCAATTCTGCAGCTCATCGTCTTCACAACAATTTTCTTTTAAGGTCGGTTAAGGTCATCTGTTGATATGCATGTTAACAGCAACTCCACAGTTCTTCCCATGCAATCTGCAATGTGCTTTACAATTCTTACATAACTAACGGACAATGGACCTAAGGACGTACAGCATTCATACTTGTGCTATGACACAGTCAAGGTCTGGCTCTGCTTTTTTTTTTTTTTTCCTTTAAATACCTTCACACTTTCTGTTGTATAAAATTTTCAAGTTTTATGATGATACAGGCAGTACATTCCATCACCCTCATAGCAACCTCAGAGGTGAACCTGTCGTTTGGGATCTGCGGGAAAGGAAGCAGATCAGGGTACCTTGTTTTTAAACTGTCCACACCATAGGCCTCCAGCGTGTGGACATCATTTGTCAGTCCTTCAAGCTGCTGACTGTATTCCTCTATTTTCTGTGCGAGTGCGGTGGGCTTTACGTCTTTATCAGACTTCCCTCTGACAGCATAGTCAGCGGCGATCAAAGCTAACTTGGTAGAGAGGTGACATTTAAAGCACACCCATTCATTGGCGTTTTTATGGAGGTCGTTCCTGGCAGCTGAAAAATTAGCTCTGGCCTGTCTTAACCATCTACGCGCTTCAACCGGATTGCCAACTGACTTGAAAGTGGGAGGGACAAAGAACCTTTGAGAGTAAGTCTGTCCAGCTGAAGGTGTGCTTTTCTCTTTATTTTGTTGTTGCCTTTCAGATTTATGGCTCGTCGCCTCTTGATTCCACGAAGTATAAAATCTCTGAAACGAGTACTTGTCCGACTGAAATCGGGATGCTGAGGTTGAAAATGTTCGCCTTGATGTTCTGTCTGCATTTTGGTCTAGAAAAGCCTGCTTCTCTAGTCTGTTGATTTCGTTCTGCAAATGTTTAAAAACTTCATTAGCAATGTCATGATTCTCTGGATTTTTGTCAGGGTGCCATTTCAAATACAACCGCCTAATAATCTTTTTCCTTTCTGATTCTGGAAGCTTCCACGCTTGCTCCACCACAGATGTCACTTCTTTTAAAATTTCTGGCAAAGAATTCACCTTGAGCTTTTTGGGGGACTGATGCTTTGAGGATGAGGTCTTGTGGCTCTCTCTGCCGGAGAAAAGAGGAGGAATGCTTCGTAGACCAGGGGCTAGGAACTCGGTAGGGCTGGTCGGTGTAGAAGGGGCACTGTCTCTGCTTTGAGAGCTTTCCTCGGGCCTTGAAAACTTATAGAGATCGAGAGAGCTAACTATTTTATATTCGCTGTAACCAATATCAATCTGATATATCTTTCCCAGAAAACTAGAATTATCAGCATCTTCTCTCTCAACTTCTTGTACAATAATTGCGTATGTGTATGTTGGCTGGTATGATCCATAGATATCACCACCTTCAGCATCAACAAGGTATCCAACATACTCTCCCGGGTAAAAAACATTCATTGGATCCATAAGCAGAGTATAATGGATTTCAGCAGGTATTGGAGTGCCAGGCATTGGAAGTTCAAGTTTTGATGGTTCTGAAGAGTCGTATTTAACCCCTAAACTATCAAGCTTCTCACTGATCCTGTAAATATCATTGCAGCCTAGCATAGCGATTAAATACGAAGTGTCAGATATCAGGTTGTCCGTCGCAGACTTCAGCGTCATGGCCAATGCTAACAGGAAGTTAATGTCCTTGCTGTCTGAATGCTGTATGTATAGCAGAATCACTGCGTTGCCAAATCTCTTCAAAAAAGCGAAAGTTTCACTCCTGCTGTGGGGGATAGGGTTAAAACCTTTAACTCTTAGAGTGGTTTGAAGCTTTTCAAAACAGGACACTTTCAATCCCTCTCTCAAGGCTTTGCAAAGTCTTATGGCTTTTTCTTCATTGGCCAGGAAAGCATTGTCATTTTCATGCTTCATGATTCTAATTAGTCCTGTGATGAACTGTTCTGAAGACAAGAGTAGCTGCAATCTGCCCTGAAGAGAACACAATGCTCCAAACTGACAAACTTTGGGAGTCTCTTCATCTAGCTGTTCTTCAAGTATACTGCTCAGTAAACGAGGTCGAAGTTTTTGAGGAAAAAGCATTATCAACTTAGTATGGAAGCCATGGTCCTTCCCTAAGTAGCACTGGCTAAGGTCAACCAACATCTGCACGCCAATGTTCCCCTGGATTCTACTTTTGTAATGCGGTGCGTCATCGAACACTAAGATGCTCGACTTCACCAGTCTGCCATCTTGGCTTGGAAGGTAAAGCGCGAGGTCTCGTACATTCTCGAGATCACTCCTCACCTTGACCGAATCGTTTTGCAGGCTCTTGAACAAGCCGGAAACTACTCTTTTAACCGTGCGCATTTCATTAGGATCCAGTTGTTTTCCTTCTGAATTTTTGAATATGCGGCTCAACACTTCAACATACTGCTTGGTTGAAATAATATCTTCAGTACCGAGGTGTTTGAACAACTGGTGAAACGTGCCTAGTTCCAACGGTAGCTTGTACAAGTAAGGTTTAAAATCAGATTCGTATTCTAGATTTATCACTACCTCCTCGGGCTTCAGGAGTTTCCAACCATCTTCCACCATCACAAAAGCAACGCCCCGCAGCTGAAACCGAAACTCCCTTTTCTCTGCACTGAGAAATTCATATATGCTCCTTAAGACCTTTGCTCTAGTTTTTACCATCTCTTCATCCAAAGTCGTTATGTTGCATATGTTTCTGCAGTTATTGATGACCTTATCAAGAGGAGGATCCAAGTTAACATTAAGCATACTTAAAACCTGTTCGAGCTGTTCTTGTGGACCGAGGTCACTACCTTCTTGTTCTCTGATGCTCAAGGGGGTGGCCTTCTCTGGAAGGATAGGACAGGAGGTCCATAAGAGCTGGAGCACATCGCACTGCTTGAATTTGGGGTTTACCTGTGCTCCGTTGAACTTTATGAGAGGGAGTGTTCCATTGACCTCTTGATACTGAGGATGAAATCTGATGAACTCCGCAGGGGCCCGCTCAGGACATAGGAATGGTATGAGAGACAGTTCTTTCAGGAAATTGCCGGATAACAGATCCATTCGTTCTTGGAATATGTGATGGAGGAGGATATCGACTGTGTTTTGCAACATTTCCTTAGACCAGTTTTCCGTATTAGCTCTCACACTGACTTCCTTAGCAAACTGCAGCAACTGCTGCTGAGAAAGTATGTACTTTAGCCCAATGTTTCTCAAGAATTCCACCCAGGAGGCCATAAACGTGGCTTGATTTTTGGGCTTTATAAGCTGTTCCAATTTTTTAAAGAAGTCCTTGGGAATAAACAATTTTTCAGGAAGCATAACCTCAAAAACTCGCACCGTTCTATCATAGAAATGTTTTGCTTGCTTTAGTCGGCTGTTGGCATCATGGATTATCAATAAACTTTCCAGTTTTTCAAAAAGTTGTTCCTTGATCTCTGACAGTTCCTCAATACTCGATAGCCTATTCTTAAGATAGATCAAGTGCTCCAATTTTGCATCGTAAGAGAGGTTTTCAATTTTGGGTAAGAGGTGTTTCAAATATACCTCAAGATCATCTACGGGTACACAGCCAAGCACCTCATATAGTTCTTTTAGGTGTATTTTTTCTTCAAGAAATGCAGATGACGACGACTGTGTCCATTTGTCCACTTCAGCTGAAGGAATACTTTTCGTGAGGACGTAGCATGTTCCAAATTTTGCGATGCTCATGTAGCGACCGCTGATGGATTTGTAGCATGGAAGGGACTTTAAAATTTTTATGTCATCTTGGGACATCAAGTGGCTGAGATTGCAGTTGAAATACATCAAAAGTGCTTCAAAGTCATTTTCTACTAATTTTTCAGTTCTAAAGGTTGACGTTTGGACCATATAATGTAGGGCCTTTAAAATGCTGGCAGGGCTCTCGATGTTTGCAGTGTGACGGGACAACAGAGGAACGAATGCACTATCCTTGGAGCAGATTTTGTTCAAAGCAAGCTGGATACAGCCAGCTTTCATGAGCGCGTGAAAAACTTTATCGCTCTGGGCATTTGGAAAAACTGCAATGTGCATGAGACTCAGAGGAAGCAGAACGTCGCCTTCAGGAACCACAAGCTGGTTGGCTGAAACGGTGAACTTTGTTCCCGGAAGCAAAGCCCAGTCCTTCAGGGTGTCGACGACAACATCAAATGTCGGTTGTGTTTCTTCTTGATCTTCCTTCACATTTACAGACTCACTGATAAAATGCCACGTGTTCTTAAGCCAAGACTCGCTCGCAAAATTGTCCTTCCACTTTGTACAGTTTTTGGTCTTATACTCACGAGGCAACACAGAGGATAACAGATCAGCAAAGCTGGAGATGTCAAACACTTTTGCAACCTTACAGTTCAATAAAATAGTACTGTATTTCAAATATAACGTGTTCATGAACAAGTCTTTGCGGGATGGAATCAACTCATGGTACGTTGTTAGAAACTTGGGCCGTTTGGCATCAAAGGTTTGCAAAACACTGTCTAGGGTAATGAGAAGGGGAAGGCCCTCCACTTCAATCTCGTTTTCTTCTGCGTCCTTGAAACAATAATCCACTAAAAGCTTCAAACTATGAAAAAGCTTTAGGTTAGTCTGCTGGAGACGACAAGGCAGTTTCCCAATATGGCAGTTAGTGTCAGGAGACGAAAACGTCATCAAAAAAGATCTGACGTCGGCAGGGGTGACATAGCTCACAGGAATATCCGCGTCTATAAGACAGTGGTAGAGGTTGGCAGTCTCATCACAGTTATAAACCAAGTTGAAACCAATTTCTAAAAGCAGGTGTTTCAGTCGATAGACATTCTCCGCCACCGTCTTGCGGGTTGTGATGTTGTAATCTGCGTTCTTCAGGTGCTGCAGTTCGTCCTGCAGTAAGTTGTCAAAAAACGGTCTGGTTCTATTTGAAGTAGACATATTGATCCAAGTAATTATAACTGCAGAGTGCAAATCTGAGCCATCGATATTGGGAGCCCGTACAACAGGTAAAAGGCGTTTCATGTCTTCGTGGATGCAACTGTAAAGTGCCTTCACTAGACAGTACAAATCTGGTTGTAGGTCAAGCCTGTTAACTGGGAAAAATGATAAAAACTTCTTTAAAGTATCCTTCACGACATGAATGGGTGTGTTCTGCAAGACTGACAGTGTTGGGTCAGAACCAGGGAAGTAGCGCTTTTTTAGCTGGATGAGTAATTCAACGTACGCAGGGGCTATTAATGCTGTCATTAAACTGCTGTTCCAGTCACTGCGAACACCAACTCCATTATCGTCCCGCCACAGGTTCCTCCGGGCTGAGTCCAGAGCAAAATGGCCGTTCACATGGAACGGCAGTCCTGTCTCTAACGCGAGGGGCAAGAAACAGAAGGCCCTGTGGGGTTTCTTATAGTTGTGAGTAATGCAGGCAGCTACTCCGCCACGTGGAAACAGAGTGATATCTTGGTTCTTGTGAGCCGATATAACACTCTTAGACACTTTTTCCATACTTGAAAAACCTGATCGATTACAAATTAGCCACGTAGTAAGATTTCCCTCGGAGTCTTCAGTATCCATAGTATAGGTTATCTGTTGGACTGGTATGTCTTTGAGCTGTCTCTTTTTAGTAACACTATCGATTACAGACGTGTGAAATTGTTTCCTTTTCAGCCTGTCCCCATCTGTGATTTTGCCCTTTACAGAATACAGCACATTCAGGGCTCCCGTACCTTTGTCTATTTCACAAATAGAAATCTTTTCCATGTGATTAAGAAACATTAAAAGTTCGGCCCCATCTGACCGCAGTTTGTCCAAAAGATTCTGGACCATTCTGTCTGATGATGGAACTGAAGAGATTTCTGAAACTTTTGCCATTTCTGCATTACGAAGAGGAAATCTAAACATTGTACAATTGTCCAATTTAAAGTGGGTTCCCAAATAAAGATCCAGGACATCTGAGAACTGTGTCCTAAAATCTGCATCCAAATCTCTAAACATGCGTCCAGGACTAACGGATGTGGCTCCTGGTGCGTATCTGGCATGAGGATCAAAGATACACAGGATGTCATTGCCAGAAATAAAAGAAGGGCAGTCGGTAATGTGATACACAGAATTGAATCCTATTCCATACTGCCCAGTTTTACAGGGATTTCCTTCTTTGGTGCCTTTGCCAAGGTTCTGAATTCCTCTGACATCATCTTCTGTGAAAGGTTGGTTGTTGTACACACAGAGCGCTGGCCCTTGCAGGGGGGCCCACTTGTCATCAAATATTCTATCAACTGGATGCTGTCTAGGATCAAACACAAAACAGATTTCTGTGGCCTTTGCATCATCAGCATTCTGAAGAAGTTCTTTCAACATTTCCTTTTCAGAAGGGTAGGCATTAAGGATACTCTTAATTCTGCTGGTCAGTTTTTCTTTCTGCCCAAATTCCGTGCCAAGTGTTGTGAAACAGATGTTGGACGCGTACCTCTCCAAGGCTTTGTGTCGCTTTGGGACGGCTCCTAGTTTTACAGCTACTTCCCTGGGTATATCGGCATGGCAGTATTTCACAGTGGTGTCCTTTACTTTTATCCAGGGACAGTCGTTGTAGCATAAAGATTTGGCAGGGAGAAGCTTGAGATTAGTATCTGGCAGTAATATTTTGCCATAATTTTTCTCACAAAACTCTTGTTTCTTTTCTCGAATGAGACTCCATATTCCTTCGCTAATTATTCGCCGGCAAAGCTGAAAGTTCTCTTCTGTTATTTGCTTTGTCCCTTTCTCTTGATCAATAGATTCCAAAACAAGGGCGAAGTCCTCAACAGTAAATGACTGCCTCACGCCCACACTTTCAAAGAGCTCACGGAAATTATTCCTGTATTTATTAGGCAGCTGATAAAGGTATGGTGCCGCCTCAAAATTCAAGTGAAAAGACACTTTTTCCAAGTCGACGTACGCATTCTCAACTAGAATGAAGCTAAAGGGCTTTAACTTTTCAATAATCGATAGCTTCATGATTTCATTTTGCATCATCGCATCATGCAGGTATTTGTAGCAAGCATTGGTGATGTTCTCCTGATACAATGTTATCCCATCATCAACTGACTTTGCAACTTCTTTCAACTGGCTCACAACCAGATCAACTGTCGGCTTCCTCAGTAATCCCAAAAACTCCTTAACAGCCAGTGACACTGAGCCACAACCTCTGAAGGAATGCGAGTTTTCGTTCAGAATCGGCTGCAAGAGACAAACGACGTCCTGATGCTCAGCCGTATAAAGGTCAGTTGCTGCAAACATGGTTTCCGGCTTAAAACTATTACCTTTCCAGTCCAAAGAAAATCCTGCAGGCTTTGTCAGAAATGGGAGGAAGGGGATTGTTTGATATTTTGCAGCAAAATCCTTTGCCCTGGGATCCCTTATTTTTAGCTTTTCATCAATGAGACTTAACAGGATGCTACTTCTCAGACAAGCAGCGGCGTGGTCACTTTTATTAATTTCAGCCACGGACTGTGCACGTTCCAGCATGTCGTCCCATAAGATGTCATCTTTGGCCATACCTAGTTGAACCAGCTTAATCAGAATGATGGGATTAAGGTAATCCTGAGTGGAGCCATAAGGAAACCGTCCATCTTTAGTATCAAATAACTTTGCGACGCGTCCTTCAGGGTGGATTAACCTGGAGGGTAAAACCAGAGGATGCCCCTCCAAAGAGCAAGGAATGCATGGAGTGACCCGAAGAATTCCTGAGAACTCATCGATTTTTTCATTTAGAACAAAATTCATTAAAGGATCTCTGAGTTCTGCTTCAATTTCTTGAATATTTGGGAAAAACACTTCAGAAAAAAACTGCTTCTCTGAAAATGTATTTTCGAGCAGTATCTGTTTGCACCCAGCTTCTTCAAATCCCGCTTTTACAGAAGAAGGAAGTTCAACAGCACACAGGTTTTTTGAGCCAGTCTTCTTGAGGTATTTCAAAAATATCTTGAAGGCCGCTGGACCAACATCTTTCCTTTTAAGTATAGAGTCATCTAGAAATCGCACGTTCTTCATGGAGACCCACATAGACCCATCAGAGAAGACTTTGGTCAATTCTTTCCCTTTTCCATGAGCTATGTCTTCATAAAATCCTTGGCAAATTACAGAAAAATCATCATGAACTAATTCAGGATCAGGCCACACTGAGTAGTAAGTATAATCCATTAGCTCCCCGTTAACAGCCAGGTCACGTAGGACACTGAGCGCCTCCAAGTAAGCTTTCACGATAACGTGCCTCATGAAGGTGGTATTCCATCGTCCTTTTGTGTCCGTCTTCCAGATTTCTTTTCTATTTGAGGTAACAGCAAAACACCCGTTGATGTGAACTGGCAATCCTGTTTTTATCCGTAAGGGCAAATAGCAAAACACTTCTCCCACATGTGGTTTCACAGCCCACTTCTGGTCCTGGATTTCTGACAGCAGAACCCCGACGGCCCCACAGGGAACCAGCCCCAGTCTTCGTCCACTTTCATTCAGGGAAAACTTCAGAGCCTCTCCTGTGTCCATGCAGGTACATATCAGCCACGTGGTACACTCCACTGTTTTTTGAGGCAACTCATCTGATGGCTTTTTCAATTGGCCAGCCTTCGCCATTTCAAAGAGAGCTGTCAGGTCATCATCTGGACCTCTAAAAAGTGGGGACTGTAAGTCAGCAATCCTTCTGAACACATGGTGAAATTCTTCAACTGTGATCTGAAGAATGCAAGACGACTTTGGTGCATCAGCAGGAAGCTTTTTATTACTGCCGCTGCAAGTCTTCATGAGCCTCGCGGCTTCTTTTAAAATACTTAGGGCAGGTGCATTCACTGCTTTGGAAGAACAGGGCTTTTTTTTAATTACTACCGTGTCTTGTGCTAAGCTGGGATTTGTTTCCTCAATTTTCAAGTATTTCAAATACATGGAGTTCACGCTCTGAGTGAAGATGATAAGCCTGTGACCACAGAGACTAAATTCATCCACAAGAGAGTAAATGTCTGCTGTGTTATAGCAGGTACTACTAACTTCACTCACTTTTGCTTCCTGTTGAGTTCTAAAGGACAGTCGGAAAAGAGTTCCATTGTAGCTGTAAGGGGCTTCTACAGTCAGAGGCAACTGACAGCCAAACACATCTATAAATGGTTTGAACTGATTAGGAAATTTCCTAAGTCTTTTCTGTTGTTTACTCCAATTAATTTTGATCCCAGGATTAGATTTGTCTTTAATGTGTTTACTGATATGGTTTATGTTTGGATCAAACATGATCATGAATTCTCGACTCATAATGATGGGAATGTCAGTGATGTGGTACACAGAATTAAATCCAAGACCAAATTTTCCAACTTTGTCAACTTCTTCCCTCTTTAAAGATTCTCCTAACCTCGTTATGTTCACAAAATCTGAATCTGAGAATTGAGAATTGTTGAATGACCAAAGAGCAGGTCCATGGCATGCTGCCATCCCCGGGTCTAGAAGATTCTCTCGAATGTCCATATTTCTTCGCATATCGATCATGAAACTGCACTCTGTTGCATTTGCATCATCAGCATTTTGAAGTAGTTCTTTAAAAATGTCTGACACCGAAGGGTATTCTTCCAGAATATTTTTAATTCTTACCGTAAGTGGCTCCCTCTGACCGGACTGCTCAAATCCCATGTTTTCAGGATTGATCAGTCTTGTGCTAAGGCATGGAACATTCAGCCATTCTGCAGTTTTCATGGGTATGTCCTCATGCACCAGGATGATCGGTTCCACCGAATCTTCCAGTAAGTCATTGAGGTCGTCGACTTTGATGTCACAGTAACAGCATTCGTGAATTGGCTTCATGATAAGTTTAGAAGGATTTTTGCTATGATGTATAGGAACTGGTGTGTTCGCACTTGCTGGAATCTGATTGCTATAGAGCCACCTGATGATATTCAACATAAGATGAAGATTTTGTTTGCTTTCTTGATCGCTGAGTTCTTGGTCACTTTTCAGATATACCTTCTGAATAACCATGGAAATATGATCTGATGTCAGCTCTTCTATTGAACCACAGACCTTAAACAGTTGGTGGAATTTTGCCATGGTTTTCGGCACGCTGTGCAAATAAGGCTGGAGATCAAGGTCATGGAATGGTTTTATCACAGCTTGGGCAAGGGGACAAAATTTTTTGCCGGTCCAAACCCATGGAAATTTTAAAGCTCTGAAAGCATCCTTCCCTTCATTTAAGTGATCGTGCATGAAACCGTAAATTTCAAGCAAAATGTGCTGGAACTGGTAGTAGTCTTCATCGCTAAAGGTTTTTGAAGTATACCAATCAACAACAATTTTAAAGTGTTTCAGGACCGCACTGATGCTCGGTTTCGTGAAGATGCCCAAAGCTTTCTCCAAGTTAACATGGACGCTCTCGACAAGAGGAAGTGACGAGCCAACCAGAATGGCATGGGTGACGTCACACATATCTGGTGGGGCACAAAGGTCACAGACATCACCCTTCCAGACTAAAGAGCCTGGATAGTTTGGTGGCCTCTCCTTGCAAGCTGGAACCCATTTAATTTTCTTCAGGGTCACCTTTCCTTCAGATGACTGCAACAGCGTATGATTCTTGTTCAAGACAAGTAAGAGGGTTTTGGCTTTCTTTAGAAGAACCTCCTGATTTGGACAAGAACTGACCTGTAAGGCTTCAATTTTTTTGGCTACTTGCACGACATCAGCTTCTTTGAGGCTGGCTTCATTTTTTAAGCCGATCTGTCTCAAAGAATGAAGAATATCTGGTGAGGTAAAAGCTGAAGGCGGGAAGCAAGTTTCTTCTTCACTAGAAAAGAGATCCTTTAGTATCTCGAGATCAGGATCAAAGAGCTCCCCTGCTGACACCATCTGCTGTGGTGAAATCTCAATGAATCTTAATGGTTTTAACCAATCGAGCACATTCGGATTCTCATTTTTAAGAGAGGACAGATTCTCCAGGGTCCATAACATAAGGTGTGTTAGCTCATCGTGTGAATAAAAGGCATTTTCAATATCTTTTAAAATGAGTTTCAAGCAACTAGTGGTCTTTAACTTCTCTATTTTCAACATGTTTGCCAGGCGGATAGTCGCTTCATCACTACTGTCTATGACAGAAAGCGAGAGTCGCAGGTCTGGTGGAAGGTTGGCGGTGTGGTGCAAGACCTTACAGCCTCTCAGTTTTGTGTAAGAAGAGATTCCCTGACCAGATAAATGGTTAATCCGCTTGAATATGGGCAACTCCTGGATTATTCTTTTCTCTTTCTCACTGCTGTCAGTTAAACTCGCTAAAAACTTCCTCAGGGCATCTTTGTGTGTCGGAAGGAGCGAAGCTATCTGATTACACAATTTCTGCAGTGGCAACTTCTCCATTATCTGCAGAACAGCGCTCGGTAGTGGCGAGTGAATGTATTTTTTAACAAGTGGATGCTGAATGGAGGCGTCTAGTTTTTTCAGGACAATCCCTCCAAGTTTTTGTACAATATCTGCCAAATATTCAGGCAGCTGCGCTTCCGATGCATCATCTAAAATGACTAATGATGGAATCCTGAGTCTAATGAGTTCCACACATGCCTGACCTTCTTCTAGCGTGGTTCTGGGAATCAGGGGCAGCTCATCAAATAAAGTCAGATCCTCTGAAAAATGTATATAGAGATGCTTCCAAACCATTTTAAGCCATGAAACAGATGGGTGATTTTTGTCTTCGTCAAAGGGAAACCACTGAACAATCAACTCTCTGCCAGGCCAGAATGTGTTTGTTACTTCTTTGATAAGACGAGCAAATCGTTCCGGATTTAGAAGCTGCAGCTGGGTACACGGTCTTCCTGTAAATCACACACAGACACGTTATAAACACAGATAACTTTGCTCTAACGTATTTAGCTTTCTATTCTTGCAGACTACATAGTACCACGAAGCCATTTTTAGAAGGTTTAAGTACACTGTAAAAATGCAGACATTCGACATAACTGGGCTAAAATGGGTTTTACGTAACGACAGAGAATCTACATACACGCCTTAATTTATGGGAGAAGTAATTCTCTTTGGAAAGTGCTTATTTTAAATAAATACATAAAATGCATTTACATGCATTTTAAAAATTATCCTATAGTGTTCTACAAGTGGAATCAACATGGAAAATAACTTTCAGTGGTTATCTGTCCACAAATAAAAGCATCAAGGAAAATGTGGAGAAAGCTTAAGTAGGTGCCGTTCTATTTGTTCTATTTAAGGGTAAGTAATTTATATGCAAACGCAATACAAATGTCCCTTATTCATGTTTCCAGCAGCTGCTCAGGATGAAGGGAGGGGGATGAGAATGGAGTCCCAGTCTCGGGGACCAGCACTCTCTGAAGCCGAGGCAGTGAGGAGACTTCTAGAGTTTCCTTTCACTCACCACCGAGATGTGGAAGGTAGGTGTCACTTAATCTTTTGGGGCCCTGAATTCTCTCATCTGGAAAAAGGATGGGGGTGAGGTCCTAGGTACCAAGACTGCTCTGTCTACATGCCCCAGCATAGACCACATTCACAGCTTTCCCAAAGTAGCTTCTACCTCGCTTCCTTCTTACTGACTAAAGTGTGCTTGTGCTCTTCAGAGCCCTGGGACTTTGCAGAAATGCTTCGGGGACAAGCAAGGGAGCAGCCGGGCCCTGCAGTGAAGGCAGGGCTGTTCCCCACCAGGTGGCTCTACTCCGAGGTGGTTTATAAATGAGACTAGTAAGATTCTGTCTAGGGAAAAAGGTGTTTGCTGATGTTTAACCACGGGTCCAGAAAATACCGTTCTAGCTTATAAGTGGCTTGTGCATTTAGTGCACAAGCATTTGCACTAAGTGCATTCAGTGTCTCAGAGTATTTACAACACCAATAGGAAAAAATGTTTAAATAACACTGTATACCTAAAGGTATGTGTTAGCCCACATAGAGAGCAAAAGGCGTCCCAAATTCAATCTTCTGGAAAACTCACAATTTTCTTCCAATGTACATACCATTTCTAGACCCTTAAAAGACTAATTTTGAAAAAAATTATAAAAGCGGGCACACCTCAAGCCCGTTGAAACTCTGGCTTATCACTGTGTTTTAACCAAGAAAGGACACCCTTGTCTCACAGCCTTATACCCCAGGAAGATGACTTTTACC
>NW_027532842.1:6364413-6377544 GCF_008692635.1 Crocuta crocuta | reverse complement strand
AATAAGGCATTTTAAATTTACTGCCGCAGAAATTTAAGCAAGGGCACAGTTTTGCAACTTTTTGGAAGATGGCAATACCCCAATTCTGAATACTTTCAGTTTCTACATTGTGTGATTTAGGTAAGTTGAGTCATTACACTTAAGAAATCATACAGTCCTGTCAGCAGTCTGACTAGTATAGCCTCCTGGACCTATGGTGCCATTAAAATATATTTTGTATGATTAAGCTGTAACAACAATGTTCTAAAAAAAAGGTTACTGAGTTAATAGACTACCCAAGGCAAGGATATGATCACAAAGAAACAAAAGAGTTAGAAATTAAAATTCAGAACACTTTGAAAACAAAACATTAAATGTGCATACACTGTTCTGTGTTAATAGTGGCCACGTGACATGCGTTTTGTAGATAATCCTATCTGGTATCCTCGCACGAAACTGGCAACTTATAAAACATATACCCACCTTCAGGAAAATCATCTAATATTAGCATATAAACAAAATGCCAACAAAACACCACACCACATATAACATGCAACTAACACACCAGTCATGCTCAGCTGAAAAAAATGTAAGAGAAAATAAAGGAGAGAGAAAAGAACTTAAGACACAATTCTAAGTACTTCGAACGGATTCAATCTTTAGTCCTGATTTCTATTTGGTTTGTATTTAAGCTTTTCGTCCTGAAGTATAGATGTTAACACAGAAAAACACCTTCACGCCTGAGGGGAGAAAGCCACTGGGAGGGTAAAGCACCTCTAACAGTATCAGCAAGAAAGGGTTTATACCATTTTAATAAATGACTCAGTTTTTGCTACCTCGGCCTTTAAACTCAGCAGCACTGTTGAAAGAGGTGAAGTGTACAATAGCGAAAGTGTTCCTCGAGACAGAAACCTTTTACCTAAACTGGTATCGGACAGGATTATTTCAGAAATAACTCGTTTAAGAGTAGTTTTTGCTTCACTATCGATCTGCTCAAAATGGTAACATCAACATAGTGAATCACTCTTCAAAGACTGAACTGATTTTCATTTGTATTTACTCATATGCCGAGATTCACTATCTTTGGGACGGATTTTCGACATGGGTTAAGAGAAGGATATTATAGAGACTACTATGACGTTTACGTAACAAGGAAGGCCAGTCCTCACTGCTTTCCCTCACTGGGCGTTTTAACTATGCTTGAGCACAAGTGGAGGCACAGCTCGCTGACCCTTCTGCACCTCGAAGTCATGAGCACGGCCACAGCTTTTGTGCTTTTCTTGGAGAGAACGTGGCAGCGGCAGCCTTGATGGTTGGTGAGTTCTAACAATGCTCCACTGTGAAGGGGTGTCCCAATCTTTTTGTGAATATACATGTGACAGAATGCAAGTCCAATTCAACGGGAAGCTATAGATGAGTCAAATCTTCCAAGAAACAAAAGGTAAGGAGGGAAAAGAAAAGGCCAAATCAAGAATGGAAAGGAAAGAGCGTGTCTAGCGGCAGCACCACGGGTCCCTACTCTAACATGGGCCATGTCAAGGGGATTTAAATATCGCACTGGTGACCAAATATCTTCCCCAGAATCCACACTGACACTCTGTGGCTGCCTTCCTAGAGTTCGTCTAGAAGACGAGATGCAATACCAACTGGAAAGGCCATTGACATTACCCAGAGTACCCCGGGGCAGACGGTAACCCACTCAGCCTACTCCTGTCGCCATTTTGTTTTCCTCTTTGACTATCCCTTAAAAATACAGGCTACATCAAGGCTTCAGAATAGACAATAATAGTAGCTGTGGAGGACATGCCACTAACAAGCTAGAAACCAAATTTATTATTTCTGGGAATCATCAAAATAACAATGACTTGGTTTCCCAATCAGTTTGAGTATAGGTATAGGTTACTTCAAAGAATTGATTGATTCCAAAAATAGTATTTACCATAAAAACAATTTCCCTGAAGCAAATCTTGTATCCTCTAATTTTCCAAGTGAAACATGAACTGGCAGAAGATAATCCCAGTTGAGTCAAAAAATATTTTTATTTAGGGGCGCCTGGGTGACTCAGTCAGTTAAGCATCCGACTTCAGCTCAGGTCATGATCTCACGGTCTGTGAGTCCGAGCCCAGCGTCAGGCTCTGTGCTGACAGAGCCCAGAGCCTGATTCAGATTCTGTGTCTCCTTTTCTCTCTGCCCCTTCCATGATCATGCTCTGTCTCTCTCTGCCTCTTAATGACAAATGAATATTAAAAAAAAAAAAACTTAAATTATTTTTATTTAAAACAAAAGACAGTCAATAAGATGACACACAAGGCTCTGTAAGAACAATCAGCTGCCTGTTCCTAATGAGCACGGTGTCAGCCACGGTGCTTTCCTCAGTGCGCCAAGGAGGGGGTGCCCTGGCATTCTCAGGGGCAGCAGGGAGCCACACTCACTGCAGGGGCTCCTCACCACAGCCACGGTCCCGGGACTGGCTCCCCTCTAGCCTTTTTAATCTCAAACATCCGTGTGTATCAAGTGCACAAGATGGCTCACTCTCATACTCTCCCATTAGAAACCACAGCTTAAAATACAAATTTCAGCAGAATCCTTTCATTTGAGACTAAGTGTTCAATGAAATGGATGTTTTCAAGTCATTTAAGTATGGTCTGATTGTGTGGTACACACAACCACCATCTATATACCTATACTGGTATGGTTTCCTCTCTCCTTTAATATTTATCAGCATCAGAAAAAAAATTGTTAACATAATTTCTAGCTACTCAGGTAAATGAAAAAACAGGATTCAAAGAATCAAATGAACAAAAACATCAGGCTACAAATAAACACAACATTGAGTTTCATACCTGAATATCCCCAGAGAAGTTGTTGTGCTAGAATATAATTAAATCCAATCTTAGAAAATGCCAGAATTGTCACAGATTCACAAGATGGCTACAGAAATTATTCTTATACCTTAACACTGTCTATGGAATCTCACACATCATATATAAAAGAAAAGCCATAAACACAAGTCCAAATATAGCAGAATATACATTTTATATTTAAAATCATATTTCAATGCAAACTAAATCCAAACTACATAAAGGTGGGGCATCTTCGTTTAAAGAGAGCAAAGACGAGAGCAGTATGAACTCTATGTATAAATTACATCTCAACAACATAAATAAAGTCATCTGATAAGCTCCTACCTCACTTTTGTACAGATGACCATCGTGCGACATTCAGATACACCACGTAAGAATTATGAAAGGGAGGATCTCTGACTTACGGGGTGATCAGTCCGTACTGAGTACAGCACAGGGCGGGTGTACAAGTTTCAGAGTATCTCCATAAAGTAAACATAATTTTGACTCTACGATAAAGGGAGGTTTTATCATACATTTCCACTGCTTGCTTATGGTAACCATCAAAACTTCAAACTTCAAAGAATTGCCCCATGGCCATCGAAGCTCCCCTCTGCCTGAGGGGAGCCGTTTCTCTGATCAAGTTCGTCTCCACAGCTCCGTAAGGTGTTAGTATATGTGGGGGTCCTCAGGCTACACTCGGCAGCTAACAGAGACCACGGTCCTACCAGCAGAACTTAAGCTCTTCTAATCTGAACACCCTTCCAATTACCTGAGAGGCAATACTGACCGAGTGCTAGAGATGGAGGAATAAACAAGCCCTCATGCACAGTCTAACGGGGAAAGGCGGGTCTTGGACGGACGGTTATTAACGATGAAGCAGGTACATGGGAGTGGGGACAAGTGACACGGGGAGCTCAGCACGCCATGAGGACATGCGGGCCGCGAGACAGAAGAGCACGAGGGAGCCAGGTGCGGGGGCACAGGGAACCAGCCGCACCCGAGGGAGGAAGAGCGGGCTGTCTCCCGGGTATGAAAAAGACCGAGGGAGACAGCCGAGGAGATCACTAATGATAATCCCAGTAACGGCCAACGCGGTTACACCCTCTCCACGTGCCAGGAGTCTTCATGACACCCAGAAAAAGAAGCCACGTGATGGGGGGACTCATCGGAAACAGTAGGAAGTTTGGCCTTTGTTCCAAGAGAAAAAGGGGAAGCCTTTGAAAGATTTTCAGACCACAAGTGGGGGAAATGTCAGGGAGGGACAGCAGCAGGGGTGCCTCTGCATCAACAGGAGAGGCCGGAACGGGCGTGGGGAGGCTGCGGAGGCCGTGCCGCATGCCAGGTGAAGGGGGGGCACGTGCTAAGACAGAGTCCCTCTGTCAGAAGGCAGCTGTGAACGTAGTAACCCAGAACACCCTCGGGCACAAGTCCTGCACTAACATCTCTGGAATCCTGCTCATCCACACATCTGGAACTGCTTCTTCTGGACACTTCTATATAGATACACAAGGCTGTCCCTGCACCAAGCACCAAACCACCGCAGAGCAGGTCACGTGGACGAGGTGAATACTCCAGGCACGATGTCTGCGGTCCTTCCCCCGAAAGTCTGAGACAGAATGCCAGCCAGCCAGCCCCTCTGCAAGGTCCCCCAGCCCTGCGGCGCCCTCCCTGCCCCGACTCTTCTCCATGCTTGATGCGGGACCATCACACTAAATGGCAGGATGATCTACACTGCTGTCCCCAGTGGACTGTGAGCTCCTTCACTTTTATTCCTCTTCATATTGCTTCCACTCAGGGTGACGCCTGGTACGCGGGGAAGATTCCGACAAGTGTTTACGGGGAGTCTTTGGTCATGAGACAGAGCAAGGCGTGAGGCCACATGTCATAAGCATGAAAATATTTTAAATAGTAAGTAGGATCCTGGTGCTAACCTATTAGGCTTTCCTGCCATTTGGCTGATTTTAACTTTTTTCTATTTATTTCCTCCAAATCCAGCTACCCACTCTTCTAACTATTCTCTAAATTCTGACAGTCAAACATTTACTTGTGTAACTTAACACTCAAATAACTCAGATGAACATGGCTGTATACGGAGAGCAAGTACGAGGACAGAAGGCTCATGTGAGAAGGAAATGCTGGAACACAGGCACAGATGGGCCTTTTCATCTCTCGGCTCCTGTCCGCCAACGCCAGCCCCGCCCGCAGATGGAAGCGCCGCCGCGTCCATGCAGGCTGGTCAACAGGCGCTGCGAATACAGAAGCCGAGTAAGAGATCGCCCCTGCTCTCAAGGATCTTCTCGTCTGCGCGGCAAGATCAGGGTCATGGCTAGGCGGCAAGGCCCACAGGGGCTGCGTCCTGAGCTCCCCGAGCAGGGAGAGGCATCTGCCCTCAGGAGGGGGGCGGGGCAGGGCGAGAGCGCGCCGGGCAAGGGAACAAGACCACAGGTGTGAGAGAACTTCCGTTCGGGAAAAGCTGGCACCAAGCACCCACCTGGAAACAAAGCGGCCCCCGCGCTGCACGCTGGGGGCGAGCGGACAGGGCACAGGGCTCCGCGCTCGCGACCCAATCAACCGGACAGAGCTCGGGACGGCGAGGTGGAGGGGGCGCCTGGGGAGTCAGGGCGGGAGACGCGAGGCCGGAGGGGGCGCCTGGGGAGTCAGGGCGGGAGACGCGAGGCCGGAGGGGCCGCCGCGGGAGCCGGCGCGGGAGACAGCGAGTTCACCACCACAGGCAGCCCCGTCGTCCACACGAACCGCGCGGGGTCCACGCGGCAGGAATCCGCGGCCACTGCGGATCCCGAGGCCACCACAGAGGCGGTGCGGGAAGAGAAAGCCAAGCAGGGGGAACAGGCTCAAGTCAGGAAACTGCTGACTTCGAGACCCTCACGGACCTCCAAGTACAAACGGCAACAGCGGCCGTTCACGGAGTCCTCAGGATGCGCCGCGGTCGCCGTGCGACTGTCACAGGGGTGACCCCCGTGGGCTCTCCCAGAACCTGCGCTGCTGCAACGTCGCCAAGCGGGTGAAACCCAGTTAGCGCTGGGACCGCCGCCTTCCCTGGTCACGCCTTATTGTCGCGTCATCAACCTGCAGTAACAGCCGAGGCTCCAGGGCCTCAGACACCCCCGCACGGAAGGATGGCGCTGCGTTACCAGGTTACTGCTTAGGAAGCACGAGCTAAGTCGTTCAGTGCCACACAACGGAGGAAGGCAGGTGGGAGCCCAGTCTGGGTGACTCCCGAGCCCTCGCACATCACCACTGGGCCACACCGTCCCTCCGGGGACTGGGGTGGTAACTGGAGGTCCAGCAGTCCTTACACACGCCTGGCGGTGGGGGGCCCGGCCGCCTCACTCAGAGAGAGGAGCAAAACGTAAGAGGTGAGAGGGACCTGGGGGGCTCACGTGGTTAACTGTCCGACTCTTGATTGCAGCTCAGGTCACCATCTTGTAGTTCGTGACATCGAGCCCCGCATCTGGCTCCCCACTGACAGCTCAGAGCCGGCTTGTGCACTCTCTCCCTCTCTCTCCCGCTCAAAATAAACTAGCCCATATGCACGGGGTAAACTCAGGTACAGGAATTCACAAATAATACTGGGAAGCAGGCAGAGAAGCATAATGACACAAAAAGAGAACGGTGTCATAAAAACCAAGGTCTGGGGAAACTGCCTGGCTCAGTCCACTAAGGTCCGACTTTGGCGGAGGTCATGATCCTCTGGTGTGTGGGTTCAAGCTGCGCATCAGGTTCTGTGCTGAAAGCTCAGAGCCTGTTTCAGATTCTGTGTCTCTCTCTCTGCCCCTCCCCGACTCATGCTCTGTCTAGAAAATAAACATTTAAAAAAAAATTTTTTAATAAATAAAAATAAAAGCCAAGATATTCAAAGAGGGCGTGAGCAACAACATTGAAGCTTCAGGATGATGAGGGGAAAGCAACAAAAAAAGTCCACAGGATTTAACAATAAAAAAGTCAGCACCTGAGCCGCCCGCATTGGCGCAGAGAGGNGCTGAAAGCCTTGAAACTTCAGTTCCTGGAGTTGAAGAAAAGGGCTACCTCCAGAAACAAGTCAAAGTACACATGGTGGAGAGTCCCAAATACCACTACGAGTAGGGAAATAAAATAACCAAAGTCTCAACGAGAGACGAAGAGACAATTCAAAGAAAACATCCTGAACGGACAGGCCCTGGACAAAAAGCCTTCTTTGGTACAGCAGCACCCACAGGTGCACAGTGCATAACAAGCTTTTAAAACTAACAAGAGACAGAAAGCTAGCCNAAATTATAAAAGAGAAATTCCCCAACCTGGGGAAGGAAACAGACACTGAAATCCAAGAGGCACAGACAACTCCCCTCAGATGTAACTTGAATCGATCTTCTGCACGACATATCATAGTGAAACTGGCAAAATATAAGGAGAAGGAGAGAATTCTGAAAGTATCTAGGGATGAAAGGGCCCTAACATACAAAGGGAAATCTATCAGAGTGGTGACAGACCTATCTACTGAAACTTGGCGGGCCAGAAAAGAATGGCAGGAGATCTTCAATGTGATGAACAGAAAAAATATGCAGCCAAGAACCTTCTATCCAGCAACCTGTCCTACAGAATAGGAGAGATAAAAGCCTTTCCAAATAAACAAAAATTGAAAGAATTCATCACCACTAAACCAGCCCTACAAGAAATCCTGAGGGGGACTCTAAGAGGGAACGTGGCAAGGAACACAAGGTACCAGAGACACCACCACAAGCATGAATCCTACAAAGAACACAATGACTCTAAACCCATATTTTTCAATAATAGCACTGAAAGTAAATGGACTAAATGCTCCAATCAAAAGACACAGGGTAGCAGAATGGATAAAAAAACAAAATGCATCTATTTTCTGTCTACAAGAAACTCATCTTAGACCTGAGGACGCCTTCAGATTGAAAGTAAGGGGATGGAGAAATATCTATCATGCTACTGGAAGTCAAAAGAAAGCTGGAGTAGCTATACTTATATCAGAAAAACTGCAAGTTAAAGTAAAGGCAGTAACAAGGGATGAAAAAGGGCATTATATAATAATTACAGGGTCTATCCATCAGGAAGAGCTAACAATGATAAACGTCTACGCACGGAATACGAAAGAACCCAATACATAAAACAATTAATCACAAACAGAAACAATCTTATGGACAAGAATGTGCTAATAGCAGGGGACTTTAATACACCACTTACAGCAATGGATAGAGCAACTAGACAGAAAATCACTAAAGAAACAATGGACTTGAATGACACATTGTACCAGATGGAATTGACAAATATATTTAGAACGCTACATCCTGAGGCCATGGAATTCACTTTCCTCTCAAGTGCCCGTGGCACATTCTCCAAGAGAGATCACATACTGGGACGTAAAGCAGCCCTCAATTAATCTAAAAGAACTGAGATCATACCATGCACACTGTCACATCACAATGTTATGAAACTTGAAATCAACCACAGGAAAAAGTCTAGAAAACCTCCATTCTTTTGGATATAATAAAGAACACCTTACTAAAGAATGAATGAGCCAATCAGGCAATTAGAGTAGAAATTCAAAAATACATGGAAACAAATCTAAATGAAAAGACAACAATTCAGACTCCATGGGATGCGGCAAAGGCAGTCCTAAGAGGAAAGTACATTGCACTCCAGGTCTACTTCAAGAAATTAGAAAAAGCGCAAGTACAAAATATAACAGCGCACCTAAAGGAACTAGAAGGAGAGCAACAAGAATACCCCAAACCCAGTAAGAGAAGAGAAATAATAAAAATCAGGCAAGTAATAAACAATATAGAATCCAAATAAACAGTTGAACAGATCAATAAAACCAAGAGTTGGTTTTTTGAAAAAATAAAATTGACAAACCACTAGGCAGGCATCTCAAAAAAAAACCNCTCTCTCCCTCCTAGAAATAAATAAAACATTAAAAAAAAAAAAGAATATTAAAAAAATTTGCAAAATGAAGAAACAGAAGAAGTCTCCTCCAGAGAAATTCCAGGAAGAAATGACAGCTAAAGAACTGCTCAAAACNCCAGACTCATTTTATGAAGCCAGCATCACTTTGATTCCCAAGCCAGACAGAGATCCAGCAGAAAAAGAGAACTACAGGCCAATGTCCTTGATGAAGACGGATGCAAAAATCCTCGACAAGATACTTGCAAATCGAATCCAACAGCACATAAAAAGAATTACCAACCATGATCAAGTGGGATTCATTCCTGGGGTACAGGGCTGGTTCAATATTCACAAATCAATTAATGTGATACATCACATTAACAAAAGAAAAGATAAAAACCATTTGATCCTACTGACAGATGCAGAAAAAGCATTTGATAAGATACAGCATCCCTTCTTAATAAAGACCCTCGAGAGAGAGTCAGGATAGAAGGAACTTAAACATCATAAAAGCCATCTTTGAGAAGCCCTCAGCTAACATCCTCCTCAATGGGGAAAGACTGAGCTTTCCCCCTGAGATCAGGAACACGACAGGGATGTCCACTCTCACCACTGTTCTTTAACATAGTGCTGGAAGTCATAGCATCAGCCATCACACAACAAAAGGAAATCAAAGGCATCAGAATTGGCAAAGAAGTGAAACTCTCACTTTTCGCAGACGACATGATACTCTACATAGAAGACCCAAGAGACTCCACCAGAAGCCTACTAGAACTTATTCATAAATTCAGNTACAAAGCTGTCATCATCAAGACTGTATGGTATTGGCACAAAAACAAACAGACAGACTAATGGAATAGAGTAGAGAACCCAGAATTGGACCCACAAATGTATGGCCAATTAATCTTTGACAAAGCGGGAAAAAGTATACAATGGAACAAAGACAGCCTCTTAAACAGATGGTGCTGGTAGAACTGGACAGCAACATGCAGAAGAATGAAACTAGATCACTTTCTCACATGATACACAAAAATAAACTCAAAATGGATAAAGGACCTGAATGTGAGACAGGAAACCATCAAAACCCTAGAAGAGAAAGCAGGAAACAACCTCCTTTATCTCAACCGCAGCAAATTCTTACTTGACACATCCCCAAAGGCAAGGGAATCAAGAGCAAATATGAACAACTGGGACCTCATCAAGATAAAAAGCTTCNGTGAAGAAATGGGCAGAAGATATGAACAGACAGACACTTCTCCAAAGAGGACATCCAGATGGCCGACACATGAAACAATGCTCAGCATCCCTCCTCATCAGGGAAATACAAATCAAAACCACCCTGACCTCACGCTGGTCAGAGTAGCTAAAATGAACAAATCAGGAGATTATAGATGCTGGCGAGGATGTAGAGAAATGGGCACCCTCCTGCACTGTTGGTGGATATGCAAACTGGTGCAGCCGCTCTGGAAAACAATGTGGAGGTTCCTCAAAAAATGAACAGTAGAGCTCCCCTATGACCCGGCAATAGCACTGCTAGGAATTTACCCAAGGGATACAAGAGTGCTGATGCATAGGGGCACATGGACCCCAATGTTCACAGCAGCACTCTCTACAATAGCCAAAACATGGAAAGAGCCTAAGTGTCCATCTACGGACAAATGGATCAAGAAGATGTGGTTTATCTATACGATGGAATACTACATGGCAGTGAGAAGGAATGAAATCTGGCCATGTGTAGCAACATGGATGGAACTCGAGGGTGTTATGCTGAGCGAAATAAGTCAGGCAGAGAAGGACACATACCACATGTTTGCACGCATAGGAGGATTTGGAGGAACCTAATGGAGGACCGTGGGGGAGAAGAAAGGGAGAAAATAGTAGGGGAGAGGGAGGGATGCAAACTATGAGTGACTCTTGAATGCTGAGAAAAAACTGAGGGCTGATGGGGGTCAGGGGGAGGGGAAGGGGGGTGATGGGCATGGAGGAGGGCACTTGTTGGGATGAGCACTGAGTGTTATATGGAAACCAACTTGACAATAAACTATTTTTAAAAATATAAAAAATAAATAAAAAACAAACAAAACAAAACAAAAAACAATAGAAGAAGTCATTAACTGGCAACCTAGCCAGGCAATTTTATTGGAATGCTAGCAGAGGCCAATGATCATCTGCAGTGATACAATAATGGATGGCGAGGAAATACAGATGATAAGCAAGCCCTACTCCTTCTAGAAGCTGGACCAGGACAGAATTCAAGAGAGGAAATCAAAGTCAAGCTTTGTTCTGTTTTCCCCACAAAGGAAGGGATAGAAACATGTGCACAGCTAACAGTAACGGGGTGGTCTTGGCAGAGAGTGAAAATACGAGCAATACCTTAATGTTTAGCTCCAGATTCTAAACGTGAGACAAGTAAAACTATCCAATAATGAGACAGATTTTACCTGAGCTATGAAATCAGAGAAGTACCCACTGTGGAGAAAAACACCTCATGTTTTAATTCTATGCCCAGAACTCTCAAAACTGGGCAACTGGTGGTTACTGAGAGTTCTAGTTCTTGGGTCAGGGTTCTAGATCCTGATGCTAACAGCACTGCACACGCGCGGAGCTTGGGTCCCCATGGCCTCATCTTTAGCTCTGTCCCCCATTCCAATTCCTTTCACTTGTATGTAAATAAATACGTGCATAATTAGTAGTGACCTGTCGTTTACTCGTTATCCTTGAAAACAGCAGATACTGTAAAAGACACACCACAAAGAATATGCTTTATAACCTGAACCAGGGGGACAAATCCAGAATTTTTCAGGCCAATATCCAACTTAGAAAAAGTTCAAGCAACGGATTTATAATGGAAAAGATGCTGGTAAAAGTTGAAAGGTGACATTGAACTTAGAACCATGGTGCCTTCCCCCCACCCCGAACCCTCTGTCTTTTACTAAAAAGAATTCTCAATATAAAGGACACCCACCCTTTGCCAAGACCTCAGGAGTCCCCATTCCTGACATGTTCATCTGTCTGCAGTCCCTGGAGCCAACCCCATACAGCCACACACAACTCAGGAGAACAGGGCGGTACGGGCGACAGGAGGCTGACGGGTACAAGACCTGAGCTCTGGACACGTGGGAGCTTCTGACCTTGAACTGAACCTGTCTCTCCTTCCTCTGTGCAATCCAACCGACAACAGCTGTGCTCACTACTGCACACGCTACAAGACAGCAGGCTGGGGGGGGGCCCGCATGAGAGGGGAAATGGGAAAGCATTAGGAAGCTGCGTGAGAAATTACCATAAATGTTTTCCCCCCCCCCCCCACTGGGACAGGAGAGGTTCTGAAATAACGATACCACTTTTCGATTCTTTGAGATGTCAGAGAGTCGTATGGAAACACCTTAACATATAACCACTACCTTAGGGTGACCCATCTGAAATCACGGACTTACAGATCTAGAGTGTGGAATTCCTGGCAATTTCATATCGGTTCAACTTCACAGAAAATTTATAAAATTTTCATATTTTTAAAAATAGGTTTATGTAAAAAAAACTTTGTATTTTTAAAAGCAGGTTTATGTAAAGACAAACTAAACAATACCTCGGGTTTGGGCAGCTTCCTTTAAAGCAGCTATAAGATGAGGCTTCAAGCTATCCAATATGAACCTTCCTTCAAGACCTGGGAAAAGGGACCTAAAAAGTGAAAGGAACACAGCGATGAACTTTCTGAAAAGTATGATACTCAATTATGTCATTTTAAGCCAGCTAAATGCACTATCTTACATAAATCATACACGCGGGTGCCAAATCAACACCGCAATACGTTCTGACCAAATACTATCCAGGCTTCACTTTAAACTGGCATCATGCACCGTATCCAAGTCCAGAACAGTCTAAACTTCTTAAGAATTCACTTTATTTTCTGAAATGTCACACGCACAGCCTGTTATAGTTACTTCGGTACTATTCGCATTCAATTGAATCTCATCAAGAGACCGCATCTTGACGCACGGACTCCTACCGCACTACTACTAGCGCTTTCTACCCCTCGTTTCAGCGTCCTGCTCCTGACGCTTCCGAGGCGCGGCAGCTCGGGGAACCTGGCTGACCCCCCGGGGGTGCGCTCTGGAACGTGAAAACGGCCCCTCCCACACTTGAACAAGTACTTCTGCCAGAGTCCCGGCGGATTTCACCGCGACGCGACGGGGAGCGGGCCGCGGGCGGGGGTCGCTACCTGGGGTAGTCCTCTGAGGTAATGTAAACGACATCCTGATCCGACACGGACGAGGAGAAGGGCACGAAGGCCCCGCTCTGCAAGGGCAGCAGCTCCAGGCCCAGCAGCTCGCTGTACGCGTGGTCGGAGAGCACGAACTCCAGGAGGTGGAGCCTCTCCGGGGCCCCGCCCCCCGGCGCC